>NC_069391.1:82445000-82745000 GCF_027475565.1 Acinonyx jubatus | reverse complement strand
TTTGAAAGCCAACAAAAGCAAATCTAAGCTGATTCGTGACCCCTTTCTAGATTGGTGCGCTGGGCTGGTGCTCTTGCTTCAGAATGGCTTGTAAATACCACCCCTTAAACTCGTGAGGGCAAACAGAAGGCAAGAAGAAACAGGCTGCATGTGTTATGGGTGCATGAAGTAGGTGTCAAGGTATTTGGATGGAGATATGCCCAGAATCTCCTGAGTGAAGCTTCATAAACTTTGGTCCAAGGTCCCCTCCTGTTAGTGAACACCCTTCGCCTGGCAGAAAATCTTTATGTCCGATCCAAACTGGGCTCTCCCACCCTCCCCCAAACCGAACGATAAAATCAAAAGGAAGGAGAAACCTCAAAAAGGGAACAAGCATGCCACTGGTAATATAATAAGATATGTGTCACCGGGTGTGGATCCGGGTAGTGTCTATGCAAAAACAACAGTTTCATATGGTGTATTGATTTTTCCCAGTGATTGTTCATGCCTGACAGGTGGCCTCAAACTGTGAGGACTTAGTCTCCTTAATGATATGCAGATTCTTATGTCAGTGCATTATATAAACCAGAAAAGGGTTGGCCATGTTCCATTCTCTGTTACAGATCAATAAACTGCTTCTTTTTTTCCCCAGAGAAGGCTGCAAACCAGTAAATCTTAAGCAGTACAATGGTGGCTTAGTTGAGCTCACTAAGAAAAAGCACTCCTTTGAAAGCCTCTAGGGAAATACATCAATACAGAAAATAAAGAATTTGTCGTCTTCTCTATTTCAAGCGACAAATCTGAAGAACATTTTAGTAGCTCCCCGAGCGCAGCGCAGAGAATAATGTAGACGTTGCATGAATTTATCCCGTAAACGCATGACATTAGTTCAATACGAAACCAATGGGAGGAACAGCCCACCGGGTCTTCTCTAAGAAAGCATTAGTGAAAACAGATAGATGAACTTGAGATTTGACATATACCCTAGACTGGCTCTGGCAACCAACCAAATGCCACTGCCTTGGTTAGAGCCCAGATAATGACGACGAGGACACTGCTGATGACCAAGCAGATGACAGCTGGTATTCACTGAGCTCTTACTCTTATCAGTTATTGAGATACAAATGGTATCCATTCTATGGTGCACCATTACTTTAAGTAGCACTGATTAAAAACTAATGTTGCTAATTAAACAGTCTTAAAATGCTTATTAAGATTATATTAATTGTAGGATATATCCTCATCTCAGAAATGTTAGAATGTGAAAAATGTGCATCTTAGAATTTGTGAACTTATGTTACATTCAGGGCATTTAGGTTTTTTAAAAATTTATTTGGGGGGGGCATGAGTGGGAGAGGGACAGAGAGAGAGAGAGAGAGAGAGAGAGAGAGAAAGAAAGGTGGGGGAAGGGGCAGAGAGAGAGAGAGAGAGAGAGAGAGAGAGGGAGAGAGAGAATCCCAAGCAGGCTCTGCACTGTCACCACAGAATCCTATGTGGGGCTTGATCTCATGAACCAGGAGACCATGACCTGAGTTGAAATCAAGAGTTGGATGCTTAACCAACTGAGCCACCCAGGCGCCCCACATTCAAGGCATTTTTTAAAGCACCTAACAGTTATCACCTCATTCAAACTTCACAATAACCCTGCGAGCTACTAAAAATTCTCTCTCCCCATTTTACAAACAGGAAGCTCAGGCATAGGGAGGTCAGAACACGCCTGGCTAGGGGTGCCTGAGTGGCTCAGTCGGTTGAGCGTCCGACTTTGGCTCAGGTCATGATCTCGTGGTCCATGAGTTCAAGCCCCGCATCGGGCTCTGTGCTGACAGCCTGGAGCCTGAAGCCTGTTTCCGATGCTGTGTCTCCCTCTCTGTCTGCCACTCTCCCGCTCATGCTCTGTTTCTCTCTGTCAAATATAAATAAACATTAAAAACAAACAAAAAAAACATGCCTGGCTCACAGAACTAGGACGTGCCAGAGCCAAGTGCAGGGGTGAGCAATCCAGCCCTAGAGCCCGCACTCCAGCCCTCGTGGGTAAGGGCCCTGTTGCTTTCACAAGTAAAAATTTATGCACCTAAATAAGGGGAACCTTTCAAGGCCCTTACCTGAGGGATGTATACGCTTACTGAAAGGATAAATTCCTTTTAGAAAGAAAGCTATGTTTCAGAATTTTACGGCATTTGTTTTTGAAGCAACTGTATTTCCCGTCTTAGTCCTTGAGATGACATGTTTAAGAGCCTGAGGAGGGACTTACATGACACATAGGAAAGGCCATCGTATGCGCCCATCACACTTTGATCGGGACTCCCCAGGATACTCGTCCATGTGGCTATCTGCCTTGTTCCTTAGACTGTACTACGGATGTCATTTGACTCAATACGTTAAGCACTTTTTCACCTGACCAACATGCTCCCCCACTCAGGGTTAGGTGGGAGGCTCCCAATGGAATCATAGTAATTTCAAAAATGGACAGAATCAGGGCAGTCAAATTGGAGTAAGAACCTTCCTGTTCAAATGACAAGTGTTAAGAGGGGAAACCACCGTTTTGATGTACACGTTCTGGAATCTCTTCTACAACATGTCATAGTATTGTTTCTTTTGCTTCACAAAATTAACAACATAGTTATACCTAAAATCTGGAAAAGACAGAAAAAATAGTCACTCATAATCTCTCCGTGCTGACGTGGCCATCATGACCAGCTGAGGCTCGCTCTTTTTTTTTTTTTTTAAGGTTTATTTATTTTTCAGAGAGAGAGAGAATGAGAGAATACGAGCAAGCAGGGGAGGGACAGAGAGAGAGGGAGACACAGAATCAGAAGCAGGCTCAGGCTCTGAGCTGTCAGCACAGAGTCCGATGCGGGGCTCGAACTCACAAACGGCAAGATCGTGACCCGAGCTGAAGACTGACACTCAACCGACTGAGCCATTCAGGCGCCCCCCTGAGGTTCTTTCTCTTCAATGTGTGAGGACTCTATGTGTATTTTTGTCACTTCAACACGTTTTGAAGACCTGCAACTCTTAGAATTGGTACCAGCCACTCTTCCTTTTCTACTTGGAGGCAGCAGATAAACGAAAGCTCCGCATCATTCTCAGAGGCTGACACACTACTGCTGGAGGCAGACAGACACACAAAGGACAAAGCACTCGAAAAGCAGTGTACACGCAGTTAATTCTAATCCACAGCAAGATGGTCTTACCTTGCCCAAACAGGCTGTGAATGGCCAAAAATGTATTCATAAGAGACCACGTGGCCAAAGTCTTAAAGGATGAATGAATGTTTTCCAGGGTGACAAAGAAGGGCATTCGCGACAGAAGGAAGGAACAGAGTATGCAAAGTCAAGAGATAAGGAAGTGCATGGTGGGGTGCCTGCCTGGCTCAGTCGGTAGAGCATGCAACTCTTAGTCTTGGGGTTGTGACTTTGAGCCCCACGGTGGGTGTAGAGATTACTTAAAAATTTTGGGGGCACCTGGGTGGCTCAGTCAGTTAAGTGTACAACTCTTGGCTTCAGCTCAGGTCATGATCTCACAACTTGTGAGTTTGAGCCCCGCTCGGGGCTCTGTGCTGACAGCTCCGAGCCTGCTTGGGATGTTCTGTCTCCCTCTTGCTCTGCCCCTCCCCTGCTCTCCCACGCTCTCAAAAATAAATAAATAAAATAAAATAAAACCTTGAAAAAAAAAAAAAGAATAGAGTACATGACAAGTAGGGCTGTGGCTAGAGCAATGTCTGTTTCCATAGGGGCTCAGTTATGGTAACACAAAGAGGACTAAGGTCTGAGTGCTCAAGAGAAAGCTAAAAAGAAAACAGTCTACAAGCCAAAGTCCACACACACACACACACACCCCTTTACCCTAATAAAACATGCAAAGCTCATTTATTTCTTTAAATAAGTCAGTCTTTCAAACAACCATTCAAAAACCTGTCTAACTTATTATACACCCTCGATGACTGCCCAGATACTTCTGTCCAGAGTTTAATTAAAAGTAATTAAAAGTACGTTTGAGGGCAAACTTTGGCCATCGTTCATTATCAGATTATCTTCTGGGGGTTTCTAGTATTGGCTCCTACCACAAGAATTGTGGCGGTAATGTTAACCAGCTCTTGGTCACTTTCCAACCAAATTACCTAATTATGACCCAACCCCATTTACCCTTCTCAAATACAGGGGATAATTTTCTTGGTATGGGGTTGGGAGTGGGGGGAGGGTTTGCCGGAAGGAAATCTCAATTATCAATCAAGATCTAAATCAGAGTCCTGGATGCTGGTTTCATTTATAACATAGAAAGGCAATTGCGTTCTCCCCATTATAAAAATTTTATGCTACGCTTGTTCAAACAGTTATATTTACAATCTTATTCTCTGGGGTGATATTTAAGAGGCCAGAAGAAGTGTTTCTGTCTCAGGAAAAAGCTGAAATGCAGACATTAAAGAGAATGTATGGAGGAAGCAATAATAAACACATTCATTTATTCATTTAACAAGTGCCCTGTCATGTGCCAGGCACTGTTGTTGGCACAAAGGATACAGCAAGGAGCAAACAAGACACCCACCTGCCCCCATGCCCCAAACAGTCTAACTGGATCTGTGCTTTGGGTTGAAAGAGACTTTAGATTTCAGAGTATGTTTAACAGATGAGCTGTACTAACAGCCAATTCCTGACTCCTCTTTTCCGCATTATTTGAAAAGAATTCCCGTGTTAAGACCTGCCTCCTTGTGCCCCAAAGTGGGTATAGGCGTGTCCAGCCCTCGCCCAGCCCATCCACATCCACTTTCTGCGAGTGTGTTTACGAACAATGCTCCTCCAACAGGTTAAAGGCACCTCAGAGCCTGCAGACGCTCAGAGCCCAGCCTGGCTCTGCTCCAGCCGGGTTGCTGGAATCCACACAGCTTCCTGAACACTTGATGAAAATGAAGGTAAATTTTCTTTCCAGGAAATTTTCAGTGATCAGAGTTTATCAGATCATAACCACCTAGGCTGAAAACTAGCTGTTTTTCTCTGCAAAACAATGGGGCAACGGACGGGCAGACAAATCAGAATCAGAAGTGTTAAAGCTGTTTTTTGGTTTTTTAATTTTTTTTTTAATGTTTTATTTATTTTTGAGACAGAGAGAGACAGAGCATGAACGGGGGAGGGGCAGAGAGAGAGGGAGACACAGAATCGGAAGCAGGCTCCAGGCTCCGAGCCATCAGCCCAGAGCCCGACGCGGGGCTCGAACTCACGGACCGCGAGATCGTGACCTGAGCTGAAGTCGGATGCTTAACCGACTGAGCCACCCAGGCGCCCTGAAGCTGTTTTTTTAAAGCTTATCACCTTTATGTTTTTTGTTGACTTCAGAGGAAACTGCTTTCATGACTCCGCATAGGCACACGAAATAGAACTTACCGATTTGCTTTGGTTCATCTCTAAAGGGTGTAGGGAAAACAGACCACAGCAGAGACCTAACCCTTTCATTTATAAATTTGTTCTCATCAGTGAAATCTTGCTCTTACTTAGCAAGCATCTCCATTGCTACTGGTTTTGAGTTAAAATGTCAGTGCTTTTGCCGATTCAAATATTAAAGGACCCACATGTGATGGCCACAGCTGTAAGAGAATTAGTTTACTGTCATTTGAAAGGATTTTGTTCATTTCCTATTTTAATTTTTTTTAAATGTGAAATTCTCATTTATTTACTGCTGTAGAAGGCATTTTGCCTCGAACTCCTCTGGGATTGGATTCTTACAGGATATTCTCTGTGATTACTCTGAAACTGATCAAAAGTAATTGAATGGTGAGTTTAAGGGTGCCTGGGACTGTCACTAGGCCAACGGGAATAACGCATCTTTAGTTGCTTCATCTTCAAGCAAAAGGCTCTCAAAGTGTGGTTCCTTGGCAGCAGGATTAGCTTGGATGTTCTGGGAACTTCTTGGAAATGCATCCCAGACCTACCGAATCACGATCTTTGGTGGGGTCTGCATCTTAACCAGTCCTCCAGGTGATTCTGTTTCAGGCCTAAGGTTCTCAAAACCACTGCCTTAAAAGGTGGGTTAACTGAGAAAAAATAAATCCTAAGGCTCCAAGAGCCAGGAACGTCCACTGATTTAATTTTTTAATTTTATTTATTTTGAGAGAGGGAGAGTGCAAGAGCAGGGGAAGGGCAAAGAGGGAGGACAGAGTGAATCCCAAGAGAGCTTCATGCTGTCAGTGCAGAACCTGATGTGGGGCTCAAATCCACAAACCGCGAGATCATGACCCGACCCAAGATCAAGAGAGAGACGCTCAACTGACTAAGCCACCCAGGCGCCCCAAGAATGTCCACTGATTTTAAGAAAATGGCACCGTCTGATTTAGAAAACATCCCCCAAGGGGCACCTGGATGACTTAGTCGGTTAAGCATCTGACTTCAGCTCAGGTCGTGATCTCATGATTGCGGAGTTCAAGCGCCACATCAGGCTCTCTGCTGTCAGCACAGAGCCCGCTTCAGATCCTCTGTCTCCCTCTCTCTGCCCCTGTCCCACTTGTGCCCTCTCAAAATAAACATTAATAAAAATAAAAATAAAATATCCCCAAGAGGCCTAACTTTTTGCCATTCATTTACCCCAAAAATAACGATTGGGTGCTCAGCATGGAAGAGGCACACTGCTGGAACTTGAGGGGTCAACAAAATAAACCCAGTTCCTGCCTTCTTGGGGCTTCGAGGCAGGAATTTCACACACAGTGACACACACACACACGAGGAAATTATTAACATTACGCTAAATACCACAAGGGAGGAAAAAAGTAGGTGTTGAGTGAGAATACGAAGGCCAACGTTTTTAGGGTTGAAGATGAGGACAATGGAGCCGGGTGGGATGGGAGGTCCTCAGAAGCATCTCTAGGGAAACGTCACTGAAGGTGAGGAGTGAACAACAGGTAAGGGCCAGCTGGGGGGAGTATGGGAAATGAGGACGGGGCCCAGAAGCAGCCAGACACATCAGTGCTCCCACCAAGTCCCATGATGGCGTATCAAACAACTCCATAAAGGAAGGAAAATCTTTTCAAAGAACAGCAAATGGCCACTTAGAGGCAAAACAAAAAACCCTGACCTCAATGTTTCACCCCACACAAAAATCAATTTGATAGGACCCATAGTCTTGAATGTAAGACAAAAAATACCTTCCAAAACCTTTAGAAGAAAACGCTGAAGATCTTCAAGACCTAGGGCTTGGAGAGGAGTTTCCAGAGGACGATGAAAAATCCGTAAAAGTAAAAACTGATGAAGTGATCTTCATTAAAATTAAAATCCCCCCCCCCTTTTTTTCCCTGTAAAAGCATGGTCCAAAGGCACTTGGGGAAAAAAAAAGCTCTATAGATTTGAGCAATTGAGTTTATTTAAGAAAGGTAAAGAGCAGAGAGGTGAACAGAGGCTAAATGAGAGGACATTTGTTGGGCCTTGCTGGACATGGGAAGGAGAAGACGTTTTATTTTTTTCAAAGTTTATTTATTTTGAAAGAGAGTGCACACACACACACACGCACACATTCACACAGACATAAGTGGGGGAGGGGCAGAGAGGGAGAAAGAGAATCCCAAGCAGGCTCTGCATTGTCAGCCCAGAGTCTGATTCAAGGCTTCATCTTAAAAACCGTGAGACCTGAGCCAAAACCAAGAGATGAACATTTAACCGACTGAGCCACCCAGGCGCCCCAAAGTCACTGAGCATTTTAATCCCAATGAGTAACACAAAATAAATTATCTTACTTTCAAGTATTTTGCTTAGGCTTCTTACCATTTTAAGGAATGGTAGGTTGGGTCTTCTATTATGATTATTCTTATTCTTATTCTTATTACTACTACTATTGAGAGAAGACAAGAGATGTTCCAGGAATGGTTTTTTCAGACTTCACAGAAAATTTCCCCTCTGAGTATACTTTGACTTTGAAAACTTTTACTTCAGACTCTTTCACAGAGAGGCACAGCCATGCCGAGCAGACATTTCCCAGAAGTTCTTGCGTCTTCTCCAGAACATACAAGTTCCTACTTATTTTAGAGAAACTTAAAAGATGACAAGTACACAGCCCACAATGGTACACTGTGTTATCAATAGAGCATATGCACTTCAATTAAAAATGGTTACAGGAAAAGCTGGAACCAGAAACTAAACCTAGAGACTTGGGAAAAACCAGCTTCCGCTGTGCCCCCGAACACCCTCAAAGTCAAGTTGCCCTTCTATGTCCTACAAACTGTTCCGGCAAGTCTTAGATGTTGTTTTCTTTAGCTGAAACAAACCTCACTTAAGCTTTTCCCTTTTGAATGCAGGAGACTCAAAACATGCACTGCTTTTTTTTATCGTCTCAGGCTTTCATGCCGGGACAAACACACTGCTTTCGTGACTCTGCAAAGGTCCTGCTCACGTTCATCTACCCATGGTAGGTGAGTAAACACCAGGGTGTAGGGTGGGGGCGCTGGCACCGGCCGAAGCGGAGAATGGAACCGCTTGGATCTAGCCAGCATCTCATTCCACTGAGGGATGCTTTGGATAGGAGCAACGGAGTGAAAGCCTGACCAATGACAGGCCACACCTGAGCCTTGTCTCCTGGTCATCAAGGGAAGGGCAGACCCCTGGCGTCATTCCCACTGATTTCAAATGGTCAGAGGGCACAGACACGTCCTCTGGGGGCCCATTCGAATGCCATCGATCACTCAACCTGTTCAGCCGGGAAAGGCAACAGGCCTGGGGAAGGCGACTCAGCAGCGGGACTTCAATCCCTGCCTCCTCGTGCACAGGTCCTGCCTCCTCCAGGCCCTGCCTCTCTGTTCCTTCTTCTAGAAGGCTCTGATAGCAACGGCTCAACTCTCCCACACCTGGAAAAGTGCGAGAGGAGGGAGCCTGTCCGAGACAGGCTTCACCCCTAACCCAGGGCAAAAACGCGGGGCTTGAGTCAGAAACACAGGCTGAACTCATGTCCCCAGAAGGGCAGCTTCGGAGGATGAGAGCGGACATCTGCTCCCCTGGGGGCCTTACTGAACATTTGGCCTCCTGGGTATTAACACCTCACGGGTAGGAGCGGAGACAGCCGGGAGGCGAGAAGGCAAGGTCCCAAACTCAGAAAGGCAGCGAACACTGAGATCCAGCTACAGGGGGTAGAAAGGTCTGTTAGGGCATGTGTATCACACCGAAGCAAAATTAATTCACAAACATTTTCGTGAACCTACAGGAAGGGGGTAGGGAGAAGCCCAAACAAGAATTTGTAGCCATCAAGGGAAGATAAATGTTCATTAATGGCAAAGTACCTATTATTTCTAATTTAAGACGTCTAACATCTCAGGGACATGTTTTTATTAGGGTTACACTGTTTAAGAAAATAAATATAGGGGTATCTGGGTGGTTCGGACGGCTGAGCGTCCAACTTGGGCTCAGATCATGATCTCACAGTTCATGATTTAGAGCCCCACATCGGGCTCTGTGCTGACAGTGTAGAGCCTGCTTGAGATTCTCACCCTCTCCTCTCTTCTCTGCCTGTCTCCTGCTCATGATTTCTCTCTCAAATAAATACACTTAGAAATAAATAAATATAAATTACAGGTTAATAGGCAGTTACAGGTGTTGACTAGCAGCTTCTAAGCCCCCGTGCTGTTCCAGCATGTTCCGGGTCTATATTGCTTGTAACACAGTAAACACAACACCAAAAACTACGCATCCGAAATCTCTCTGCACACAACTGATGTGTTTTCAGGAAGTCTGAAATTAACATGACAATTTTCACTGTTCACCAGGGGATTCTCTGCCTATTCTTCAATCTTGGCTCAAGGTAACTCAGGTTTTATAAACTCAGTTCCTATATAGGGTATTAATGTTGTCGCTGGGGGTAAATTTATCAAAAATGTTTCCTTCTTTCATCCGGAAGTCCAGGAAAGAGAAATCCTTGATTGACTTACGGTGGCTCATTACCTACTACATTATAAGAGGCTTGATGTGTAACTGACTGGTCAGAACTGAGATGGGAGTAAATTCTAGATTCCTGTCCTAAGACTGAAGAAGTCGCTGTAGTCAAGTACATACACTTGGACCCTACGTACCTTCTGGAATAGGCTCTCAATTATCCTTTTAAGGAGGTATCTAATGCACATGTCCACACCCAGAATAAGCAGATGGTTCGAGAAAGTGCTGGTAAACCACAGAAGAAAATTTAGCTATTGCTGCCCTTGTGAGGTCAGAATCTTTAAGTTAGTCTCATGGAAGGAGAATTTAATACAGTCAACTATGAATTCCATAAAATTTTTTTGAAGCTATGAAACAAAGATGTTTTGATGTGTTTTGTTTTTTCTTATTTTGGAAAGAGGGGCAGAGGAAGAGAGAGAAAAAGAAGGAGAGACTCCCAAGCAGGCTCCACGCTTAGGGAGGAGCCCAACACAGGGCTCAATCCCACAACCCTGGGACAGTGGCCTGGGCTGAAATCAGGAGTCAGACACTCAATTAACTGAGTCACCCAGGTGCCCCCAAAGGTTTTTTCTTTTTTTTTAAAGAGAGCCAAGACTGCAGGCAAAAACAGAAAATATATATGTTGACACTCAAACATATTTTGGAGGTGCCCTTATAGAAATAAAACCACACACAGCAAGTGAAAACATGTGAATAGATTACATATATGATGCTGTGTGACCACGAAATTCTTGGTTGCTGTGGCTTAACAACCGAAAGGGCTCTGAAGATCACCTACATTAAGATCCTGTTTGCTTTTGTAGAGGAGAACGTTCTGTGAAGTAACAGAGGCGAAGAGGCAGAATACAGTCAGAGAAACCAGTGAACGGTCGCCCCACGTCCTTACGGGTAAAGAGAGGAACAGCTCCTCTCCTAGAATGGAAGCAAGAGGGGATGGAACTTTCCTTTCCTTTCTGAACTTCCTCTAGTTTCCTATTCATTTCCTTAGACTTCTGTCCTCCCAGCCCTCCACTGATGTAAAAGGAGCCCATGTTTGGAATTCTAAGCCCACAAAATGTGCATGTCTGTATTTTATTGGCAGGAACGCTGGGCCTCTGTACAGGACACGTTATTTAAGAGTTTCGAAGACACTGGGAACCAGAGGTAAGGTGCCACTGGACGGTTCTTCCTGCTCTAGCCTCTGCAAAGCACAGCAGCTCGTGACAGTCCAGGGTCCCCCCCCTCAACGCCCCCGTGTCACTCTAACTTGCCTGCGGTGCAACAGTGACATCCAGAGTCAGAACCAGCTGAAGCACCCGTGTCCTGACTCCCCGCGGAGCCGGTCAGAAAGCAGTCTGGGGCTCCCCGTCCCACCCCGAGGACATCGGAATCTGCATCTCCACAAGAGCCCATGTTCAAGTGTGAGCAACACTGGGGTTTTTTTTTTTAATTTTTTTTTAACGTTTATTTATTTTTGAGACAGAGAGAGACAGAGCATGAACGGGGGAGGGTCAGAGAGACAGAGGGAGACACAGAATCTGAAACAGGCTCCAGGCTCTGAGTGGTCAGCACAGAGCCCGACGCGGGGCTCGAACCCACAGACCGTGAGATCATGACCTGAGCCGAAGTCGGCCGCTCAACCGACTGAGCCACCCAGGCGCCCCAACACTGGTTTTAACAGAGATCTTTATACCACGTCTGACCTCTCTGAAGAGTGGGCTCTCTGGGGAGAGCACCACATTGACTGTCCCATCGGTTTTTCTTTCTTTTCTGACCTTGTGCTTTCGCTTTTCAAGACTTAATTCCTACATATTTCTTTAGGGCTCACGAGCAAAGAGGCCAAGCCCAAACTCCAGTACAGCTGTCAACGGAGAAGGGCGGTTATGCATTGCTTTTAACCAACCACAACGTGCACTGAACTTTTCGGTCAAGTGCTCTGCTATGAAAATACCAGGATCACAGATACTAAGATAGTAGGGGAGCCTCTTGACCTTTTAACAAATTCCACATGACTGCTGGTTGGTAGGAAGGGACAATTTCACTCTGTTACAGTGAGGGTCGCGGGGGGGGATGCAGAAAGTGGCGCCCACCCCCTTGCACAATTTTCTCTTTAGCCTACTGCACCTTAGGGTCCTACCTTCTCATTCGGAGGGAGGAGCAGGAGGATGTGGGGGAGACGCCGCCTTGCAGGCCCATCCCTGGGAGCCGCCTCCCACTCACACCCACCCCCTGGAGTTATGCAGGCACTAGACCTGCTTCCTACCCTCCCCCCACCCCCCCCAACCCCCCCCCCGGCTGGCTGCCATGGGTGAACAATGGTCAAAACCAAGATGGAAACGGGGGCTCCCTCCTGGCTCAGGCGGTAGAACCCGAGACTGCTGATCTCACTCATGGTCCTGAGTTCAAGCCCCACAGTGGGTGCAGAGGTAACTTAAAAAATACCAAGATGAATACCATCTTAATGCAAATCCTCACATCAATGAACACCTGGGGAGGCCTTTAAGAAGGAATGTGAGCCTGGGGTGCCTGGGTGGCTTCACAGTTTGTGAGTTCAAGCCCCGTGTCAGGCTCTGTGCTGTCAGCTCAGAGCCTGGAGCCTGCTTTGCCTTCTGTGTGTGGGTGTCTCTCTCTCTCTCTCTGCCCCTCCTTCCCTCCCCCTCTCTCTCAAAAATAAACATTAAAAAATTTAAAAAAACAAGAAAAGAAGGAATGTGAGCCTTCAAGCTCCAACAAGCCAAGCTAGTATGGAAACTGACTCGGAGGGTGTCAAGGCTACCGTTCTGAGCCACGGGGCACAAACACACGTTCTTGTCTGAACAGCTCTCAGTAGGGAACGTGCTGCAGTGTGTGTGGAGGACCAGGCTCTCCGGACTTTCACCTGCAAACTGCATTCCAGGACGTTATGGGACCAAATCCACACTTCCGGTCAGTGCAGTGACTGAGGTCAGTTCTCACAGATCTTTACAATTCCACTAATTTCATTTTTTTTTAATGCCTTGAACCAAGGCATTGAAATTTCCTCCAAATTTCCTTCCTTCCTTCCTTCCTTCCTTCCTTCCTTCCTTCCTTCCTTCCTCCCTCCCTCCCTCCCTCCCTCCCTCCCTCCCTCCTTCCTTCCTTCCTTCCTTCCTTCCTTCCTTCCTTCCTTCCATGCCTTGAACCATATACAGCTTATGGCCCAACTCAGGGCACTTTTGAGAGTGCGAACACATCGGGTAGATGGGGTGTTGGAACAACAGACATAAACTAGGATGGTCCCAGGCAAACTGAGACATGTAATCTCCAGGCCTTTAAAGAACTAAAAGAAGGAGAAGGAGGGGAATACCAATACGTAGAAACACTGAGAGACTGCTATAAAGACCCTAGAACCCAAACATAAAACAGGCACCTTGTTAGATCCCAGGGCTGCGAGGCTCTGTACGTTCTTATTTGTGGGTAGAGTGAAAATACACCGTGGGTGCCGAGAAAGGCCAACGGCAGCCAGTGATATCCAACAAAGCCGCACTGTTCTTGCCGTCCTCACCACTGGGCCTCTCGTCGATAATATGATTTTCTAGAGTGAGCGGCTCTGAATAATACAACCTCTAATGTTCTCTGGGGAACTGCACTCGACACTGATGTGCACTGTTTCCCCTTAACTCACAATCTCAGAGCTGGATTATCTAAATGGTGTCAGGACAGAAAGTCTCCCACCTTCTATTTTAAACCACACCTGACAACAGATGGGGTCCACGCCGTACAATTTTACAAGGTTTTCACATGCGTTATCTTAGCCGAGCTGCAAAACAGCTTCGTGAGATTTGTTCCCCTCCCACACTCCCCGTAACAGATAAGGAGACTGGGTTCAGAGAAGCGAGCTCCCCTTGGCACCTGCCCCCGCAAGGGCACTTACCAGCAGGATGCTCACGGTCAGGGTCCCGCTGCTCCTCCCCATTGGGCTGTAAGCTTTCCAAGTGCCATGATTAAATCGTTCATGTTTTCTGAGTATCTAGCACTCAGAGCCTAGGACAGCCAATGTCCCAAATTATTCTTAATTAGCTAATTAAAAATTATGTTTTGAGGTAATGAATCAATTGCATAGGAAAACGAATTGGTACATTTCGATTCTTGTGTCTGTGTTCTCATTTTATGACCTAGAGAAGGCAAATACTGTATACATACAATATTTTTTTTAAGTTTATTGATTTGAGAGGGGGGAAGAGAGAGAGAGAGAGTGGGAAGGGGCAGAGAGAGAGGGGAAGGGAGAGAGAATCCCAAGCAGGGTCTGCACTATGAGCACACAGCTTGACACAGGGCTCAAACTCACGAACCGTGGGATTGTGACCTGAACTGAAATCAAGAGTTGTATGCTTAACTGACTGAGCCACCCAGGCGCCTCTATAGGTAGAATATTTTTAAAGAAATACGGAGATGATCCTGTTAAAGAGAAAAGAGGGGTACCTGGGTGGCTCAGTCAGTTAAGTGTCTGACTTCAGCCGAGGTCATGATCTCACAGTTTGTGAGTTTGAGCCCCGCGTCGGGCTCTGTGCTGACAGCTCAGAGCCTGGAGCCTGCTTCAGATTCTGTGTCTCCCTCTCTCTCTCTCTGCCAATCCCCCGCTGTCTCCCTCTCTCTCTCTCTCTCTCTCTCTCTGCCACTGCCCCGCTCATGCTCTCTCAAAAAAGAATAAACATTAAAAAAATTAAAGGAAAAGAAAGAAAACAAACACAGGACTTAACTACTATGTAGTTAACATGGTTTACAGGAGAAGGAGCGTCGGAAATGGCACCTGGAAGCAGAAGGCTGAAATGTCTTAGATCAGTCAGATCCTTTAGCTCTGCCCTGATTTCCACGGACTTCAACAACAGACCCATGTAAAACACTTTTCCCAAGCTGCCCACTGAAGGTTTTGGATCGGGGCTGCTGTTTCCGGTCTCTGCTATAATAAGTATGGGCCAGAAGAAAACCTGAGGTCATTCAGTGCCTTCTTAAGTGTTTGTTCTGAGTCAACAAGGAAAAAATAGTGTGGAACACTTTAGGAGATTATGGCGAGATCCTAACATTTCCCATTTCAGTACTTCTCCTTAGCTGACACCAGGGGTGCCCACGACTGTATTAAGAGCTTTTTCTGCAATACCACTCCCATAAAGCAAACTGGAAGGATGGATGGATGGATGGATGGATGGATGGATGGAAGGAAGGAAGGAAGGAAGGACAAACAAACAACCCCCAAACAAGACAAAGAGTGGGGATTAAACACACATTTAATGGAGAAAGCGTGTGGACGCTAAAAACCTACACTTGTTTTCTGTAGTTTTAGCTACTTTGAGACCTGACCAGTGCCAAAATCAATACGTACAATGGATTAAGTTTCGTGGAATGTCAGAGGAAAACACACAGATGTCAAAGTGACAGTCCTCTTATATTTAAGCTTCTGTAAACTGCTTGTCATATTTCATCAATATAGTAAGAGTACATGACAACATCTGTATGTAGGACACCACGAAATATTGTAAAGCATCCTTATGTGATAATGACATACCTACCCAGAATTTGGGTGTCTGCTTGGAACCCTAATGAGAATAGAAAATAACCAAATAAACAATAAAAAATAAATCGATGAACTTTGCTTACACCGAAACCTTAAGCCCATGGCCAATTTACTCTTTTTCACGGGGGATTCTATTAAATTTGGCTGTGTGCCCTCCTTCCCCCACAGCCCAGATCAGATTACAAATTCGGGGGATTGCTTCAGAAAGTCATAGTAACTCAAAGGCAAATCCCAACAGCAAGGGAAGAGATGGTAAAATGATGTTGAGAAAAAGCAGAGGAGCACCTGGGTGGCTCAGCTGGTTAAGCATCGACTTTGGCTCAGGTCATGATTTCGTGGTTGGTGAGCTGGAGCCCCGTGTCAGACTCCGTGCTGACAGCTCCGAGCCTGGAGCCTCCTTCAGATTCTGTGTCTCCCTCTCTCTCTGTCTCAAAAATAAATGAACATTAAAAAATATGAAGAGAAAAAAAAAAAAGAAAAAGCAGAAATTCTGGCACAAAGCCCTGTAAGCTGTATGGTCCCCAGTGACGTTGCTATTATTACAGCACAACATACTAATTATGACTTATGGCAACAGACCTAACTTACTAACAGAAGCTTAGATCACGCTCAACAGATTGCTAAAGAATGTGTCTAAACAGGTCATCAATTTCAGAAAGTTTTCAAACCATAACGGTCCGAGTGAGAGAAGACACCATCACAGGGACAAATTCTGAGCCATTTGGAAAAGCTCAGCTACCCAGAACAGCTTCTCCTCTGGAGAAACAGAACCCGTATTTGACTACAATTTACTTTTAAGCATAAAAAAGTATTTCCTGAGGCGCCTGGGTGGCTCAGTCCGTTAGGCGTCCGACTCTTGATTTCGGCTCAGGTCATGATCTCAGTTCCTGGGTTCGAGCCCGGCGTCCTGCTCTGAGCTGATGGCACAGAGCCCGCTTGGGATCCTCTCTCTCCCTCTCTCCCTGCCCCGCCCCTGCTCATATTCCTCTCTCTCTCAAAATAAATAAACTTAAAAAACAATTTCCTGGGGTGCCCAGTGACATTCACATTTTCCCAAGGGACGTATGACTGGTAAAATAGCCATCCCAAGCGAATGGAGAAAACCATGAAAGTAAAACAAAGCATGAAGCGATGGCATTATTAGGCTACTGTCGTGCCCTGAATTGTTAGCCCCAGGGGATCTACCACGATGCTTCAGTCTTCTTCACTCCTGCAGTGGTAGTCTGGCTGGGGCTCAGCACCTGGTAAGGGTTCAGTAACTGGCTGTTGAAATCCCTATCGTAATTCTGTAGCCAAATCAGATCATTAAGGCCAAAAATGTAATCTGTGGTCAAATCATGAAATGCTCTCTTTAAAAACAACAACACAGGGGCGCCTGGGTGGCTCAGTCGGTTAAGCGTCTGACTTCGGCTCAGGTCATGATCTCGCTGTCCGTGAGTTCGAGCCCCGCGTCGGGCTCTGGGCTGATGGCTCAGAGCCTGGAGCCTGCTTCCGATTCTGTGTCTCCCTCTCTCTCTGCTCCTCCCCCGTTCATGCTCTGTCTCTCTCTGTCTCAAAAATAAATAAACTTTAAAAAAAAAAATTTAAAAAACAACAACAACAACAACAACACAAAACCTTCTTAACCCTTTATCTTTTCTTTTTGTTGCCAAAACCAGGTGCACGTATGAGTTTTTAAACAATGGAGATTCCATTTCTTAAAAATGGGACCTCTTTTATTTCTCTGATTAACTTAAGACCTAATTCTTAAGCTCCTAAAAATGCCAGAGGAGAACTCAATTCCTTTTTACCCAGGTTAATGGGTAACTGAGGCTTGTTCTCAAAACAGCAGCACACACACAAAACTCACAGGTACCTATCACCTTGAGTGAAACCACAGTGACCACATAGATTTTAAAATAAAATCTGTGCTTCCTTGAACTGCTTTCCCAGAAGACAATACAACCTAGTCTCCAGACCCACCAGGCCAGGATCCTCTCTAGTACATTATCAAGGTTAAGAAAGCCTGGTTTTACCACAGACACTGCATGGACAGGCACAATACAATTGTGGTAAAGAACATTCCATGGTCTACAGAGCATGCATCACAGACTGCCCTTAAATACCCATTTTCCCACATGCA
Source organism: Acinonyx jubatus (assembly GCF_027475565.1). Taxonomy (NCBI): domain Eukaryota; kingdom Metazoa; phylum Chordata; class Mammalia; order Carnivora; family Felidae; genus Acinonyx; species Acinonyx jubatus. The sequence goes on along the minus strand of NC_069391.1, from coordinate 82,727,494 downwards.
AAACACATCAAATCCAAGTCTCATCCATTTCTATTAAAATCCCTTGCTTTAAAAAAAACATACTCATGGGAGAAGCCCCCTAGAACACAGATTAAAATTTTAAGTGGACAGTAAATTAAACCAAAGATGAATATATTGCAAAAAAGGATTTTATTCTGCAAAGGAAGCATTTAGAGTTAACTAATATCGGAAGTCGTTTTTTTAACAGCGAAGAGCAGATCTCAAAACAAATACGTTAAAAACTTATCGTCAAAAGGTATTTTAAAGCAGTGGCTTTGAAAAGCTTATGAAAATTACAGACCTTATCACCAGAAAGTGCAGATATGCGTACACACACCCACATACACACACACGCGCGTGCATGAGATTTCAAAGGAAGATGGAGACAAAACACGCAAGACTGTCACCCTCACCCTCAATGAATTCACGGTTCCAAACTTTGGTTCCAAAGTATGAGATCTTCCCAAATTGAGAGCTAAGCAGACACTTAAAAATGACCTTCCCTTCACTCTTTGTTTCTAGAAAGGCTCTCCTCTCCTCTTTTTCTGTTTTGTTTATAAAGAGGTTCTTAACATATTAAATATGGGACTGTAAAGTAGGACAAAGAAGATAAATTTACTCGGGCATAAACTGCATCAAAAAAATCTTCTACAACACCGGAACACTTACCCGCACCATCATTTCGACACTGGCTTACGGACAGGAAAGTCTGCCAATCGGAGGCACAAAAATAAAACTTTCAAAATACCACAAGGAAGCACTAACTTTCTTCCGTCTACAGAAACTTACCAGATGAAAGAGAAAAAAAAAGAAAGGTAACGAGTACCTATTTACTTTGAAGGACGTACAAAGAAACAAATTTGTCTTCAGAAATTCAAATAAACTTCAAATAATAATTACCTGCCATAAAAGTTCTTGTCTAGCTTGAATTTTTCTCCCCCGCAGAGAAGGTGAACTCTATCAGTTGGACCTTCATGGAAATACAAACCACTACTCAGTTCGGGTGGGTGAGTATGTCCATGATCCCAGAATTTGGGGTATGAAATGGACAAAAGCAAGTCTGTGCAATGCTGGGATTAGCAAAATCAAACACGTGTTCAAAACCAGACCTGCCCCTCAACACCACTCTCCTCAGTTTTTGTTTGGCCAAATGTAAATTAATTCAGAGAAGTGGCTGGAAAAATAATGTCTGTTGTTTTAAGGGCAGAGAAGAGAAGCAAATGGGTCTTTACCATGTTACCCTCCAAGAGAAAGGCCATTCTCTCCCCCTACCTTTGTGAAACACAAACGGAGGGGCCCGAGGACGCCTCTGTTCCAAGTTCTTTCAGTGTGGCGCCATGGGCGTCAAAAATCTTTGTAATCCCAATGCTTGAATACCATGAACACTGCTCCATTTACGCTTATGATGGTGGTGGTGATGATCTCATTAGTCATTTCATGGACTAAACCCATCGCTTGGTAAGGATACAGAGGGTACCAAGGAAAAAGGATTACCAGGATGGATGTCCTCCTTTACTTCCAAAAACCAAAGCAAACACGTGACAAGGTGGATTCTAACACAGGAAATAATTTACTTAAGTAAAAGACTTTCATTTGTTTATCTGATAAAGACAGAGTAGATACATACATGCCCAGACTACCTCTAGACATACTGTGCACGTCTAATTGCATTAATTATCACTTCCGTGGGGAACCTGGTTTCTTACAGCTCAAGTCCTCACTCTGGCAGGGCTTTTCCCCACGCAGAGCTACATTTGCAGGCTTGAAGCACCACTGGTTGTAAATGGGAAATTGGTTTAGGCAATCAATACGGCTCTCGACAACATCTATTTAAAAAATGACATCAGAATTGAGCACACCCTTCTACAAAATATCATTATAGCCCAGCCAGACATTTGTAAATGCTGGTGCGTATCCCAAAAAGGAACTTCCATTCAAGCAGACTGCACCTGCCTGAGTAGTTAGGATGAAGGTGAGTGGCCGAGAGTCGTGCATTTCACAAAGCACAGGACTGGGGAGGAGAGTCTTTGGGTCCTTAACTCGGGTGTAGAACAAATTCTAAAGTGGAGCTGTGTGCAATGAGATCTAGAGACCTTACTGGAGCCTGAAACAGACAGACACACACACACACACACACACACACACACACTCTCTCTCTCTCTCTCTCTCTCTCTCTCTCTCCCTCCCTCCCTCCCTCTCTCAAGAAAAGCAGAAGGGTGTGGCACTGTGTGGTAAAATCATCCAGGATCAAATCTCCAAATGGAAAGAAGGTGGGTTCTTGAGAAACTGGATACGGCCAAAGATGTGAATGAGATAAAATTAAAAGGGAGGTATACATTCAACTAAAATGGAGAGAGTGTAATCTTAAAGTAAAATGACAGCTAGAAGAGAGCTGGTGGAGGCTGGTGAAGCCAAGCGTTTAACATCACGTCTGTGGGGGAAAAGTGCATCCTAAGAAGGCTTTTATGAGGCTCCGTAAGGAAGGCAGAACTTCTACCGAGATATGGTTTTGTTTTGTTTTGCTGTTTAACATACCATGCACTTTTATGAAGCTTCTAAATCATTAACCTTGTTTGGATGAATGCTTTAAAACACACAAAAATAGGCACACCTGGGTGGCTCAGCCGGTTATGTATGGGTTCGACTTCGGCTCAGGTCATGATCTCACCGTGCGTGTGTTCGAGCCGCTCCAGGATCTGTACCCTCTCTCCCTCCCTCTCTGCCCCTTCCTCACTCATGCTCTCTCTCAAAAATGAATGAATGAATGAATTACACAAAAATAAATGTAGTCAAACCTACTTGCTCAGCCTTGGGTTAAAAGAAGCAAGCTGTCTCTGAATTGCGGACATCATTATGCCCCCTTTTTTTTTTAAATTTTTTTTTATTAATGTTTTTTATTTATTTTTGAGACAGAGAGAGACAGAGCATGAACGGGGGAGGGGCAGAGAGAGAGGGAGACACAGAATCGGAAGCAGGCTCCAGGCTCTGAGCCGTCAGCCCAGAGCCCGACGCGGGGCTCGAACTCACGGATCGCGAGATCGTGACCTGAGCCGAAGTCGGACGCTCAACCGACGGAGCCACCCAGGCGCCCCTCATTATGCCCCTTTTTACACCTGTTCCTGCCAGCGGCACGAGGTGAATGGCAGTGGAGAAATCAGAAGAGGAAATTTCACGACTCTCGTCGGTTTGGGGAGCAAAGAAACCTACAGAGGAGAATTACAAGAAACCAAGGGCTCCCTCAATGACAGATGTCCAGTTCATCAAGTTTACAGAGGACAACAAAGTCAATCAAGTTTGAAAGGACAGACAGCTGCCAGTCTGCCCAGTGGCATAGACGGCCCCCCACTATGCTTGCCAAGTATTCTGCCTCTAGCTGACAAGACACCCTGGGGACGCTTCGTGGAGCTGGTGGCAACAAGGTAATCTGAGCCCCAACGGTTAGGAAATATTTATGTGAGGCTCTGTTTACCCGCACATCCTAAGTAAAACCAGCACAGCCCCGACACAGCAGAGGGGCCCCATCACAGCTACCTTCGTGAAGTGCCAGACTGTGGCCGAGGGAGGACAACCTCAGGAAAGGTGCAGGAGAGGAGAAAACAGAAGTGGCTTGTAGGGTACAAGATTTGAGCCGTGGAGGCTCTAGCGGCACCACAGGTAGGGAAGGCAGCAGGAGCAGGGGGCTTCTGAGCAAGGTTCCCATTTGGTCAAGTCCTGTTTGCAACTAGCCTCTGGCACAGAGGGCGGCTTCGTCTGCAGTTTCCTGCTGTCATTTTGGACAAGCCAGGGTTCCAGGCAGTGACAGAAGCCTGGTGTCTTTCTTCGTGATACTGGTCTTCCCAAAGAATCACTGGAACCGGAAAATTCTACGATATACCTTGAAAGTACTGAGATGTTTAAGAAAAGCCTCAAATAATCACAGTGCGGGGGGAGAAAGAACCACAAGGGTATACTTCTTGAACGGCCAATGTCTCCATCTGCCACTGATGATGGAGAGCACAGAGCTAAATTAACGTGGCCCTCGGGATGCCTCGGTGGCTCAGTCGGTTGAGCGTCCGACTTCGGCTCGGGTCACGATCTCACGGTCTGTGAGTTTGAGCCCCGCGTCGGGCTCTGTGCTCACAGCTCGGAGCCTGGAACCTGCTTCGGGTGCTGGGTCTCCCTCTCTCCCTGACCCTCCCTCATTCATGCTCTGTCTCTCTCTGTCTCCAAAATAAACAAACATTAAAAAATTAAAAAATGAAATAAAAAAATAAATTAACTCGGCCCTCAGTGACTGCTGGGCTCGTACCTTAATCACAGTACTTGATAAGAACCCCTGGATCTTCCATTTCAGTTTCCCCAACAGTTACCACCGCTACATACATCAGCTAGGCTACAGAACAGTGTGCATCCGGGCATGATCTGGATGTGATGCTCGGCACCTCTGCAGCCGTTCCGCCACCATGCAGAGCAAGCCTGAGGACCAGGAGCACGTGGCAGAAAGCAGGGCGGGCTGACAGGAAGAACCTGGGTCTTTGCTGGTATCACCGAATCCCATGGGAAAACAGACGGTCCTCAACTTACGACGGTTCGGCTTGTGATTTTTCAACCTTCCGCTGGTACGAAAATGATACACATTCAGGAGAAGCCACACTTCGAACTTTTAGTTTTCATCTTTTTCTAGGCTGGCCACGTGTGGTACAATATTGTGGGGTTTTTTTTTTTTTAATGTGTATTTATTTTTGAGAGCCAGAGCATGAACGGGGGAGGGGCAGAGAGAGAGGGAGACACAGAATCGGAAGCAGGCTCCAGGCTCTGAGCCGTCAGCCCAGAGCCCGACGCGGGGCTCGAACCCACGGACCGTGGGATCGTGACCTGAGCTGAAGTCGGACGCTTAACCGACGGAGCTACCCAGGCGCCCCACAATATTGTCTTTTGACTCTGGGCAGCAGTGGCAAAAGCCACCCACCCAGGCAGCCACGTGATCTTTGGGGGAAACAGCTGATATATTGACACCCGCCTGTACCCTCCAACCATTCTGCACATTATTCAATAAATTACAGGAGATACTCCACACTTCATTACAAAATGGCTTTGTGTGAGATGATTTTGCCCAACTGTAGGCTAATGTAAGTTTTCTGAGTACATGTAAGTGGGCTGGGCTAAGCGGTGATGTTTGGTAGATTAAATGTACTACATGCGTTTTTGAATTACAGTATCTTCAACTTACGATGGGTTTATCAGAACATAACCCCATTTCAAGTCAAGGAAGACCTGCCCACTTATTCCTGGCTTATTTCTTGGTCCCACAGGACAGTGATTCTCAAAGTATGGTCCCCAGAGAAGTAAAAGAACCACCACTGGGGAATCTGATACAGATGCCAATTTTCAAGCCTCACCCCAGACTTACTGATCCACAAGCCTGAGGGTAGGGCCCACCAATCTGTGTGTCAATAAGGACTCCTAGTGATTCAGATGCACTCTGACACTTAAGAACCACTGCCGTAGGAAACCCTACTGATGATATCAGGTATCAGTCACTGTTAGACACAATCAAATGCATGTTGAACCATACAAAGTGGGTTAAAGACCTACAGTTCTGGGGCACCTGGGTGACTCAGTCAGTTGAGCATCTGACTTTGGATTTCAGCTCAGGTCAGGATCTCAGGGTCATGGGACTGAGCCCTGCATTGGGCTTCATGCTGGCCGTGGAACCTGCTTAAGATGGTCTCTTCCTCTCCCTTTCCTTCTCCTCCCCCCAGTCATGCTCTCTTTCTCGCTCTCTCTCTCTCTCTCTCTCTCTCTCTCAAAAAAAAAAAAGTATCGTTTTACCCTTCGTTTTCTCAACAAAGAACATACTACAGGTGGCGAAGAAAGGTGAGAGACAAATGGACAAACATTCAACAAATTCTCAAATGAAAGCTTTCACATCGTTATTGTAGAGAGGGAATAAGAATCTTTGCTGGCTTCCGAACAAAGCAGAAGTCCCAGGAAGAGCAGATTTGAGAAAGAATGGGGCTGGGAGGAACAGTTATTGCGATTAGCCAGGACGAGCCTTCTTCCCAATGAGAGACTCAAGAATTGCTGGAGGAGGGGAATACAGAAGTTGTCAAAAAAAAAAAAAAAAAAAAAAGGCACACAACTGGATTAAATAAACATAAATACTCGATAATCGGACACGAAGCACACCAAAAAAGTAAGCACATATGCCTTGTGTGATCAGACATGCTGGTGAAAAGAAACAATAAAATGTGGCAGCAATCTGGGCAAGAACTCTGAAAAGTTTGAAATTATTCTGATAATTCTCACCATGAAGGGTTTTGCCAATGGACATGTAACTGTAGAGTTCTCAGCCCAGCTGCCCAGTACAACCTCTTGGGAAACTCTTAGATCCCATTTTATGAAGCTACATCAACCCTATCCCGGAACTGGCAAGGAATCTTTGAGGATGATGTTCAGATATGCATATTTTAAAATTTTTTTAATGTTTATTTTTGAGAAAGAGAGAGGGAGACAGAGACAGAGCATGAGTGGGGAAGGGTGGAGAGAGAGGGAGACACAGAATCCGAAGCAGACTCCAGGCTCCGAGCTGTCAGCACAGAGCCTGACGCGGGGCTTGAACCCACAAACCGTGAGATCATGACCTGAGCCAAAGTCAGACCCTTCACTGACTGAGCCACCCAAGTGCCCTTAGATATGCATTATTTTTAAAAACCTCCTCCAATAATGATGATGTATACTGAAGACTAAGAAGCACTGTCTGAGAACATCAGAAAAACAGTAAAATTTTAAAAATCTGAAGCCTGTTACACCATCGCAGAACTGGGTTACAACTGTCCCTTACAAAAGAGACAAAAATCAAAATGAGTGGAGGAAGAATATGAACATATTGTGAATGTTACTTTCACGTCTTCTTGTTCTACTAATATGGAATTCTTACTTATCTAATAATGGAAAGGGATGACTGTTCTATTTTAAGGACTGGCTCCAGTCTCAAAGAGGCTAAGATGTTAAGAACACTTCCTTCTGTGGGTTATGTTAGAATTAGTAACATTTTGGGGAAAGGGTTTGCACAAATAAAGTCAGGGTTTGTGGTTCTCTGAAAAGTACACTAGGGAATAGAGACAACCACAGACATGCCCCCAGGATCTCAGAATCCAGCTGGAGATGTGACCTTCACACAAGTGCCAAATGAGCAGAAGGGAGGGAGGGCAAAGAACGTTTCACGGAGCAGAGGGAGCTTAGGTGAGGACCTGGGGGGGGTGCCTAGAATCTGGAGGTGCGGCGGTAGGCAGGCACAACTTTGTAAAGCCACCAAGGGGAGGCCAAAAGGGCAGGGGGTGGTTTTGGTGGGTTTGGGGAGGAGGGATACACAATAGGAAGGAGGAAAGCCCCTGAGTCCTCATGGTGGACTTTCCACCTCTGTTCTGCCCAGGATGGTTACCAGAGTAACCTCCTTGTCCTTGCCGGTGATTCGTTTAGGAATGGACATGTGACTGACATGTGACATCTGGTCAGTGAGATGCAGAGACGTTCTCCAGGGCACTTCTGGGCAAAGATTCCTCCACTCCTTAAACACACCCACAATGCCCTATCTGGATGTGAGGCTTCATGCTTCTGCAGCCATTTTGCCACCACCAGGGGATGCATTAACCGATGGCAGACAGTGCGGCAGAGGGCCACCAATCACCGGGGCCTTTGAATCAACCAACCTCAAGAGCTGCTCTGTAGACTTAGGTCATGAAAAGACTAATCTTCCTTACCACACAAGGCACTACTGACTTGGAGTTTTCTTGGGTTTTTAGTTGTACCTAAAACTTACTCAAATAGTACTAGACTGGAAAGAGGAGTTAGGATGAACTCTTGAGGGCTCAAAGGCTAGGTTCAGTACCCTGGATCTTGTGCCGTGGGCAGAGAGATTTTACTAATTTGGAGTCTCATAAGAGGGTCACTGTTGGTAGTGAACGGCATGAAAAAGAGCTGGGTTACTTATTAACAGTTCATAAAATATCTCATTCCCTCGTTTTCTTACAGGATGCTAAACATGTATACAAATTCAAGGTTGGGCAGAAAATGGTATAGAAGCTGTAAAAAAAAAAAAAAAATCCAGCTGCTTGATTTTGCCTGAAACCTCCATCTATATCGGTTACGATACACGTAATAAGCAATTATCTTCTCAATGTTCCCAATAATTATCTTCTCTAACCGGCTTTTAAAATATTTCCCATTCAACTTTTAAGAGGAACAACATAATTACCAAACCATTGATTCCCTTAACTTCTCTTAGACACCCAAGGCAAAAGTGCAATTATTTTGACAAATAGGGACACGCAATGGATAGGCGTCATCCCAGAGATCACAATCAGGGAGCGTGGAATTTCAGGAATATTTTTGGTCATGAAAATCTAGAAAAGCTGTCTGCTAATACCTGAGGTCAAAGGAGAATATGAAATCTGACTGAGAAGCTCACTGCTACCTTGTATTGCTTGGTCAAGTCTTGGTCATCCTTAAGTAGACCATCAAATGTCACCACCTTTTCATTCCCCTCTTCCAGAGACTGTTAAGGGCCAGACACAGTGTTCGTCTTAGGGAGACGGGGATTAGTGGTACAGCCTTGGTCCTCATCGAGCATGGAGTAAGAGAAGGGAAGTTATTATGACATATTTCAATTTAACCTCATGATAAGTACTTATCCGAAAGGTGTGAGCGGAGGGCTACAGGAACACAGGGGCGTAGTCGATAATCCAAACTGAGATGTGGGAATGGGTTATCAGAGGGCATCACCCTTGGAGGAAGTCTTCCAGATCAGTGAGTTGACCCTCAAGGGGAGGAAGTATAGTCTTCTAAGAAGGCGGGCACGCAGCAGACGTAGAGGCAAGGAGAGCCCACAGGACGGGGTGTGCATGACAGAGTTGTGGGAAACCAAAAACCCCCAGGCTGGATGACGAAAGGCTTGATGTGTCAAGCCAAGGAGTTTAGATTTTGTTTTGAAAGTAACGGGAGTCAGTGAATGTCACGTGAGCTCAGAAGCCACAGGACTGGGTTCATTCTTAGGAACTACTGCTCTGGCTGAGCTCAAGAAAAAGGCCTGTCTAGGAAAGGAGCAAGGACACTCCTTCGGAGCTGTTCCATCGTGGAAGTATAGAGCAATGATGGCATCTACAGAAGCGATGGAGGCAGGAGCGAAGTCTGGGCTGGAGCCTGGTGGTATGGGGCAGTGGGGCCCAAGGGTTGATGGACCCCTGAGAGAAGGAAGTGGTCTTGGATCTTGGAGGGTAAATCCATGAAGCAGAACCCCGGTTAGGGTTACCCAGGGGAAGCCCCAGTGATCCTGGGATGTTAATGAGGTCATACAGCATTTCATTTGTGTGTGGACCACGTAACTTTCACAGATAATTCTGTTTGCTGGGCATGCACTGCATAATTAATCTGTTTACAGCTCAAATTCTCATTTCATGCCCTTTATCTCAAGGACAGAGGCATAAAAATCTATGTGTGGGTGGGTGGGATTCAGAACATGGGACCAGAAGCAACAACAAAGGGTCCATATCGCCCTCAGAACTGCTTACAAAGCTCCCATCAACCAGTCACGCCTTGACTTTGCCTTTCGGGCAGAAACCCTTCAACCACCAGATTTAGGACAAGCTCTCTGAAGCCTCTCTCACTTCCCGTTTCTCGCCTTCACCTGAAATGTGTTGACGCTCCTGATTACTACCTTTTCATTCCCTTTGTTTATTCCCTTTGTTCTTAAAATGAGCACTCCTAGTCCAGTGACAGATGAGCTAATAATAATATACACCAAGAGCCTAGTGCAGGGCTTGACTTATAGAGAGAGGGCACTGGCCAAGTTTTCTGCTGGCTACAACACTCTCCCTTCTCCAAACACAAGTCTTGAGTCCAAGTGCCCTCTTTACTTTGTCACCCGCCTCTCTCTCTAGGCGGTACAGCATTGTATCGGAGACCGCAGCTATGAACCTGTCGCCGAGAGAGAATGGGGTAGCTATTCGGCACCTTCACCAGGAGAAGGGAGAATCAGCTATTTGTTACTCATGTTTGCTGCAGAGACCAATGCGTTTTCTCTCCAAACACATGTTTGGATATTTATAATTTGTTTGGCTCCTACCCGCCCTAGGGGAGGCAGGAGAGCAGTTAAGTTACTGAATCAGAAAATGTCATCACTTTTCCCAGCAACGCATCCGAGCAGATGGCAAACGGCTATTTTTACAGCTTGTTTCTCTATTGCACGTAGAAATATTGGTTAACATTGTATTTCTGTCCTATGTGGGCAACAAGCAAGAACCTAAGTTAGGCGGCCGCCAGGAAGGCTGGGGGGAGGCTCAGTGAATGGTGGTGATACATTCCAGCTTTACGGTGGCAAATAAGCAAGCCTCAGCCTGTGCCAGGCCGGGGAGCTGGGAGCGCCCACTTCTCCCGAAGCCAAGCAATGCTAAGCAAGGCAGCACCAACAGCCACCCAGAGTGACTCTCACCGCCTAACACCACACCACGTTCCATCAAATGTGCGATGTCACCCTCACAAGATGGGCATTATTCTATGGACCACCGAGAAAAGAAAGGCACCCAAAGTGGAGGGTTTAGGAGGAGAGCCCCACGTGAAGCGAGGGTACCAAGAAGCCACAGAGAAGTAAGCCCACCATGCTGAAAGGGAACTACAGAGGGACCTTGGAACCGAGCGTGGAGGAAGGGGGACTCTCCCCTGAGGATGTGAACTGCAACCAAGTGCTCCGAGCGTTTGCCTTCTGAATTCCCATTACCAGCGTGGTCCAAACATCCTCAGGCAGGGATTGCAAACCTTGGCCTGAGTTTGGTCACGCCCCCAGTGACCTGTAGACACAGACTCTCAGGAAGAGGACGTCAAGGGTGACCGGAAGGTGCACCTCATTTCAGATGCATGAACGCCTAAGACCATGTGCACCTGGGAACAAAACTACAAGAACCTCCCCCCACGATGAGGATCATCCCAGGAGTTATTCAGAATCGGCAGCTGAGAACACCACAACCAAAAGAGGGAAGACTGAAACCGAAGTCCAAAAAGCAAGAGCAAGGTTGAACAGGTGACCAAGGGCAGGGAAAGGCAGCACACGGGAGGCAGGACGGCCAGGTCGGCGGCTAGGAGCAGGTCCTCACGAGCAGGCTGGGGTCTGGGGCTAAGCCCCCGTCCGCTGGCTGTTCTGGCCTCAGGAGCCAGGAAAGAAGCTCTCCCAGTTTCAATTCACGGTCAGGAAAAATCTCTAGGGATGAGTGAGGACATGAAACAAGTGATTGTATTTTAGAAGTGTTCTGTACACCATAAAAGCACTGTGCCCGTAAAAGTTTATGGTTTTCTCCTCCTCAGATGAGCATTCTGAGGGGCTCCTTCAGTCACAACCCACATTTTCTAAAAAAAATAAAAAATATTTTGTTGGAAACTTCCACTCAGCAGAGGGCTGTGCATAAAGCAGGCCCTTAACAAATCCTTATGAAGTGAATAATAAGTACTGTTAACATCTGGCCCCAGCCCTATTCAGCCCCAGTTCCTGAGGGTCCGTTGCTGTGGTGGCTGCAAGCAGAAAAGAGAGGGAAAAAATAAAACCCACTCGCCTGGGATATGAGGTCTTTGTGCCGAAACAAGGATCCCACACACTCACCTCTGGCCTCCCTGAAACTCACAACGAAACCAAAACACTAGCCGGGAGGACAGCGGTGACTGAAGGCAGGTTCCAGGAGCCAGCTTTACAAGGGGGTCAATCAGGAGAGACGACAGGGAGCTTTCAGAATGGCAGGGTTGCTCACCGCTGGCAAAAAACACCCTCAGCATCATCAAAAAGCCCTTTTGGCGGGGGGAGGGGGGGCCTGGGTGGCTTAGTCTGTTGAGCATCCGATTCTTGATTTGGGCTCAGGTCGTGATCTCATGATTGTGACAGCACTCAGCCCAGAGCCTGCCTGGGATTCTCTCTCTCCCTCTCTCTTTCTGCCCGTCCCTGGCCTCCTCTCGTAAAAAAAAAAAGGCCCTTTAGGAGATGAGACCAATGACTAGGTGCCTTAGAACATGCTGGCATCAGCCTGTCAAGCTTATCAACAGGGACCAACAGAGAAAGGAGGTCCTTGCACAGCTAGAATTGGGCAGGAAAAAAAGGTAAGTTGAGAGCAAGAAACCCAAGATCAAAGGCATGGGTTTCGATTTCCACCGTGAGTGGTCCTGAGTGTTCCAAGGGCCTGTGCTTTAGGAAAGTAGGAGCACTCTAGAAAAAGGGCCAAATTCTCAGTCTTCACATACAGAGCATTATGCTCAAGACAACTTCAGAAGACTGACCATTTTTTATTGATCTTATTTTTAAGTAATCTCCACACCCAACATGGGGCTTGAACACATGACCCTGAGACCAAGAGTCGCGTGCTCCACGGAGCAAGCCAGCCAAGCACCCGGGAAGACCAATCATCTTATTTATTTATTCATTCATGTTTAAAAAAAATTTTTTTTTTACATTTTATTTTTGATAGAGACAGAGCACAAGTGGGGGAGGGGCAGAGAGAGTCAGAGACACAGAATCCGCAGCAGGCTCCAGGCTCTGAGCTGTCAGCACAGAGCCCAACGTGGGGTTTGAACTCACAAACTGCGAGATCAGGACCTGAGCCGAAGTTGGAAGCTTACCTGACTGAGCCACCCAGGCGCCCCTCACTCATTCATTTTTAAATGTTTGTTTTTGAGAGAAAGACAGAGCGTGAGTGGGGGAGGGACAGAAAGACAGATGGAGACACAGAATCTGAAGCAGGCTCCAGGCTCCGAACTGTCAGCATAGAGCCCGACGTGGGGCTCGAAATCATGAAAACGTGAGATCATGACCTGGCCAAAACCAAGAGCTGGATGCTTAACTGACTGAGCCCCCCAGATGCCCTTTTAAGTTTACTTATTTATTTTGAGAGAGCGAGAGAACACGATCAGGGATCAGGGGAGGAGAAGAGAAAGAGAATCCCAAGCAGGCTCTGGGCCCTCAGTGCCAAGACAAACGCAGGGCTCAAACTCAGGAACCTGAGGCAAAACCAAGAGTCAGACGCTTAACCCACGGAACCACCCAGGCGCTCCAGGAGACTGATCATTTTAAACCATGGTCCGTGTTTGGTACAGGATGCCTGAAACTTCTTTGCATTCATTTTATTCTGAACACTTGTTTCAGCAATGATTTTAGAACATTTCTAAGGGGGCTATTTTATTTATTTTTTATCAACTTTATTTTATTTTTTTGGTGTTTATTTTTTTTTTGAGAGAGAGAGAGAGAGACCACGCAGAAGCAGAAGAGGGGCAGAGAGAGGGGGAAACGAAATCCAAAGCAGGCTCTAGGCTTTGAGCTGTCAGCACAGAGTGGGGCTCAAAACCACAAACCATGAGATCATGACCTGAGCCAATGTCGGATGCTTAACTGGCTGAACCACCCAGGTGCCCCAAAGGGGGCTATTTTAGTTAACAAACCAGGAAAAAGGCACAGAGCTATTCAAAACACTAATTTAAAAAAGGGATTAGACAGTCTCACATTCTGGCCTTTTCCAGACATTCCTTACAGAATCAGGTATACAGAAATACAGAACTTTTAACAATGGACAACTATCACAAGACCCAACCTACAAGTTTCCTGTGGATTAAAAGAGGACACACACACACACGCAAGCACGCCTGCACAGTCAAAGGCCTGAGCTGAGCGCAGTAGAAAACAATTTTTCTGGGAAACTTGGGAACAAGGTTTATTTCACCTCAGGCTGTCAGCCAGCATTTTTGTTGGCCTCAAGTTCTTACAGATTTAAATAGTTCCTGTTCTCAATCGCTGGCTTCGGGCTAAATACTTAAGGGTTCTTATCTAGGTGCCCTACTTGATAAGGACTTAGGAAAACATACTAAAAAAAAAAAAGTTTTAGTAAACTTTTTCATGACAGTAGCTGTCTTTTCCTCCCTGAGGAAATCTGGCTCTTATCTACAGGAATTTGCTGCCAAAGAAGGGACACCTCTGCGAGCTTAGGGGGTCTGTACAGACATTAACAATCCTAAATGCCATACACCCTTGGTGGGACACTTCTGATCCCTGAGCACCTTAGAGACGCCACTTTTATAGACTCTGATGATAGGTTCTGCTGCCATTTTATAATTTAGAAATTAAGGGAGAAAAAAATTAAGTAGTTTGCCCAAAAGCATAAAGTTAAGTCTGTGTCAAGATCGAAGCATCAGACTCAAGACTGTCTGGGTGCACATCTCTTTTTTTTTTAATCTTTATTTTTTTAACATTTATTCATTTTTGAGAGACCAAGAGAAACAGAGCACAAGCAGGGGTGGGGCAGAGAGAGAGGGAGACACAGACTTTGAAGCCGGCTCCAGGCTCCCAGCTGTCAGCACAGAGCCCGACGCGGGGCTCGAACTCACGAACCGCGAGTTCATGATCTGAGTTGAAGTCAGACGCTTAACCGACTGAGCCACTCAGGCGCCCCAATACTCATAAAACTTCAAAGCATAAAGGCAACTGGGCTCACCCAAATTTGACGATATGCAAAGGACCAATTACACCTAGCATTAGAACCAAGGAAGAAGTTGCTATGACACCAGCCGGCTAATACTGTGGCTATGAAGCCTACCTCATTCTTTCCCCACCCCCAACCTTCCAGCCAACAAGTGAGATTAAGCATCGTGCCTCTAAGTACTGGATGGTTTGAAAAATAATTCATAGAAACTATTCTCAAGGCATAGATAAGACACCCTCCCACCCCACCAAGCCCCCAAATTCAAAAGTACTCTAAGTCTCTCCTACTCCTTTGAGACAAGTATTGATTCTAAAGAAAGAACTGAGGAGTCAGCTCTGCAAGGGAACTTTTAATGGACAAGGTAAGCGTTTCTTTATAAACTTGCACTTAGTTACGGCCATTTTTTCTCCCAAGGGTGCTGTGGATTTTTATCAACAGCTGCTGGACATAGGTTCGGAAAAGGTGAAATCGCGTTTAAAAAGGCTCTAAGTCACAGGGAGAAAAGTTTGGCCATTAATTCCCTACTTCTTTTCTGGAACAAATTCACTCTCTGTTTCCAGGTGACACATTAAGTTTGTTCAAAGTACTAGAAGCAGCAGAAAGTACTTGGGACAATAGGCTGGAGCCAATTTTGCCTCAAGACAGACAAGAGCTGGCAGGAACCAGAAGAAAAAGTCTGCCTCCCACCCAGGGTGCACAAGCTTTCCTACAGAACCAAAGCAGCTCTTCCTGGAGGAC
Organism: Acinonyx jubatus; assembly: GCF_027475565.1. NCBI lineage: Eukaryota > Metazoa > Chordata > Mammalia > Carnivora > Felidae > Acinonyx > Acinonyx jubatus. The sequence continues at coordinate 82,712,276 of NC_069391.1, read as the reverse complement.
AGATCTGGGTGTTGCGGTTGACGATTTTTTTTTTTTTTTAAACTGACCAAGCTTGGGGCGCCTGGGTGGCTCAGTCGGTTGAGCGCCCGACTTCGGCTCAGTTTATGATCTCATAGTCTGTGGGTTCGAGCCCCGCATCAGGCTGTGTGCGGACAGCTCAGAGCCTGGAGCCTGCTTCCGATTCTGTCTCCCTCTTTCTCTGCTCCTCCCCTGCTTGCTCTCTCTCTCTCTCTCTCAAAAATAAATAAAAACATTGAAAAAAATATGTGGCCTGGAACTGAGAACACTCTGCCTTTCTCAAAGAATGCCACATATTTACAGCACAGGAGGTCTAGAAATGCCCATTTCATTCTTGGGAATGTTCTTTACCCAGAGGAAGCTGAGCTCTGGGAGTAATGTTAGTAGAAACAGGCTTGAGGATGAGGTCTTCCGGTGCAGGGCGGATAAAAGCAGGAGGCAGGCGGGCCAAACACATTTCTTTGATAACCGCCCACAGCCAGCTCAGCATCCGGAGGGTGGTTCCATAAACACCACTGACTGACAACAGCCAGGATTCACTTCTTCCTCCACTCTGCCCACACCCTCTTTCCGTAAGATATTCCACTATATAAATATGTGTTGTCATTTTGGCCAAAGTGATGTCTTTTTTTTTTTTTTTAACATGTATTTATTATTGAGAGAGAGACACAGAGCATGAGCAGGGGAGGGGTAGAGAGACGGGGAGACACAGAATCCGAAGCAGGCTCCAGGCTCCGAGCTGTCAGCACAGAGCCCGACGCGGGGCTCAAACTCATGAACCGTGAGATCATGACCCGAGCCGAAGTCGGACGCTCAACCGATTGAGCCACCCAGGCGCCCCAACAAAAGTGGTAAGTCTTAAGCGGGACCTACTCTGAGGGAAACCTGAGCAGGAAAGTAAAAAACAGGGGAGTCTGGGTGGCTCAGTCAGTTAAGCCTCTAACTCCTGATTTAGGCTTAGGTCACAATCTTCCTATCGTGAGATTGGGCCCTGCGTCCGGCTCTGTGCGGATAGTGCCAAGACTGCTTGGGATTCCGTCTCCCTCTATCTCTTAAAAATCAATAAATAAACAGTAAGAAAAATAAAACATCTGCTTAAAAAAAAAAAAAAAAAGGAAAGTAGAAAAGAGAACAAGTAGTTCTCACTGCCTATATATAGGTACATGTCCAGAGCTGGCTTGTTTGGTTGAGGTTTCGACAGAGAACATAGGTAGAGAACATCAGCCCATCTGCCCTAAGTTGGTGGTGGGAAAAATTCAGCCCAGGAAGCGATTTTGTTCTACCAGCCCATTTTGCTTGTGCCTCTCCCATGGCCAGATGGAAAAAGAATCACTATAAAGGTGACCTGGGGCCCCTCCTGCCAGGCTGGCTTCTGGCCCAGTGCAGAAGTAACTTCTCAGACTAAACAGACAGACCCACAGAAGCAAGGGCTGACATCTTTGAGAAAATTAGTAAGGAAATAAAATCCAAGATATGAGACACCTGCCATCCATCTCTTCTTCCTGATACCTCCCCTCAACTGACTCCATTTGCCTTGTGAAGACAGTAGACACATTTGGTTTTTGAAAAATAAATGTTTAACAGCAAAGTCAACAAGTGACAGTTGTAGAATACAAACTGTTAAGCCACTGATAAAGAACCGGACAAAGTAAAATAACTTCGATGTTAGGGTCGCCTGGGTAGCTCAGTCGGTTGAACGTCCGACTTCGGCACAGGTCATGATCTCACGGTTTGTGAGTTCGAGTCCTGCATCAGGCTCTGTGCTGTCAGTACAGAGCCTGGAGCCTGCTTCAGATTCTGTGTCTACCTCTCTCTCTGCTCCTCCCTCACTCATGCTCAGTCTCTGTCTCTCAAAAAATGAATAAACGTTAAAAAAAAAATTTTTTAAATAATAGCCTTAATGTTAAAGATAGCTCAAACACATAACTTTTAAGTTATACTTTATTAGATTTAACAGATTGTTTGCAGGAATGGAAAAAAAATCAACCTAAACGACCCACCATTCACTTATGAAAGTATATTTGAAACATGAAACAAAAACTACTCTCTTAGAATATTACGACCTTGTAGGGTAGGAATTGCATTTTTAGATATGTGGTGGTGGCATTACTCTTCATCCAAATTTCCCACCCCTTCCTAAGGAGGAATTACACATCCCCACCCTGCTGAGTGCAAGTGTGGTCACATGATTTGCTCCTGGCAATGACCATGTATCACTTGCAGGAGAAAATATGAAAAACTGGTGTGAACCTTCCTTCACCTAGCTCTCTCTTCCTCCTGCTCTGAAGAGTGACAATGATGTAGACAGAGACTGTCCCACCAACAGACTGGGGTCAACACTGAGGACAGTTGCAGCTAACCCACAACGAACGTGGAACACGAATGAGAAATCAGCACGAAAGCCACTGAGATTTGAGGTCATGCAGAATAATTACTGTCTTGATTGACTTTGAGTGCTACTTACATAGGGCTCTTCATAAAGCTTGGGTGAATGTCTGGAAGACAGGAAGTATTCGGAAACTCAATGGTGAAATTTGGTAGGTGTCAGGTGAACAGAAATCAAATATTTCTTTACAGGGTGTGGAGACAAGAAGCTGTTAGGTTAAGCGACAGCTACAGGAGCAGCAAACAAAGATTTTGTGAACTGCGATTAAAACCTGGGTTATGCAGTGTGACAGCAATTTGAGCAGCACTATCTAGTCTAGCAATCAGCACAAGATCTGCCATTTTAATCCAGCGGCTCCAGACAGGAGTAGACCGAATATCAACCAGCTCCTGACAAGTCACCAAAGTAACCGCCAAAATAGCTTCACTTTAGTCCCCGTGGATATAAATTTCTAATATGGTCATTCCAGGGAATGGATCAAAGATTGCCTAAACCTTAAACACACTCAGTGCTGTAAGAGCCTCGTCAGGCCAAGATGATCAACTGGGGCACAGAACTTGGGTTATCAGTTGGCACAGCCTTCAGAACTTGGCATCCCATGGACCAGAAGCAGTCTCATAATCTTTCCCTTGGATTTGGCAGTTCTTTCCTCCTTCTCGCTTTTATGACTCCCTTGGGATCCCCTCTACCCCTGTCTTCTGTCTTCAGACGTCAATCGCAAGATACAAAATTTGCTCCTGATGTCTCAGCCATACCCTATGGTGCCCTAACGGACATCCAGAATCTGGTATTGACTGGATCAATGCGAAGACCAAGCAGGGAACACAGCCACTAATCAAGCCTTTACCAAGAGGACTGGCCCGGTGGTAGGCACCATGAGAACATTTAGGAATCCTCAAGTCCAGGTCTTAAGCTCACAGGGGCAGTTTTTAATCTAGTTGAGGAGAAAAGAAAGAAAAAAGAAAGGAAACACACCCTTCTCAACTAGCCCAGTTTACAAATGAATACCCTGTGGGTAGCAAACCATCACTCAAGGGCAGATGAGATCAGACAGAGGGAGAGAACACAGGCAAGCCTTCCTCTCACCCAATGAAACACTCAAAGGAGGGAAAAAGACTAGCAAAAATGGAAGAATCTAGGATGTCAGGACTAAAATAGTGAAGAATATAACTCACCCCTAAGTTATTTGTGTGTTAAAAGTTTCGATTGAAAATGCAAAAAGACACTTCCTAGTTCTTAAGAAAAGGATACTAAAATTCACCTGAGGGAAAAATAAATGCTTGGAACTTAATTTTTTCTAATGTTTATTTATTTTTAGAGAGTGATAGAACATGAGTGGGGGAGGGTTAGAAACGGGGGGGGGGGGAGGGAGACACAGAATACAAAGCAGTGCGGTCAGCACAGAGTCCGACATGGAGCTCAAACTCACGAACCATGAGATCATCACCCAAGCTGAAGTCAGACACTCAACCCATGGAGCCACCCAGGGGCCCCATGGTTGGGACTTTAAAAGTGGAGGTGGGGGAGGGGGGAAGCAGGGCAGAGGAGAATGAATTATCTGGATGTGATGCATGGGCTAAACAGAAAAACAAAGGGTCCAAGCAAAGTACACGCTGAGGTTATACGGAAAGCATACCAAAAAATGATACATGTACAATTTTATACTATATAAAAACTGTGCTCATGTACAATTGGCATGACAACCCATAAATAATGCAAACAAGTAGAAGTTAAGGTGACATGGTTGTTGGTTGTGGGGTTTAATATAAAAGTTATTTATTTCATTAAAAGAGCATGCCCAGTGAATTCCACAAACCCCACAACTTACCCAGAACCCTCCAGTCTGCAGCTCTACCCCAGGTGTTACCACCTCCCGGGCCTTGCCCCCTTAGGGAGGCACAGGGACATGTATGTTACCGGGTCGTCACAGCGGCTACGGACGCTCCTGGCATTTCATGGACAAGGGCCAGGGACACGGATCACCCTACAACACATGGGACGGTCCCACACAATGCACGACTGTCTTACTCAGGACACCAGCAGAGTTGCTATAAATAAAATACCCCAAGGAATAAGACAAAGACCAGTCTTTCTAACACTTGCTACGTGAGATACACTATAATAAAATCCCAAACTTCAACCAAGGGCCTTTAACTTCCTATCATTATGATTTTAAAACAATGCTACCTTTTTCATTAAAAAAACCCACAAAAACCTGGGCATATAATCTCTCGTCAAAGCAGCAAATGGGCGACAGATTTTTACATCATTAGAAAACAAAACTACATTTCCTGAGAGAGATTATATTGCAGTGATGCTAGATATGATGCAAGAGTAAGCACCGAGGGTCTAACAATTATCCCCGTGTGCTAAACACATTGTTGCACCCTTTCGGGATACCATTAGCCCGCAGCTGGTCCAGAACTACTGGGACTACTGGCCTGTGACATGCGGGGGTCCGAGCCGGGACAATGGCTGGAAACCGGAGCTGACCGCACTGGTGGGCAATTTGCTTCTTGCCAAATGTGCTCTGGGCCTCCCGGATGTGTCTGCAGTAGCAAAGACGGCACCTTCTCTCTGGCCAAAAAGAAGAGAGGAGGAGGAAACAGAGAAATTCCTTCTCACCAAGGGCGTAGAAAGGAGATCCTGAATGTTCAATGAAAAGGCTTTCCTACCTTTATGATTTTCAGTCCTCGGGAGACTCCTGGGGAGAATCAACTTCCCAAAGGGCTGTTGACACTGCCATCTAGTGAGCACAGTCCTTGTTACACCAGAAAGTCGGAAAAATCTAAGAGCTCACGGACCCATGCTTTCTTAAGGTCAGGTACAGGAAGTAGAAATAGCCTGTTCCTAAAAACATTTAAAGTATCACTTATTTTATGGGGCCCCCGGGTGGCTCAGTCAGTTAAGCCTCCGACTTTGACTCAGGTCACGATCTCGCGGTTCATGAGCTCAAGCCCCACATCAGGCTCTCTGCTGTCAGCACAGAGCCCACTTCGGATCCTCTGTCCAACCCTTCCCACCCCTCCTCAACTCCCTTCCTCCCTCCCTCTCTCTCTCTCTCTCTCAAAAATAAATATGAAAAAATAAATAAAAACGAGCACAGAGGCAGAGGCAAATTCCGTTTTCCCCATAAAGTATGCAGGCTCTGCTCTCTGCCCAGCAGTGGCTGTCCAGGTCCGCATGTCAACAGCACGGCCACTGTCCCCTGTGTGGGCGGCACCTGCACTCTTCCCAAGTAGTGTGCTACGTATCTGCTCATCGGCTGTTAGGCACCCAGGAGCCCAGTCCATTCCCAGCCTATTTACAAGACACAGAACATGCTGTCCCTACCTTCCTTCCTCACTCCCTCTTCTTGTTATTCCCCTCTGTCCCAAGATCCTCACCTACGGATTTCTAATTTTATTTTGCATGCCTTTTTAAGTCCCCACGAAGTGTTTTCTACAACAAGACTGGGGAGGTACATAAACGAAGTCCGCTAGTGTTGCCGTTCTGGGTGCCACGCGCTGCTGGGTCCACAGGTCAGCAAAGGGAAGGGCAACTTCACAGGGCCCCCGGGGTTCCTGCCTTCTGGGACCCTTGGGGCTCCCTTCCCTCTTGTTCATTCATTAGCAGAACTGCTGACGGGCTAAGGCGGGGTTCACACTAAGTGCCATCATCCAAGACGCTGCTCGCTTATAACTGCCGTTCTCTTCACATTCCAGGATGGCCTTGTAAGGTGTCTTCCCCTTGGGATTTCAGGCTAAATTCCCACAGTTTCTTCAACTGAAGGCACTGCCTTAATTCCCATCCCACAAACCGACCGTGTCTCACCGTGTTCGCACCTTGCCCCTTCCCTAAGTAAATGGTCTATGTATTCCAACTTATAGCGTTTATGTGAAAGGGTTTTTGTTTTGGTTTTAAATGCAAAAGCTTGTTGGGAGGCAGAATAGAAACTGTTACAGCAATGTGCACGAAGATAATCCCCAATCCCAAAGGCTTTCCCTCCTCTCTCAAGAACCACATTGGAGGGACTGGCTAGCTTATCACCGCCCAGGCGTATACCGTGCTTATCTCCAAAAGTCTGGCCTACGTGCTGCTGAACTGCATTCCAACGCTGTTGCCTCCACACTGATGCCCCGTGAGCGTTCATCACTGGGACATCTCAGACTTGGTACTGAAATTCCCTTTCTTATTTCTAATAATTGGCTTGTAAAAAAAAACCAAACAAACAAACCAAACCAACAACAACACAGACTGTAAAAATTACATTCTCCATCCTACACCCAAGAGTTAAACATCTGGCTGTGTATTTTCTCGAGAACTGCCCAAAGCACAGCACAACGCCTGATATCCTGTTAGCAAAGCAGAGCGTAGGGGGGTGGGGGGTGGGGGTGGGAGGTAGTATAGGCAATATGTGTGTTTGTTATACAAATAAAGGCAGGTGTTATTTTCCAACATCGTAGTTTTCTATGGACAGGTGCACACCAAGTTAGATGGTAAAGATGATGGGGATAAATGAAAAATTACTGCGAAGATAAACTATCAAAAATGCCTCAGAAAGGGAATCTGAAGGTCAGAGAATCAGTATCCAAGGTTCTGAATTTGAGACTTGACTCCTATCTGATGAGATAGACACTCTCTTTCATTAAAAGCTGAAGGGAAGAACTTGTTTCATGGCTTCTGTTTGCAATTCAGCCTCTGTGCAGGCTGAGGACAGAGGACACAACGTCTCATGGCTTTTATTCCAGTTTTAGTCATCACCTGAAGCCCCCACCTCTTCCTCTCTATGTCCTAGATAGAATCTGGAAGGTAAGTCCAGACACCCAGTTTTACGAGTTGGAAACTAAGGCAGAGGTGGTGAGGAAGCCGGCCCAGGAAGCAGGACTTGGTTCAGTAACAGCTGTTTTACCAAAAGATTCTCTAGTTTACCTACTGTTTTTACAGGTAGAAAGCTGTGGACTGGGCCCAGTGCTAGCAAATCAAACTCTGGGGACTGACAGCCAACATCTCCAAAGGCCAAAAAACCACCACACATGTCAGGCCAACCTTCCCTTCAGGTGTGGGGATGGAGACAGGGCTGGGGGACAGAGTGGCAGTAACCTACTTATACTCAGGCCAGGGTAGCAAAGTAAGTGAACACGTATGGGGCATAGAAGATACCTCCTTTCAAAGGCAAAAGATCCAAAACAATTCAACAAAAAGAAAAAGAAAGAAAAACAAATGGGAGAACACCACGGTACTATTCTCCTGTAAGCAGACAGAGGAAATGAACAGTTGTAAAAAGCAGTCCTAAAAGCAGTCTTATATATTGGTTTCTTTCCCTTTGCTCAGCCACATTTCCTAGAAAGATGGAAAAGACGTCAAACGTGATTTCTACCTATGGGTCCAGAAGATGCAATCAAATGTCAAAGATACCCGGGTCACAGACGTGTAGCCAGGAGCGTGTTTTTCCCTGGACGTGTAGCCAGGAGCGTGTTTTTCCCTAAACACAACCGAACTGCTCCCCCCACGCCCACCCCCCAGCTTTCTGTCCGGTCAGTGCTCTTGGGCCTTGGGTATCCAATTCCTCTCTTATCTGAAGGGATTCTTCAATGGCCCTTACACCCAGGAGCGCTGGGGCCTGCTGCCTCCAGCCACCTCTTGAACACAGTCAAGTGGGCATCAACACCACTAATACAGGAAGCTGCACTGTGTCCAACCAGCAGCTACAGAAAACCAACAATGGGTAACGTCTCCGAAGAGGGAACTGCCTGGATTCCGTTTTCTGAAATAGGACAAACCGGTACTTTAGTTTTTAAATACCTCCTACGGTCACCACTTCTTGATCATTCCACTCATCAGGACCATCTTTTCTCGCCGCACATAACCTTTGCTTAAGGGCTCACCGTGGCTCCCTTTGGAAGCATCTGAACTTTATATATGTCTCTACCATTCTACCTTATTAGGGTGATCCCGTAACTGCTTTTATAATCTAGAAACCGTCTTTGGATAATTATAAACACCTTAACTAATTCAAATCACGTTCGTACTTTTGACCTAGTTATTTCTGTGAATTTATCCCAAGTAAATAAGGTTTTACTGTCATGGTGTCTAAAGTATCAAAGAATTAGACATAATTAACATTTTTAACATTAGGAAGATGGTTCACAAATCCTAGCACATTAATGTGATTCAACATTATTATTACCGTAGAGGCTTTGTCAAAGAGTCGGTAAACTGGGGCACCTTAAGTAAAAGGAGTATTTGAAATACGCCACATAAATAAAATGAAAACTAAAACACGTAAGATGAAAACATGTTTACATGAGAGACAAAATCTGTAAGTAATTTGAAAAGATCTTGTTGGTTTTAACAAATCAATACAAAATACTTGCTAACCAGGAGTTTGAGGAAAATTAATTTTGCCCCGATTCCAAACTAAGATACAGACCTACTTCTCCTTCATTTAGAGTTAACCCAAGTGGAATTTATAAGCTTTCCTAAATTTTACGGGAGTCTACTAAAAGAAATGAAAGTACCCAATGGTTTAAAAGACAAAAATGGTAGCAGCATCAATATCTACTCAATCTCTTTAAAATGGACTTGAGAGGGGCGCCTGGGTGGCTCAGTAGGTTGAGCGTCCGACTTCAGCTCAGGTCATGATCTCACGGTTCGTGAGTTCAAGCCCCACGTCAGGCTCCGTGCTGACGGCTCAGAGCCTGGAGCCTGCTTCAGATTCTGTGCCTCCCTCTCTCTCTGCCCCTCCCCTGTTCATGCTTTGTCTCTGTCTCTCTCAAAAAGAAATAGAAACAATAAAAAAAGTTAAAAAAAATAAATAAAAAGTAAAATGGACTTGAGATTGCAAGGATTCACAAACACACCCCTAAAATGCATAAGCCATAAACTTATCAAAGTACTTCCCAAATTAAAACACTGCAGTGGCATCATAACACCACCCTAATTATCAGTTTAATAACATGGTGAATTTCCTCTGGTCAAGACCAAATGCTGTATGTGTGGACAGTCCATTTTTTAAATTTTAATTCACTGTTGCGGCCAACTTTCTGAAGGGGTAGGAGTCAAGTTTTCTTCCCTTTGGGTTTTCAGAACATAAGCATTTTCAACCATCTTAAAAAGGCTCAGGTCACGAAAGGTAGCTGGGCAAGGACAGCGGGAGGCCAGCCGTGACCCAGAAAGCTAACAAGAAGCGTGAGTGTGTGCTCATGTGTTCTTTCCCATGGTTCCATCCAAGAAAACGCTGAACTGAAGTGAAGGGTATGAATGCATCCATTATCCCACTGAACATCTTAACACCAGTGTAGTTCACTCCCTTGGAGACAATCTGGGCCATCAACTGGGGTGGAGGCCCTTGAGTAACTTGACTAGTTGGCTTCATCTAGGGAGCTTCTCAGGTGTGGTTCAACAGCCACACCCTAAAGACTGATAACCTTTTGTGAATTATTTATCATGTCTGTTTACCCCTTTGGCTTGAACCAAGACAGAGGACCCAGTCGGCCTGGGTGATGTCCTAGTCCTGAAGGAGACACGTGCAGACAGAGCCCGCCTCATTCACGTCAACCGTCTTGATGGTGCCCTCATGCACACGCTCTCACGCTGACCTTCCTGATCTCTTGTGCTCGGAAACAATGACATTTTTCTACATGTAACATGGGTCAATAAAGGTATTTCTTTTATGTCTTGAAGAGAATACGTACATATTAATAAAGGAAAATTGTTCTACGGTCACAAGATAACCATCAAATAAAGTCACTCATGTGACAATCCTGAAAGTTTATGCTCTTGCCTTCAAAGGTTCCATGGTAGTGAATAAGTTATGAGCACACATACCCAGACACAAACACAGGTTTCCAGAGGGAAAACAAATGTGGCATACACACAAGCCGGAGAGGGTGGCAAGAACGTGAAAGAGGGTTTTCCTGGTGTTTTCTAGAGATCAGCCTCATTTCAACCCTACGCCCATTTCAGTGCTGCTTCTTGGCCTAAAGATCCTTGAAACCCCTACCGTGACATTCTGTTCCTGCCCTCTAAGTTGGGAGAACAAGGAGAGCAAGAAGTTTATGGAGGTTCTTACAGCACTATTTTTCTAGAACTCTGCTTCTGGGCTTGGTGAAGACAACAAGGCTGGCCTCCTGGACGGGGGTGAGGCAGGTATGTGCAGCTGGCCTTGGAACTGGGTGGAAGCAGGAATCTGTACAAGAACCAACAAGCCCAGGAGAGAGGTACCCAATCGAGCCTGTGTTGAGTGCTTAGCCATCTGTCTTCACATGGATTATGAAATGCCAGATGTAACCCTCAGTGCCATTCCGAATGACCCAACAGCACGCAGAGGAATTAAGGAAGGCGAAAGAGGGTGTCATTCATTCACGAACGACCAGTCCAAGAGCCAGTTTTAGAGGATGACCCAGGAAAACTCATAAAATTGGAATGTACGTGGTAGCCCCCAAGTGCTCCGTGGGCATAAAACGTTCCAAAACGAAAATAGGAGCGAACCACTGTATTTCACTAGTTTCTTCTGAAGTTTCTAAAACCACGCAAAAGCAGGTTGTAGGTCGTCCAAATCCACCAAAACATCAACACCGCGAGAGCAGGTGCTCGACATACATGTGCTGAGTTCAACGAACACACATTAAGCCCTAATTCTGGTTCTCCTTTCCAGCTGCTGTGGTCACATGAAAGCAGTAACTTACTTTTTGCCTCTGACATTTTTAGTTTTCAAACTTTTTAGACAACGTGTTTAAATCCATTCCAACATATTTCAATTAAACATTCCTCATATGAGATTCAATAAGACATATGTGGGGGGTGGGGGGAAGCCACGAGGTTTTTTTTTCCCTCCCGTTCTGGTCTTTTCAAGAGGAAAACACGCTCGTGCTAGTTTGATAAAATCGGCTGAGTGGTAAAAGCCAGAGCTGGAATCCAGCATACGGCAAAGCTGGTTTAACGAGCACCCGCTTTACAGGAAGGGTGCGAGGACACAGGGCCATGTAGCACAGAGAGAGCTGGTGCTGCCCCAAGTGTCATCTGGGGCATGGAGACAAGTTGATCTCCTTACCACTTCTCTCTCATCCTAGTCACTGCCAACCCCATAATAAAATCACTCTCACCGGGAATGCACCCACTCACCAAACCGTTCTGGGCACAGCGGCTCTCTTGAGTAAGAGAGCTCATTTCCCCATATTTCAAAGCACTAAGGGAGAGGTGGCCACCCGCGAGACTCCTTTTCCACCCCTTCCTTTCCCCTGTCACTATGCTCACTATCACTAGACCACACCATCCCATTCACTTCCTTGGTAAATCTGATCCCTTTTTTTTTTTTTTTTTTTTTTAACTCCAGAGTTTTCCTAAGGCCTGGCATTCCCAGGTATGCATTATCTGGTCTCTCCCCCCACCTCCAGCTTTTGTTCCATTAATGGCCCATCTAGCACTTAACATCTTCAGCCAAGATGCTTGGTCTAAGCATGAATAAATCAACGAGCTCCAGTTCGCTTGTACATCTGTTGATGACTTCCTGTATTTTGTGGGGAAGACCACACTTCAGTGCCTCCCTTTCCTCACCTGGAAATCAGATATTAAGACGCCCTCCTATGACTGGTCTACAGAATCGCCATTAGGGTAGATCAAAAAGTGATAGGAGTTAAGCCTCTAGCGACCTACTTTCCTATATAAAAAAAAAAAAAATAGTAATATATACTTTTTTCCAAAACATATTAGGACACATACGTGTAACTGAGTATTTTCTAGTGAAATGTATTTTGGACTGTAGCAGATGGATCCAACACACTTCTGCCCTAACACTCTGAAATTGCTCTCCCTGCTACTTGGGAGTTCAATTTCCCTAGATTGACCATTCTCACTACTGCCTGTTGTTCAAGACCCAGGATCAAATGTCCCTCCTTCCATGCAGCCTTCCTTGATCACACTGGACAGAAAGCATCCCTCACGCCTCTCATCTCCTACGGCTCCCTGTGCCCCACTGGTCTTTGTTTCACTTGCCAAAGTGTCTGATGTCATGTTGGGCACAGACTGGGGCAGACACGCCACAATTACCATAGCAAGAACGGCCCTTTCTTTTTTTAAATTTTTTTTTCAACGTTTTTTATTTATTTTTGGGACAGAGAGAGACAGAGCATGAACGGGGGAGGGGCAGAGAGAGAGAGAGACACAGAATCGGAAACAGGCTCCAGGCTCCGAGCCATCAGCCCAGAGCCTGACGCGGGGCTCAAACTCACGGACCGCGAGATCGTGACCTGGCTGAAGTCGGACGCTTAACCGACTGCGCCACCCAGGTGCCCCAAGAACGGCCCTTTCTATACGTCCCTTCGTATCTATAAGAGAGAAAACTAGAAACAGACTGAACACCCAACATCAGGGGACAGCTTCGCAAGAACCATGGTGCATCAACACAATGGGGTATTATGTTCCTCATAAAGACGACCGCTAGATGACTTGTGCCCGTTTGTGGAAATGTTCAGATCGTACAATACTTTATAGAAAAAAAAATACACAAACAGAATATGAACCATGCCTCCAATTCTAAAAATGTCTGGATGCACCTTTACAAGGCAATTTGAAGTTAAATAAGTAAACTTGACAAGAAGTAGCATTTTTAGCCTACATTCATAGTATCACATGACATCTTAAATTCTCCCGCGTTAAATATGTCGCCAAAAGAGCCTTACTACATTAGACATCATCAAATACCACTCCCAATGCCTGGGAACCTTCTTCACTCTAATGTAACATTGTTGTTTTAGTCCCAATTCTTGAAAACAGACTTAGAGAAGCTTTACTAGCTGTTCGTACCCGGTGAAACACACCCTTTTTGAAACCAAGTCAAACCATACAGAAAGCCTTACCCTCAAAGCTGACCTCTGTGACCCTGGATTTGTGAAAAGGAGTGGATTTAGTAAATAGGAATGAGAGGTCAAGTCAAGGAGCGCCAACAAGTCAAAGAAACAGGGAGGAGAGCCACAAGAGGGTGGAGGGAAAGTGGTCTCTGTCATTCCACAAGTGCCCATTCTCTGGGCCCCCTCCCCCCGTCCCTGCATGGGGAAAGGAGCACAATCCAGTCTCCTTCCACCAACACGGGGATGTTTCACTGCACTGGGGTCAGGGCACCCAAATGTGCTCAAACAAGGAAATTCTGGGACACCTGGGTGGCTCGGTTGGCTGAGCGTCCAGATCTTGGTTTTGACTCAGATCTTGATCTCGTGGTTTGCGGGTTTGAGCCCCACATTGGGTTCTGTGCTAATAGTGTGGAGACTGCTTCTTGGGCTTCCCTTTCCCCCTCTCTCTGTCCCTCCCCTGCTCACACTGTCTCTGTCTCTCTCAAAATAAATACACTGTGAGTGAGTGAATGAATGAATGAATGAAGGAAGGAAGGAAGGAAGGAAGGAAGGAAAGAAGGAAGGAAGGAAGGAAGGAAGGAAGGAAGGAAGGAAGGAAGGGAGGGAGGGAGGGAGGGAGGGAGGGAGGGGAGGAAGGAAATACTAGTGACAAGAGGTCTCCCATGTCAGAATGCCTCTGACTGAATGAATGAATGAATGAAAGAAGGAAGGAAGGAAAGAAGGAAGGAAGGAAGGAAGGAAGGGGAGGAAGGAAATACTAGTGACAAGAGGTCTCCCATGTCAGAATGCCTCTGACTTCAGGAAAGCTCACTCCAGTGTTTTCTACTTATGCCAATCCCCAACCCCCCAAAATTTTAAGAGTCTGCACATGGCGCATATATCATTATAACCATCTTTCTCCCGCAATTTCTAGTCACTTCCTGAAGTGTGATTTAAGAGACAAGGTGGTAACAAAATAACTTCCCATCAGCAACAAAAGAGACCAGGACCTTACTGCTTCTTACCATCACAGCCTTTTCTTCAGTGGTTAGAATAACAGAGTAACAAAACATCAGTTGTGAGTGGCCCTGTTACCCACTTCAGAGGCATGCACGTTAAATAGAGAAGGCTGACAGTTTTCTGTCACGTCGTCTAAGCCATCACTCACACGAAAGCCACATGGTTACTTTATACTCAAACCCAATAGCCAAATAGTGTCTTTTAGTGCTCAAGTTATCTGTGATTGCTGTGTTAATAATTTCCACCGTGTCTCTTTTTAGCCTAAGAAGGGAACTTTCAGACTACAGAAGCTGGATAGCTCCTTGAAGCCCCAAATCATCCATTCGTTACCCAGCAAAACCCTAATGCATCTTAAGCCCAACACCTATGACCCCAACTTTTCCTGAACTTGTAAAGCAGGTTTTTAATTACCTGCTGGATGAAAATCCACCCTCCTCCTTTCTCAGGACTTCCTTCTTCCAAGGATGATCTCATCACGAGCCCAGTATAATCACAAGCTCACATCTTAGAGATGTAGGAAGGGTAGATACAAGGGAGGTTCAAGTTAGGGCTTTTTATTTCTTCCAGCTAAGATCCCACTTGCACTATCTTCCAGGCTTCCTGAATCCAAATTCCACACACTGTTGCCGGGTGCGGGTGAAGTGGGAGCACCGGCACGAAAGGTCAAGGCAGCTTCCAGTGACTCATCCCCAAGGTCTATACACTGTGAAGTTTAGTGTTTAAGTGCTTATCTTTTCTGCTGTTAAATATACTCCACCAGCCCAAAGCCTCAAGCTTCTACTCACAGTAAAGCAAGAAAGCCTAAGAGAGAAGTTGTATTCAGCTTCAAGAAAAGGCATGATGGCACCATCTGGGAGCAATTTCCTCTCCTCCTATCTTGAATTTTATTTCCAGAAACCAAAGGTGTGACAATAGCTGAGCCCCCAAAAAACTAACCTTAAAAGTCATTTTTTTCAAAATCATCTGAAGTGTTTTTCAAAATTTAAAGAGACTTTGAGGGGCACGTGGGTAGCTCAGTCTGATGAGCGTCGGACTTGGGCTCACGTCATGATCTCATACTTTGTGGGTTCAAGCCCTGCATCAGGCTCTGTGCTGACAGCTCAGAGCCTGGAGCCTGCTTCGGATTCTGTGTCTCCCTCTCTCTGTGCCCCTCCCCTGCTCGCTCGCACGTGCTGGCTCTCTCTCTCTCAGAAATAAACAAACATTAAAAAAATTAAGAACGCTTTGAGCAAATGGCAACCCTGAAGGCATTCTCCTCTTTAGCGACATGAGGACAGTCACAGAATGCTGTGTGGGATGAGCAGTGACCTGAGACAATAATCCAAGCCGTTCTCGGGTCTACTCACTATGTAATCCTGGATGAGTCATTTCACGTTTCAAGCACTGGGTTCTGTTTCTGAAATATCGGGAGGTTTCTATTAAGAGCAAATGAGATGCTATTTGAAAACTATCCCCCACACTGCCTGGCACACAGTGCCGGTTCAATAAATGGTTATGAATGACTGACATCACTATTAATATTCCCATGTCTCCAGGGAAGAGAGGGAATCAAGAACCAGAGAACATGTTTCGTGCTTTGAATGTTAGCTCTGTTACCCTAGGCACTAGAGCATCTATGAATTGGTACCTGTAAGTCAAGACCCTATAGGAGAAAGCTTTTTGCGAAACTCAAAGGGCCAGTGACATGCTGCTCACCTCAACCATGACTTAATGAATAAAAAAAAGAAAGAAAGAAAAATTAAGCATAATAAAGTGGAATTTTTAAAAGAGAAAGTTTAGTCCACTTTTTATTTTAATTAATAGTAGGGCACAGAAAAATTATTAATATGGTAGGTAAAATATTCCTGTTCTAGAATGAGGGAAAGGTAAAGACAATTAATGCAGCAACTATAAAGAGTAAAGAAATACCACATGTGAATGTGGCGTCTCTCCACACAACTAGGGCTACAGTTACAATCTTACGCTCCTAACCTTTCAACTGGATGCAAAACAAGGGCGCCTGGGTGGCTCGGTCCGTTAAGCATCCGACTTCTGCTCAGGTCATGATCTCACAGTTTGTGAGTTCGAGGCCCATGTCGGGCTCTGTGCTGACAGCTCGAAGCCTGGAGCCTCCGCTTCTAATTCTATGTCTCCTTCTCTCTGCCCCTCCCCCGCTTGTGCGCTCGCTCTCTCTCTCTCTCTCTCTCAAAAATAAACATTAAAAAATATTTTTAATAAACAAACAAACAAACAAACTGGATGCAAGGCACATGAGCTATTCTTAGCAAAATGTTCTGGCTGAAGAATGTAATGATTAGTTATCAAAACTACTTGAAGCTCTTCAAGATATCTTATTGCTGCAAAGATAATCTGCACATTTAGAGATCAGAGTCAGCCAGGCATATTTGCAAAACATTACCACACTGGGCTTTAACTGTCCAGCTGGGGTTTGTACCAAATCGCACCTAACCCCACTCCCAAATTCAAGGGTATCAGGGGTGAGAAGAATACGGAAATTTCTTACAAAAGGTCCAAGTCGAAAGGCAAAAGCCCTTGAAAAAGAATGACCTTCTTAAATTCTGATATACAGCCACTCTTCTTCCATCTCTATTTCGAAAGAGGAACATA
Organism: Acinonyx jubatus; assembly: GCF_027475565.1. Lineage (NCBI taxonomy): Eukaryota > Metazoa > Chordata > Mammalia > Carnivora > Felidae > Acinonyx > Acinonyx jubatus. The sequence goes on along the minus strand of NC_069391.1, from coordinate 82,695,437 downwards.
CATACAAGAAACAGGTGGTAAGACCCAAGAATGAGCTTTGAACTAGAGCAAAATGCTCAGGCAGATCCTTATCGCTGGAGATGAATACACTTTGTAACTATTATAATCCCACCAATCACCTGTGGAATGTGCTTTGACTTCATGCTTTGTTTTCACAGACACTGCTGGCCACAAGAGCTGGGATGTGGTCACAGAAATATGAAAAATTACAGAGGAAAACAGGAGTCACTCTGGAATCTCATCTAGGCGAGCTCTATTTTGAAAGAATTAAAAGCAGCCGAGAAAGTATACTGGCTCTCCAAGGAAAAGAGGCCCTCAAAGCTCGTGAGTAATAAAGATATTTTACCAATGGCTTCTGACTATAAGATTTCATAAATAACATTATAAGGACATAACTAACTTATCAAAAGTCTTGAGCCACATAATGTGTATGCAAAAATAACTTATTATAGGACAATCAATCTGTACTTAGACATTGAGGAAAACACTCATTAATAAGAATACATTAAGTAGCATTTACTCTCTATAATTAACAGAAGGACCAAAAGTTATTCATATTAACCTTAAAATATGGCATGGGCTAAAAGTGAGAGTCCAAAATCCTTGAGAGATTATTTGAGGAATGTTAGGACACTAACACCGGCCTTTCAATGTTAGAATGTTTTTCCACAAAAAAAGTTAACCTGTTCCATCTACAGGCAAAATCCCTACTTGTCTACAGGTCTCTATGTGCAGTGATTTTAATGACCCACCATTAAATGATCTGGTCAAAATGATTTGACACCGAAATGACTAACTGCCCAGCCGAGTCAAGATCAGGTTTCAGGGCTGCCACAACCACAACTGTGCTCACGAGGGAAGAGCTCATTTTAAAACAGATGAAAGAGGGGTGCCTGGGTGGCTGAGTCAGTTAAGGTCCCACTCAGGATCTACGATGGATGCTAAAGTCAGTGACAGGAAGCTTGAGGAGAAGCAAGGCCTTTGCACAGTCTCAAAGGAGCTGACCCCCAAGGTATTTATTACTTACAAAAAGACTAATTTACCAATTACAAGAGCAGCTTTAGAAGGGAGAAACCCAGGAGACACCTGAACCAAGTGGTCAAGGTTATCATCACCACCAATAAGGAAAAGGGACATCAAGTAACCACTCACTGGAAAGGAAGCATCATCACTTGTGTGGTCTTCTTCCCAAAACGCATAGCCTCACAAGCAAATATTAGAAAACATCAGAAAACCCCCAAATTTAGGAAATTTCGTTCAACAAAATAACTGACCGGGGGCTCTTGGGTGGCTCAGTCAGTCAAGCGTCTGACTTCGGCTCAGGTCATGATGTCATGGTTCGTGAGTTCGAGCCCTGTGTCGGGCTCTGTGGCTGACAGCTTTGAGACTGGAACCTGCTTTGGATTCTGTGTCTCCCTCTCTCTCTCTCTCTCTCTCTCTCTGCCTCTCCCCTGCTTGCTCTCTGTTTCTCTCTCCTTCCAAAATAAACATTAAAATAATAATAATAATGACCAGTACTATTCAAAAATACCAAGATCATGAAAAACAGGGTAAGACTGGCGAACTGTAGAAATCTAAGGAGGCAGAACAACTAAATCCAGTGTGGATCCTGGACTGAATCCTAGAAAAGAAACAGGATAGGAGTAGAAAACTGGGTGGGAAGCTGACAAAGCCTATAGCATAGCTACAAGTAGGGTAACAACTTAGAAGTCCTGATTGTCATCATACATTCTAGTCATGCATTCAAAGAAGCTGGCTTGAAGGGCACACGTGAACTCTGTACTAACTTTGCAACTTTTCTCCAAGTCTAAAATTATTTCAAAATAAAACCTTTTTGAAAAACAGATGGAAAAGGAAAGCAACTGAGGTTACTCTTATTCCTCACTTCCATTTGACTTCCTTTGTCTAAAAAAATTTTTAATGTTTATTTTATTTTTGAGAGAGAGAGAGAGAGAGAGAGAGCACGAGTAGGGGAGGGGCAGAGAGAGAGAGGGAGACACAGAACCCGAAGCAGGCTCCGGGCTCTGAGCTGTCAGCACAGAGCCCGACGTGGGGCTCGAACCCTCAAACCGCGAGATCACGACCTGAGCCAAGTCAGAGGCTGAACCGACTGGACCACCCAGGTGCCCCTATTTGACTTCTTTTTCTTTGGGGCTTTTACAGAAGCATCTTCCTCTGCTTTTCTTAGTCAACCACAGCAAAGCACAGGAAGGTGTAAGACGGGAGACTCAGACACCGAAGAACAGGCGACCCTATCCCAAAATGGGTATGGTCTGCCTTCTGGGGTTTAGCTAAACTTTCCAGTTAGACTTGAACAAAACAAAGTCTCTACCTTCAGAACATGTGAGCAAATTCTCAAGCTGGTCTTTCTTGGACAGTGCCAGAAAAGAGAACATTGGGTGTTCATAGTATCTGTCACCAAGCAAAAGATCTTTTGGAGTGATAGCCAGCAATTGGGGGGAGGGGTGTGGATAATGAAAGATAGATTAGGAGGGGGGTGAGGTGTACAGCAGGCAGGAGAGAGAAAAGCCCAGAAGGCACCTATGTGCTACCAGTTGCTTTCTTCCCTAACAACATTAAGCTGGGCTAACAACGCATTTAAAAACACCTTGTTTACATAGCTCATACCCAAAAGGATTTTATTATTTACATTTTATTTAGATGATAGGTTACCAGGTAGCGCTAGAAAGAAGAACGGTTAGAGGCACCCTCATTTTTACGTTTTTCTCCAAGCATTTACTCACTGTGATGTTCTCAGATAAGAGTAGGTAGCATCTATGCCCATAATAAACACTATAAAAACAAAATCTCTCCCTGTCCACCAAAAGATACCATGTGCCTGTTTTTTGCTTCACCAATTCTACTTATGGGAAACTACCTTTAAGACACACTCACATAAGTATGTATGGATACAGGCACAAGACTTAATTGCTACATTGTTTATAATAGAAAACATCACACCATCTGCTAACATCACACCATCTGCTGACGTCACACTCACATCGCACCAAATGTTCATTAAAAGAACCTTCTTGGGGTACCTGGGTGGCTCAGCAGGTTAAACGTCTGACTTTGGCTCAGGTCATGATCTCACGGTTTGTGGGTTAGAGCCCCACTTCAGGCTCTGCGCTGACAGCTCGGAGCCTGGAACCTGCTTCCGATTCTCTATCTCCCTCTCTCTCTCTGCCCCTCCCCTGCTCGTGCTATGTCTCTCTCAAAAATGAACAAACATTAAAAAAAATTACAAGAACACTCTTAAAGTACAGAACATCTGTACAACAGGATACTCTGCGGCATTTGAAAGGAAAAATGTAAATCTAGATGTAGTGACGTAGAAAGATATTCATCATCTATATGTAAGTTCAAATGGAGGCAAAGTATATTATGAGTCTACTCAAAGGAACGAAGTTTATTTGCATGTATATGTACAGAAAATATATGGAAGGATGTCCATCAAACTAAACAGGAATATATTGGGGGATACTGGGGTTCTTACTTCATTTTTAAAAGAACCAGAGAGATTTTTTTTATCATTTTTTTATTTAAAACCTTTTTTAAAAATTTGTTTAATGTTTATTTATTTCTGAGACAGAGAGAGACAGAGCATGAACGGGGGAGGGGCAGAGAGAGAGGGAGACACAGAATCTGAAGCAGGCTCCAGGCTCTGAGCCGTCAGCCCAGAGCCCGACGCGGGGCTCGAACTCACGGACCGCGAGATCGTGACCTGAGCTGAAGTCGGACGCTTAACCGACTGAGCCACCCAGGCGCCCCCAGAAGAGATTTTTTTTTAATGTTAAATATTTTCTAAATAAAAATAACATATAGGCAGCTGTGTTTCTATATACCAGGAAGAGACAATCTGAAAAGGAAATCAAAGAGACAATTTCATTTGCAGCTGCACCCAAAGAATAAAATACCTAAGAATAAATTTAATGGAGGCAAAACACTTGTACCCTGAAACTATATACCAATGCTGAAATAAGTTAGGACAGATATAACTAAATGGCAAGACATCATGTGTTCACGAATTGGAAAACTTAATATTGTCAAGATGACAATACTATGAAAAACCATCTACAGATTCTGTGCAATCTCTATCAAAATTCCAAAAGCCTATTTCTTCTTCTTCTTCTTCTTCTTCTTTTTTTTTTTTGCAGAAATAGAAAAGTTGATCTTTAAGTTCATATGGAACTACAAGGGGCCCTGACTATTCAAAGCGATGTTGAAAAAGAAAAAAGTTGGAAGATTCACATTTTCCAATTTCAAAACTTACTACAAGCTACAGTAACCATAACAGTATAAATGGACACAAGGATAGACACACAGACCAATGGAAAAAACCCTAAGGGGTCCAAAAATAAACCCGACGTGACCAATTCATTTTTTTTTTAAGTGTGAAAAGGCCACTCAATTGGGGATAGAGAATCCTTTCAATAAATGGAACTACTAGATACCCACATACAAGAGAATCAAGTTGGACCCTGACCTCTCACCTTATGAAAATTAAATCAAAATGGATTAATAGACTGAATTTAGAGAGAAAAACATAAAATTCGTAGACGAAAATACAGGGATCAGGAAGTCAGCATAAGCAACCGAAGAAAAAATAAATAACTTGAACTTCATCAAAATATAAAACTTGTGTGTGTCCAAAGGACATCACCAAGAGGGTGCAAAGAAAAGAACAGAAGAAAATGCCTGCAAATCGTGCATCCGAGAAGGGTCTAGCATCCAGGATATACAAAGAACTCTTACAACTCAACAACAAAAAGACAACCCCATTTATTTTAAAGACAGACCAAATTAAAAATGGGCCAAGGATCCCACTGGGGGATGGGAAGGAAAAATGGACATTTTTCCAAAGAAGATACACAAATGGTAAGTACACGAAAAGATGACCAATGTCATTTGTCATTGGGGACAGGTAAATCACAACCACAATGAAGTGCTACTTCCTAATCACAAGGATGGCTAAAGACAAAGAAGGAGAAACAGCACGTGTTGGTAAGGCAGTGAAACAACTTAAAGTTATGCACTGTTGGTGGGAATGTAAATGGTTCAGTTCCTGGGGAAAAACAGTTTGACGGTTTCCCAAAAAAGTCAAAAAGCATTTGCCTATGACCCAGCAATTCCACCAAAGGACTGAAAATGGGGACCCAAATGCTTATATACCCGTGTTCACAGCAACATTATTCACAGGCATCAAAAGGTGGAAAAAACTCAAATGTCCACCAGGTGAATGAATTGAAAAAAATTGTGGCACGTCCATAGAAGAGAATACTATTCAGCCACACGGTACAGCACGGATGAGCCTTGAAAACATGCTATGTGAGAGAAGCCAGACACAAAAGGTCACATATTCTAGGATTCCATTTATAGGACATATCCAGAATGCGTCAACTCAAAGACAAAGCAGATGAATGCTTGCCAGAGGCTGAGGGAGGCAAGTTAATGGGTACAGGGTTTCTTCTTGGGGCAATAAAATGTTTTGAAACTCGAGAGGACAGCGATGCAACACTGTGAATGTACTAAAATGCCACTGAACTGCCCGTTTTTATTCTTTATTTTCATTTTTTAAAGTTTATTTGAGAGAGAGGGAGAGCGCAAGAGAAGGGGAGGAGCAAAGAGAGAGGAAGAGACAGAATTCCAAGGAGGCTCCGAGCTGTCAGCACACAGCCTGATGCGGGGCTCAAACTCACGAACCGTGAAGATCACGACCTGAGCAGAAACCAAGAGTAGGATGCTCAACCGACTGAGCCACCCAGGTGCCCCTGTTCATTTTTAAATGATTCACTTCTCTGTGATGAGCATTTGGAGTCATTAAAAACAAATAGAGTTGAAAAGAAATAGTACACAGCTAAGACCCAAACACTAATTCCCCAGTGAGTTACCTTTCCCTGGAAGAATGAGCGGCACCAGGGCAGATGGGCGTTTTCTGCATGCAGACACCCACCCCTGCCACACTCTGGATGGATAAAGGACTGTTGCCGGGGCAACGACACATACAAACCAGCGGCTGTTAACGAGCACCGGCCCTGGGGTGGCAAAATGACCCAGTGACTGACAATTAGCTCCCCCCCACCCCCAAGAGCCGAGAGGTCAGATACGGACATCCAAAGAGGTCCCACTCCCTCCTCTATTTACAGGGACAGGAAATGAACTTGGTGCTTCACCATCCACACACAGGACCCTGGGCAGGGACTTGGAAGAGATGTAGTGAGCTGCGAGAAAAGCCGCGTGTTACCCTTTTACCGAGGTCTAGAAATGAACACTCCCCCGTTCCCTCCGTACAAATCTTCCTGGGAGTCCTCTATCAGGAGGCCCACCCTCAACGGAAACGGGATGGATGGCTCCAATGCTTTTTTAGGGGGTGATGCGGGGTGGGGGGAGGGTGGGGGGAGGGATGGGACAGGGGTGCTCCCGGGAAGGCAAGAAGTCTCCCCTTCTGAGCCCTCTCCCGGCAAGATGAATTCACACCAGAAAAAGCGCTGGCCCTTCAGCCCCTCATTTTCTGGGTCAGAGAAATTAACTCTGAGTCAAATTACTCTTTCTCTCACCAGGGACCGAGGACTGCATTTTAATTTAAGCTATTTTCTTTGGCCATTTCAGTGGGGTTATTAGGAAACAAGAGAACTTCGGATCAAAAAGCAGCTTTCAAAACTCCTTAAAGTCAAAATGTTTCAAGAATAAGAAAGAAGGACAACTTCAACTCATGTACCTTTACTTGTCCAGTCTCTTGATTAGAATAAAGAGGTTACCAGCAACAAAAAGTGGCTAAATCAAGAGTTTCTTTTATATGTTGGAGGATGCTGGGATAAAGGCACAGGGGGTCTCAACTCTCCATGCTTTTTTTATTTATTTGTAATGTTTATTTATTTTAGAGAGAGAGAGAGAGAGAGAGAGACAGAGTATGAGCAGGGTAGAGGCAGAGAGAGAGGGAAACACAGAATCCGAAGCAGGCTCCAGGCTCTGAGCTGTCAGCACAGAGCCCGACCCGGGCCTGGAACCCACAAACCGTGAGATCCTGACCTGAGCCAAAGTCGAACGCTTAACCAACTGAGCCACCCAGGTGCCCTTCCATATTTTTATGTTCAATTGTCCACGTTCTTGCTCAGTTTAAATGTCATGATTAAATATTACTAATGCTATTTTTTAATGTTTATTTATTTTTGAGAGACAGAGTATGAGTGGGGGAGGGGCAGAGAGAAGGAGACACAGGATCTGAAGCAGGCTCCAGGCTCCGAGCTGTCAGCACAGAGACCTACACAGGGTTAGAACCCACAAACTGCGAGATCTTGACCTGAACCAAAGTCAAACGCTTAACCGACTGAGCCACCCAGGTGCCCCTACTAATGCTATTTTAAACACTCTAGACACTCATGGATGAAACCCCATTCGATATTTTTAAAAATCCAAAAATATCTACCCTTGTGGATCTGAGTTTAAAGGATAAAAAAAGAAAAAGGCTCGTGAATTCTCTACTGCATTTCACTGGATCTTAAGACATTTCATAAAATATAAACAAGCTCGAGCTTATTAGCAATGAGAGATTTTTACAGTGTTTCTGCTTCACCTCAATCCTTGGCCGAGTGGTTTCCATCACTTCCTCGAGAGCTCCTAAAATGAGAACTCCACGTTAAGGTTTAGATTTAGAGACTTACAAAGTCAAAAAGAAATCATAACTCCTGCACTTTTAATCATCTACCCTCCTGGTCGATGATTTACCCCATACTTCCCACCAGGAAATGAAGAAAGTTTTGAGGAACGAGTTATTCCCAATGTAAATCTCCAGTCAGCCTCTGTCAATCATGTTGGCCTTTCCCCCAGTTAGCCTCTCTCCACCTCCTGCCTGAAAACTACACTACTATTTAATTGCTTTGTGACTTCACATTTTATTAAGAGGCAGAAAAACATAAAGAGTGAAAACAAGGAGATAAGCCCATGGCCGTAAATTGTCCCCTTATGCAATGAAACTTGCCTTTCTGGTGCAGTAAGGTGGGCACTGTGCAAAACCCTGGCAGGGGCCATTCTGCACAAGCCCGGCGTCCCCATCACTTACAGAAACCCCTCCGGCTCTCTGGGGGGGGTGCAGTGCCATAGATCAGAGGCCGGGGTGGTCAGCGGCTCACTTCGGCCTGCCCGTGTGAAGGGCAGAGGCCTGTGACTCACTGTGCTCTCTGCCCCAGGCCACCCTACACTGATTTCTATTCTCACGACAAAAAAAAAAAAAAAAAAAAAAAAAAAAAAGGCAGAAGAGAACGACAGAATGGTGAAAAAATTTAGAACCCGACAGCACCCCAATCTGTGAGCCCCTTTCCCCAGAAAGCAACCTGTGTGTTCTATCAGCCAGTGAAAACGTTTCTGTTTAATGTTCACTCCCACGGACGGAGAAGAATTTCTCCTTTCCCGCCCGCCCCACTGGCTTCTAAGTCCCTGTTTCTTCCTTTGCAGTGAGAACGAAGTCATTATCAGATGACACCACATTCCTGAGGGTGCCCGGACCCCTGCCCTCTGGAAGATTACATCCAGTGACTCACACAAACTAATAAGCAGGACCTGGTGTTTAAAGCCCTGGGAAAAGATCAATTAGTAATTTCTCTAACGTGCTGCGAGCTAGAAAACAAAGGCTTCAAGTGTTTTTGAAGCCCACTGATGTGCATAAGAAAGTGCGTTCATGACATTGTTCAGAAAAAGTATGCAAATTATTTGTGGGGGATGGGGGAGAGACAAAGAGAGAGAGACAGAGAGAGAGAGACAGAGAGAGAGAATGTGTCAAGATCAAACACTAATGAAGAATAAAAAAGCCTGGGAGCGCCTGGGTGGCTCAGCTAGTTAAGCATCCAACTTGGGCTCAGGTCATCATCTCGCAGTTTGTGAATTCAAGTCCCACGTCAGGCTCTGTGCTGACAGCTCAGAGCCTGGAGTCTGCTTCAGATTCTGTGTCTCCCTCTCTCTGCCCCTCCCCCGCTTGCACTCTGTCTCTCTCTCTTAAAAATAAACTTCCAAAAAAATTTTTAAAAAATAGCTGTGTACTGATAGTCTTAAGGGGGAAAAGGGGATAAGGAGATGGAGAATGCCCAAGGGGATGACAATACCTGGACAGGACAGCACTCTCTCAGGTGCAGGGTGCGCTGAAAACTGGTGAATGACAATGACAGTGAACCAATGATGTGCACTTCTGCGCATGGGGTCGACTTCCAAGAACTTTGCATAAATTCACCCGTGTACTCCTCCCAAGGACTCTGAGATTAGTAAGGACTATTATGATGAAGATTGTAGCATTACAGGTGAGGAAGAGGTGACTGTGTCCAAGGACACAGAGGTGGTGAATGGAGAAGCCGGGTGACCCCAAGCAGCCAGGTCCGGGGCTCTCTCTCGGGAACTGCCTCTCTGAACCAGATGGAGTCAGGTCCAAGAGATGTGTGTGAGCACACGTGTATGTGCGTGTCTGCCTGTGTGTGTGCGTATGTTCAACAAGCACAAGCACATGGTCGTAGCAAAGGGGCAGCGCCTACAGAATTCTGGGGGCAGGAAAGAGCTCAGCAGGCTCCACGAATTGACGGGAGGCCAGGGATGCTGGAACACAGGGTTCCACAGACAGTGACAGAGGTGAGGCTGGACAGCAGGCAGAGACACATCGCATGGAGCCTTGAGGCCTTTGTAAGCAGACGGCCGTGGCCCCCAGGGCAGGGGAGCGCCAAGAGGCGACACTCAGAACAGGTCATTCTGCTACAAGAAGGGGGAATAATTAAAGGCATTCCTGCCTCCTAGTGAATCTATATGGAAACCACAGGGAAAAGATCTCACTACCTAAATTAAATATTGACTTACTTTTAAAACCGCCAGACAGAGGGCGCCTGGATTGCTCACTCGGTGAAGCGTCTGACTCTCAATTTCAGCTCAAGTCTCGATCTCGCAGTTTGTGGGATTGGGCCCTGTGTTCGGTTCTGCATAGACAGGGTGGAGCCTGCTTGGGATTCTCTCTCTCTGCCCTTCCCCTGTGCACTCGCCTCACAAAATAAATAAATAAACATTAAAAAAAAAAACACCATAAAAGTCAAAGGCAAAGGACATAAAAGCTAACAATACTTTTATAATAAAAGAAATTTTACAATAAAAACACTCCTGCAGGGGTCCCTGGGTGGCTCAGTTGGTTAAGCATCTGACTTTGGCTCAGGTCATGATCTCACAGCTTATGGATATGAGCCCCGTGTCGGGCTCTGTGCTGACAGCTCAGAGCCTGGACCCTGTTTTGGATTCTGTGTCTCCCTCTTTCTCTGCCCCTCCCTCCCTCCCTCCCTCTCAGTCTCTCTCAAAATAAATAAACATAATAAAAAAATTTTTTTAAACACTCATGCAAATCAGTAACAAAAAAGCAAACGTCCCTTTGGAGATACGGGCAAAGGACATGAACAGAGAATTCACATTAGAAGAAATATAACTGATTCATAAATATATGACCAACGTTCACTTGTCCAGAAAACTGGATAAAGTTTTTTTTTTTTTTTTCTAATTCTGTACTCTAATGTTAAGAAGAGTATGGGAAAGACATCTCTTGCTACTGTCAGTGAAATTTGTAAACTGGTTCAGATCTTTCAGGTAATATACATCAAAAATCTCTTTTCTGAACTTACATTAAATATTAAAAAAATTTTTTTTTTAATGTTTACTTTTGAGAGAGTGAGAGAGAGCACGAGCAGGGGAGGGGCAGAGACAGAGGGAGACACCGAATCCAAAGCAGGCTCCAGGCTCTGAGCTGTCAGCACAGAGCCCGACCTGGGGTTGGAACCCACAGACTATGAGATCATGACCTGAGCCGAAGTCAGAAGCTCAACCAACTGAGCCACCCAGGTGCCCCTTGTATTAAATATTATTAAGAGCAGCCTCAGAACTAGTTAGGAGGGTATGCATTGACATGTATGTCCAGAGGAAATTTCATTAAGCACATTCCTAAGCCAGAATCTTCAGCAACTTTAACTAATTATGTTGACAAAGACACCACCAAAAAAGAAAATTGCAGACCGGTATCTCTGATGAACACACATGCAAAAATCTTCAAAACATTAGCAAACTGAATTCACCAATACATCAAAAGGATGTTTTACCATGATCAATGAGGATTTAGTCTGAGGATTCCAGGTTGGTTCAATATTCACAATCCCATCAATGTGATACATCATCATATTAACAAGAAGAAGAATAAAAACCCTCTGATGATGTCAACAGGTACAGAAAAAAGAATGTGACAAATTAACAACATCCATTCATGATCAAAACACTCAACAAAGTGGGTTTAGAGGGAACATGTCTCAACATAATAAAGGCCATATATCAAAACCCCACAGCTAATATCATATTCAATGGTGAAACACTGAGGGCAGGCTCTTCCTCTGAGATTATGTACAAGACAAGAATGTCCACTCTCACCACTTTTATTCAACGGAGTACTGGAATTCCTAGCCACAGCAATCAGACAAGAAATACAAGGCATCCAAGTTGGTAAGGAAGAAGTAAAACTGTCACTATTTGCAGATGACATGACACTCTATGTAGAAAACCTGAAAGACTCCACCAAAAAAACTATTAAAATAAATCCAATCAGTAAAGTTGTAGAATATGAAATCAATACACAGAAATCTGGTGCATTTCTATAAACTAATAATGAAGCAGCAGAAAGAGAAATTAAGGAAACAATCCCATTTATAACTGTACTGAAAAGAATGAAATACCTAAGAATAAATCTAACCGAGGAGGTGAAAGTCCTGTAATGTGAAAATGGTAAGATACTGAATCAAAGAAACTGAACACAACACAAATGGAAAGACGAGAAGAATATCATTAAAATGTCCATACTACCCAAAGCAGTCTACAGACTCCATGCAATTCCTATCAAAACATGAACTGCATTTTTCATAGAACTCAAACAATCCCAAAATTTGTACAGAACCACAAAAGACCTTGCATAGCTGAAGCAATCTTGAAGAAGAAGAACACAACTGGAGGTATCACAATCCCACATTTCAAGATACGCTACCAAGCTGTAATAATCCAAACAGTATTGGAATGGTAGAAAAACAGACACATAGATCAATGAAATAGGACTGAGAGCCCAGAAATAAATCCACGTCTATATGGCCAATTACTATATGACAAAGGAGGCAAGAATATATGATGGGGAAAAGATAGACTCTTCAATAAATGCTACAAGCACAAGAATGAAACTGGACCACTTTCTCACTCCATACACAAAAATAAACTCAAAATGGATGAAAGACCTAAATGTGAGACCTCAAACCATAAAACTCCTAAATGAAAACATAGGCAGTCACCTCTCTGACCTGTCTTACAGCAACATATTTATGGAGTTGTCTCTCAGGAAGGGAAACACAAGCAACAATAAACTACTGGGACCACACCAAAATCAAAAGCCTCTCCACAGTGAAGGAAAACATCAACAAAACATAACCTACTGAATGGGAGAAGGTATCTGCAAATGATATAACCCATAAGAGGTTATTATTCAAAATATATAAACAACTTATATGCAACTCCCCCCCCCCCCACAAATAATAATAATCTGATTAAGAAAGGAGAAGACCTGGGGTGCCTGGGTGGCTCAGTCGGTTGAGCGTCCGACTTCGGCTCAGGTCATGATCTCGCGGTCTGTGAGTTCTAGCCCCGCGAAGGGCTCTGTGCTGACCACTCAGAGCCTGGAGCCTGTTTCAGATTCTGTGTCTCCCTCTCTCTCTGCCCCTCCCCTGTTCATGCTCTGTCTCTGTCTCAAAAATAAATAAATGTTAAAAAAAAATTAAAAAAAAAAAGAAAGGAGAAGACCTGAGTAGACATCTTCCCAAAGAAGACATTCAGATGGCCAACAGATACTGTGTAGATACGTATGTGTGCATACGTATGTGTGTGTATACACATAAAATATAAACTTTTGAGACCATCAGCAAGGTCAATAAAAAACCCCAACGTTCCCACATCCCCACAGACTCTGCCAAGCTGCCTGTAACAGTATGTCCTTGGGAAATAATGGATGTGCTCAAAAGTCGCACGTAAGGAGGCAGGGAAGGGACATCATTCTATCACCATGTAACTGAACAACATATGCTGTAAAGAAAAAGGAATAAGCATCTTCTTAAGGAGGAGAAGTAGGTGGAAAAAAAGCCCACTGGTATGTTCTGAGTGGGTTTACCAGCCGTGTGAGAGGTTTATTTATCAAGTCATGTATCTGAACCTCAATTTTCTTACGATGGGGATAAGAAAAAAACCCACTTCACAGGGTGGTGAGAATTCACACATTGATATAAGTGCTTAGGATAGAGCCTGGCCTAGGGCAGACACGTGATAAACGTTACTCGTTTGCACATATCTAGCAACTTAACATGCAACACACACACATCATTACCAACATTTGTAATATGAATACTACAAGTCATGCACTAAAATTTTAATAGGCATTATCCCTGCAAGTGAAACAACAGCCTTTTTTCTTTTAAATTCTGTTTTCTAGATTCTCTTTAGTCGAATAAAGCCAGCAATATATTAATATTTAAATATCTCCATTTTTTCCCAAGTAGCCTTAATAATACTCCTTTCCATCTATTAACGTTTCTCTAATATAATCCACTTTCTGCATAGTGTGTTTATGGAAATAGGGTACTTCTGTTGATTTAATCTGAAGAGTAATACATTTCCCCTTTATTCTTCAGAGCCAAACAGTTTGCTCATATTTCTTCCGATAAAGTCCTTTCTGCCCTCTAATACATTTGCAGATGAAGAGTACCCCGAAAGGATTTTAGAGCATAAAAGGTAGGGAGAAAGAAGGGATTAATGTCTCCACAAAGCAAAGTTAAAGGACACAACGTGGCAAGTTAAGGACAGCCATACGGAAAAAGGACACCTCACCTCAATTATGTAAGGCCGGCAAACTACCGCAATCAATATTTCAACTCCATTCCCCTAGTGTGGTCAAAAGATGGAGACAATTCGATAGCTCAGCAGTCCGTCCGGTGCTGCGACAATCATTCTGGAAGAAAAGGAATCTCGTTGAGGAGAACGTGATGGCAAAATATGCTTGATTACTGGAGACAGCTATAGAGTTGAGAAATGAGCAGAGTTAAGCCATTTTCCGTGAGTGGGGGGCGAGGGGGGTGGAAGGGACGGGCCAGAATGGCAGAGAGCCTACGAGCTCATGCAGGCCTGGGTCCCCCTTGCTCTCGGTAAAAGCCGGGTTGCTTGCTCTTTCGGGATCTCCCCATCGCTTCAAAGACAAGGGCTGTTCCTCCCAGCCTCTCACTGGCACTTCCAACGCTGTTCAGGTGTTTGTCGGCGGGTCTAGAAGCCGGCTCAAGAATACCATTCATTTTCATATTTTGGTATCTCTGTCATTTCAGAGTCAGACTACTCCGTAAGAAGCACATGGCCTTTCCCCGAAAACCAGCCCCACCGAGGATTTTTCTAGGCATGTGGCAGTTCCCTGGGATTAAAACTTTGGGATTACGCGCAAGCCATCCCCCATCCCAGAGCAGTCCAGCACCACTTTCCCTGGAACATCCCACTGTTCTGTGCCCCGTCTTTCTCACTCCGGTCCACCGCGCCTGGCGAATACCGGGGCACCCCCAGATGCCGACAGCAGCGGCCTTGACCCTGGCCTCTCTCTGCAGACCTCTGCCCACCCACTCTCTTGCAGACCCGGTGTCCCTGTCCTCTAACCTCTGCCACCCTCAACAGCCCCCTCTCTCCTGGGCCTCATCTTTCTGGGCTATAAAATGAAGAACGGATTAAAATGTCCTCCCTCGATCTTCATTGTGCTTTGAGGTCAGATGTCCCTGTGCTTACATCCCACCCCAGCCGCTTGGCAGAATTTACACAAGTCCTCACAAAGGGGGCCAGTTGAGATCTACCCCTAAGGTTGCTGTAACAGGAAAGACTATGAGATCCAGGGCATGGTTTACAACACATGCTTGAGAAATACTGGTCATTCCCACCCCACCTTATAGGAGATCTCCAACTCTCGACTTCTCTGGTCTCCTCATTTCGAAATCCAGCATTCCTTACATGAGGATCCTGGGTGGCAACAATATTCTCTTCCATCAAATGTCGACTCCTCCACGGACTTTCAGAGGCTTCCATAACCTAGCTCTAATTTATCTTATCTTCCTCCAGCTTACAACAAATAATTCCGGTCCTAGTCAGGCTCAGTCTTACTATGTTCCAAAGAACACACCCTTGACCCTTCCTTTGTTTCATTCCTCATGCAAGATACTGCTTTTCTTATTCCTTCTGTCAAAGCCCAGCTGAGCCTATGGCCCCAGTAATGCCCATGTTCCAGACACTTGAACCCTCACACAGTGTCTTAGTGGCAATGTCCATTGTTTTGTGTTTATTAAGTAAAGTGGTCCAGCTGGAAAGGGACCGCTCTGATCATTTTAACTTAATTTTACAGGTTAGCATGGACCACAAACCAACCCAGCATTTTTTGGATCAGCTTTGTGAACGCTTTGTGAAATTTATACGCCTTTGTGCCTTGAGGTAATAAGACTTTTTTTTTTTTTTTTTTAATTAACTCCACTTTCATTTGCCTAGAGAGGCTCACACAGGAGCCTGTTTCATCAGCGATGAGGAAACCGCGCACAGACCATCCAGGGGCCTCCTCGCGGAGCCAGGAGAGGAGCTCTAAGTGCGTCCGATGCCTGTGGATTTTGTGTTGAAGCCAATGTGTTCGGATTTGAAAAGCCATCTTGTGATAACACTCTCAGCAACAACAGGACTCACGGTGGAGAGAAAGAGGATTGGCCGCTAGGCTTTTACCTCCAGAAACACGACGGCTGAAGTTCCAGGACTAAAGGAAGCATGATGACAGAAGACACAGTGAAGGATCAAGGGAGACACAGGAGGAAGAACTTAAGAAGGAGATACAGAGCGAGGGGATACAGAGGCAGAAGAAACAGCGTGCAGGTGCTGAGACCGCTAGCCCAGGGAAAGATGAGCGACGTCGAGGGCTGCGGATGGGGACGAACACGATGTCACGGAGTTGAGCGCCTAGTAAGGCAGCCACAGGTGACCCCTGAGGACAATGTGTCATAGGGGCTGGTCCAGGATGCAGACCACAGGGGACTGCGGACAAACCAGGAGGGCAGACGGAGACCAGCAGAGACACTGTTATCAAGAAGTGTGCTAATCAAGCCACCGAAACAGCTGCTTATCTCGTATCCTGAAGTTCACCGGACTTAAACCAATAAAAACGCCTCCCCCCATGCATGCCCTCAACTCCTCGCTTCTCCACAGGCACAGAGCTCAGTGACCAAAAATAACCGACGACAGAGCCTTCCAACCTCTCTCTCCCAACACCCCCCGCGGTGCCTGGTTTTGGCTAAGACACCTTCTAGAACTAGTCAACAGCCACCTGCTATCAACGCTCAGCATCTAAATTCGATTGTCCCGCCTCAGGTAAATGCCAGTTACCTGTTTATCATTATCAGAGGGAAAAATGAAACCAGACGCTAAAATGTGTCAGCTGAACAGGAACAGAAGCACAAACTCAGGTCAGATACCTTTGGGTGAACTATATCATTGATCCTCAACTGTCAGAAAGAGAACTTTCAACTTCTACTTCCTTCAAAAGCATGCTTGTTCTTTACTGTAAGTTTAAAAAACAATGAAATATGAATAAAGAAAAAAAAACGATCAGCATTAGCCTGTTTTTAATCTTCTACTTTGTTGTGTGCATGATGCATCTATAAACATAATACACGAATGTGTCTCTATTGACCTAAAAAGAGACTCCCTAGCAGAAGGATTTCCAGCTGAGTTTTTAGTAACATTTCTCTCTTAACAGTAACACCAGGGACTACCCCCGTCTCTCTGCCAATACTAAGCCAGGTTAACAGCTTCTGCTTCATTGGTTCCTCTGGTCCTTCTACGTTCTGTGTTAGTCAACTCCCCTCTCTCTCGTCACATGTCTTTGCTGCTGAAGAGCCATTCTGGTCACAAGACAAATATTTCTGTTTAGGAACCAAGGCTACTTTATCAGCCACTACAAATGTAACCCGTGACAGCTGACTTTCCAACATTCCCAATACCCTCGAAGGGTCCTCCGCTGGTTATAGGTTAGCGACAGCTAGGGTAACAGTATACATGTGAACCTATGCTTTTGGCGGGGGTTAAGAAGCACTGTTGCATAAATATTTTAAGTAGAGCCTGTACTGAAATTCTAGATGAAGAGCCATTCACCGATCCTCTGTAACATGCCGGGGGCCCAAGGTAGCAAATTTTTATTGACGCTGTGAGCAAGCCTTGCCATCTGCTAGGGGGGTCTCCAAGATTTCACCCTAAATGTATCCCCCTCCACACCAAATGTTTCTATTTTTTTTTTTAATGCATTAGCTGCGCTGTGGGCCAGGTAGTGCGTGACACAACGGCCAAGGACGGTGGGTGCTCGGTGAAGCTGTCTGCAGTCAGAATTACTCGTCGCTTTGGGAGCCCAAGGGCACAAGTGCACAGTGCATGTGCACCAGCCGGGTGAGTTTCCCCGCAGCAATATCACCACAACCAAGTCATTCATCGCCAGAGAAGGGAAAAAGAAACCTCTCCCCAGGATTTGACGCATGCACTGAAGATTTATGGAAAATGCTTCGGGATGTGAAGGCTACTTCTCCAGAAGAGGCAGGTTTCTGGACTGCCCTGGGAAACAGCCCAACGATAGATGCCTCTGTCCCCCTTGCTGGTGTGGGGCAGGTACAGCCACCCACAAATCTGGAGCCCTGAGGAAGAGCGGGAGACGCCCCCAAAGTGGGGATCCGACTGTGGGTGACCGCAGCTCTAGGAGCGCAGGGGAGACAGAGCCTAGCCTCTGCCCGGCTGCGGCCAGCCTGGGGACAGTCCCCCTGTGGCAGGAGGCTCCTATATTTGTCTCTCCCCACTGCCCTCATTGCTGTGGCTGGAGGGCTCTAACTTCTCTGCTTCGGGGAGGCTGCAGCCAGATTTTGTCAGGAGAATAGGGCTGGAGAAGAAAGCAATTGTCCCCTAAGGAGAGTCTTGCGGGAGGGCTGAGTGGGAGACGTGGAGGAGCACAGGACCGCACCTGCTCGGAGCACCTGCTCGGACGGGGTGACAGACACGCAGGAGGCCGGAGGGAATGGCAGGACTCCTGCCGTGACAAAGTACCTTCCCCAACCTCAACTCTCACCCAGAAGCAGCAGGGACCAGTGCGAAGAGATGAGCCAAGGGTGGGGGGATGGGTCTTCCAGACCTCATGACATATCATAAGAATGTCGAAGTCTGGGGGGCACATGAGTGGCTCAGGCCAGTGAGCATCTGACTGCGGCTCAGGTCATGATCTTGTGGTTCATGGGTTAGAGCCCATGAGCTGTGCTGACAGCTCAGAGCCTGGAGCCTGCTCTGGAGTGTCTCCCTCTCTCTCTGCCCCTCCCCTGCTTCCACGCTCGCTCTCTCTCAAAAATAAAATAAACATTAAGAAAATAAAAATAAATTAAAAAAAAAAGAACTTGGAACCCTGGCACAACCTTGCTGGGGTGTGTGGGAAAGAGACCCAACGTTAACCTTTCTGCTACCACCCTGGAGTAGAAGATGAGTGGATTGAGAAAAATACAGTATTTTTTTGCACCCTTGAGTCTGTGGACCAAGATTCATTCTCAACTTGAATTAACAACTCAATGAGCAAATGAGCTCATGATGAAGGTAAACGGCTTAACAGCTAGTAACCTATATATTTTTCTGACACTATCAGTTGAAATGCATAGATCTCCGTCAGATCAGGATGCCATTCAGAGTAAAGGACCCTTTGAGAGCAGAGGCTCATGAGGCTTTTGCATCACGCAGACATTTACCATGAATTTTGGCCTTGCTCGTCACCAGAGCTGTTTCTAAAGGTGCAGCACTGACAGAGACAGGTGTCACTGGAGGCATCACCTGCTGGCATTGACGAGGCCTCATGGGGTAGAGTCACTCAGAAAATTCACTGTCATCCTTGACCTTGATTCCCAGTCTAGCCCAAGGTTTCTTAGGTCCAACAATGAGCTTTTCTTGGAGCCAAAGAGGATTCCTCCCCTAGAGCGTGAAGTTAATGAATAAATCCACAGCAACACGTTCATGGTATGCGTGGGGGGGATGCTTCGGTCCCCTCCACATGAACTACTCCCTTCTTTGGAATTTTCTGATCCAGCTACAGGGTCAGAGGGGACTCTCCCGTACTGCCTCCTGGTACACACACATCTCACCCAGCCAAGTCCTCGATGGGCCCCACGGAGGCATCAGACCCATGCTAAGCAAGAAGCTTCCTTCCTCGGGTTTTCAGCCAGGCTCCAGATGCAGGTGGCTCTGCCCACAGAAAGAGCTGATGTGCAGAAAGGTGGGGTAAAGCTGAGGGCAGTCGAGACAACAGAGTTCTCCATGTTCTCTGTGCTTTCCCTTTGACCCTAGGTTTTCTCTGAGGGTCCTGGATTCCTTGGGGGTACTTTGGTATCCTGAGAAAGCCCTCCTCAAGTTGGTTTTGATTCTCACAGCCAAAGACGCCCAGCTGAATACCATCCTTTCCCTGTTACCGTGTTCTCCAGAGGATAATCAGATGTGCTGGGTGAGCACTGGACCAGACCAGAGAAAGGAGAGCCAGGCTGGGGGGTGGAGGGGAGAGGTGGGGGTGCCTGCTGTAGGCCATGTTTTGAACCTGGAACACCTCCAGGTCTAGGCCTCTCGTCCATTTTCAGTGTGCCTCCCTGGCCCATTTGTGCCTCCCTGAATCCTATTTTTCTAGCCTTGCATGCTGACTATTCCACTTTAGCTGATGTTTTCCTTACGTACATACATATATACATTCCACTTCTCCTCCTGTATTCACCTGTACTATTTCCAGCTGTAGACATTCTATGAAGTCAAGATACAAAGATAAACCCCCAAGAGGGATGTGAGTGTTCTGCTCAGTGCCCACTCCTGGTATAGGCTTGTCATCTCAGAGGTGGAATTTTTACCACAAATCGAGCCTACGTTACAAAGACAAGTTAAACATTATACAGAGATGGGAGAAAACGGTCGCCTATAGTAACACCAGGTTTTTTTTCATAGAAAACTGGTAGGGCCTGGTACCTTCTCCCATAAACATGCACGTACAATTTTTCTTTTTTCTTTTTTTTTTAAGTTTATTCATGTATTTTGAGAAGAGAGAGAGCATGCACATGTGTGAGCAGTGGGCGGGGTGGGGGGGTGGTTAGGGAGAGAGAGAATGAGAGAGGGAGAATCCCAAGCATACTCCATGTTGTCAGCATGGAGCCTGACATGGGGCTTGAACCCACAAACTGTGAGATCATGACCTGAACCCAAATCAAGAGTCAGAAGCTTAACTGACTGAACCACCCAGGCATCCCTACAATTTCTTGAGCTGGTAAAGAATAGTCCAACTTGGTCATGGGTATTTTTTTTTTTCAATTGTCATACTTGATTTTATTCCTTAAAAACTTGCAATAATGTTGTAACAAAGTATAAATCTTGCTGTTTATTATGTATGTATTTAAGAAAAATCAATGGTGAGAAACACCTTTTTTTTTCTTTTTAAGTAGGTTTCACGCCAAGTGTGGAGCCCAACATGGGGACTGAACTCAACACTCTAAGATCAAGCCCTGAGCTGAGATCAACATTCAGATACTTAACCCACAGAGCCACCTGGCGCCCCTGGTGAGATATATTCTCCAACTGTCCGGGGGGCGGGAAATTAAAATATATTTAATTTTTAACATTTTAAAGAGAGGGTTCAATAAAAAAAGCTTTTCTCTTTTAAGATTAATCAATCAGAAATGAAATCATTGACTGACATGTAAACTTTTTTTTTTTTTTTACCCTTCGTGGCTTGACAAACGCAAAAGAAGAAGAAGAAGGAGGAGGAGGAGGAGGAGGAGAAGAAAGGAAAATGTCACACTCAAGAGACTGCACAGGAAAAAAGGGCATTCAGTCATCCAAAGTACAGTTCCTTACCTGATATCTACATTTTATAAAGGAGGAAGAACATTTCCACTTAGGGCAAAGAAAACAAAATTACTTGTACGTGTGTGACCCAATCAAAAAGTGCTTTCTCTCTGATGGGGTTACCAAACTTGGCTCAGTTCTGCCATTTAAACCGTAAGCCCCAGGATGGAAAGTTCCAGACCTTCCAGCACTTCTCTCCTTTTTCAGTTCTCTGTGGAGGAAGTAACTACATCTGGGAGTGACCCGGGGGTGAGGTGGCAAGAGACCCCTTCGTCAGACTGAGGGAGGGGTGTGCAAGGAGGTAACCATTAGCTATAGGCACTCTGGAGAATGCCACATGTCAAACGTCTTTACTTCCCGAGAAAATTATAACAAAAGGTACCATTAAAAGAAACCCCAGGGGTGCCTGGGGGGCTCAGCTGGTGGAGCATCAGACTCTTGACTTCGGCTCAGGTTATGACCTCAGGGCTGTGGGATCGAGTCCTGTGTCGGGCTCTGTGCTGACACCGTGAAGCCTGTTTGGGATTCTCTCTCCCGCTGTCTCTGCCCCTCCCCCCTCTCAAAACAAAACAAACCCTCCCAAAACCCCCAACACCAAAAACCACTGGTTCTCAAATCTAGGCATAAATCAAAATTGAAAGCATAAATCTATCAAAGCACAGATTTCTGGTCCTCACCTCAGAGTCTCGGAGTCACCAGGTCTGGGGTGAGTCCTGAGGACCAACATTTCTAACTAGTTCCCAGTTGATGTTGCACCACTGCTGATGGTGAGGTTTGGGGGGGGGGGGGGGCGGGGCAGAGAACCACTGTCTTAGAAAGAGGAGCAAATGAAGGACATGAGCTCTTTAGCTAAGGATACAATCTTTGTGTTAGCAGCCATTGTGTCAATATCCACTGATAGGGAAATTCATTCCACAGCAGTTTACCAAACCCCTTAGCTACAGGGAATCTAATGCTTTACGAGAAGGGCAGGGTCCCTTCTGCCCTCCTCCGCACACCCAAGTAAAACGACTACTCCAGGAACCTCTGTATCTCCAACGCACAGCCTCCAGAAGGAACCGAAACAGAACTCCCGGTGGTTATCCATCAAAGGACCAAAGCGAATGTCTGGAGCTGCCGTTGAGAGTGAGAGCCCAACTAGAAAATGATGAAGCCATGAGGCATGAGGAGCAGAGTAATGGCACACAGCAAGGGCACGGGAGGGAGACGCAATCCAGGAGACCTCTGCTTCCTGACCTACCCTTTCTCTGCACCTTCATCAGTCAGGTCCAGGGAGCCTGTAAGGGTTTTCTGTGCCAGGGCCACCAAAAGTGCTGCCCTACTGCCCGAGACCCCAAGCAGGTCTATCACCCTGATGACTCCATGCACCTAGAACTACATAGACAATGACAGGAAGACAATGCACCAAACTAGGGCTTTCCAGACTCAAGACTGTGTCACAAATACATCAAGGGCAGGGCGCCTGCGTGGCTCAGTCGGTTAAGCGTCCGACTTCGGCTCAGGTCATGATCTCACGGTCTGTGAGTTCGAGCCCCGCGTCGGGCTCTGCGCCGACAGCTCAGAGCCTGGAGCCTGCATGGGATTCTTTCTCTCTCAAAGTAAGTAAAATAAACTTTAAGAAAAAAAGATTAAAAAAAAAAAGCCAAACCCAGGTTACCCTGGCAGACATCCTTGGAAGCACACAGCAGAAGTGGAGGGGTACAAACTCCTAGCTGAGCCTCCCATTAAAGCTAATTAAAGCGACCACAAAAACCGGAAGTGTGTTGTTCATCTAAAGTCAGCCCAGCCTCACATGAGACATTCGCACAGCGTGTATTTATCTCCATTACCTCGTCCTGTAGGCAGCCTGGCCTTCCTCCATCAGTCACTCTCAGCCCAAAGGGGTAATTCCTCCAACTCTTCACTCAGGATTTCCAAAGCAAACATCCATCCGTCTCGGGGGAGGGGGGTGAGTCACAACTCTGTCAACTAGATTAGCACTTTCTTTAAAATACAAACAAAACGGGGGCGCCTGGGTGGCGCAGTCGGTTAAGCGTCCGACTTCAGCCAGGTCACGATCTCGCGGTCCGTGAGTTCGAGCCCCGCGTCGGGCTCTGGGCTGATGGCTCAGAGCCCGGAGCCTGTTTCCGATTCTGTGTCTCCCTCTCTCTCTGCCCCTTCCCCGTTCATGCTCTGTCTCTCTCTGTCCCAAAAATAAATAAACGTTGAAAAAAAATAAAATAAATAAAAATACAAACAAAACAATGCTGTGACTTCTATATTCATCGTTACCCTTGCCACCGAGAGTACTCTCTCCTGACCATGACTTAGGTTACTTGCAACTTGAACCAACAAAGAAACAAAAAAAAATCCTGGTTTTTAATTTATGAGGTAAATCTACAGACGGGTAAGGCAGCAATTTTAAGTGATTGATCTTGGCTGTCCACCTTTCCAAGTTACCTTTCATTCTTTGACTGTCAAGAGTGTCCTTTGGTAATGGCATGAACTCATTTAGGACATAAGACTAATCACAGTGTTGTCGGCATCATGAATTCTCCAAGTCGGACTCCCTTCTACCTTGCCAGGAACTATCATTTATACCGGCTCAAATAGTTTTCTCAAAACGTGGGAGAAAGGAAAAGTTAATTTCCTGTTAAACCTAACCTTCACTGTGTTAGGACATATATTATAATGTTCGGCGAAACTGCACAGAATAAGAAACCAACTCCTGGGGCCCCTGGCTGGCTCAGTCAGTAGAGCAGGCAATTCTTGATCTCAGGGTTGTGAGTTTGAGCCCTTCATTCAGCACAAAGGTTACGGGGGGGGGGGGGGGGGGGACAAAGGAGACAAAGATTTTTCTGCCAGCAACAGCCATTGTCGCCTCATCCAGTACAATGCACTTATGCAAAGAAAGCCCTGGTATATTAAGAATTCCCACTTGAGGGGTGCCTGGGTGGCTCAGTCAGTTAAACATCCGACTCCTGATTTGGGCTCAGGTCATGATCTCAACGGTTTGTGAGATCTAGCCCCACAAAGGCCTCCACACCAACAGCATGGAGCCTGCTTGGGATTCTGTCTCTCTCTCCCCCCCTCCCCCGCATGTATTCTCTCTCAAAATAAATAAAACTTTGTAAAAAAAATAATAATAAAAATTCCCACTTGATTTGTGATAAAGGAAGCAAGAATATACAATGGAGAAAAATAGTCCCTTCAATAAATGGCGCTAGGAAAACGGGACCACCACATGCCCAAGAATGAAACTGGACCCCTATCTTACAGCCTACACAGAATCAACTCAAAACACATTCAAGACCTGAACGTAAGACCTACAACCATGAAACTCCTGATGTTGGTTTTGGAGATGACGGTTTTGAATCGGACACCCAAAGCAAAAGCAACAAAAGCAAAAATAAATAAATAAATAACCAGAACGACGTCAAACTAAAAAGCTTCTCATGACAAAGGAGACCATCAATAAAATGAAAAGGCAACCTACTGAACGGGAGAAAATCAGTACCAATATTTCTCTGATAAGGCTCAAGGTCCGAATTACATAAAGAACTCCTACAACTCAATAGCAAACAACACAAAACAAACAAACAAAAAATACCACAATCCCATTGAAAAATGAGAAGATCTGAACAGACACTTTTCCAAAGACAGAGACGCCAAGAGGTACAAGAGATGCTCTACAACGTTGATCATCAGGGCAATGCAAACCAAAGCCCCAAGGAGATGTCACCGCACACCTGTGAGAAAGGCTCGCCTCAAAAGGACAAGAAGTAACAAGGGCTGAGGAGGATGTGGAGCAAGGGAAGCCCTCAGGCACCGCTGACAGGAAGGAAAGGGGTGTAGCCCCTGCAGCAAACAGTAGGAAGGTTCCTCAAGTGATTAGAAGTAGAGCTTCCGTCTGATCCGTTGCCACCACATGACCCAGCAATTCTACTTCTGGATATTTATCTGCACAAAACGAAGATGCTACTTTGCATGAGCAAGCGTGAGTTGGGGAAAGGGGCAAGTGGGGGGGGGGGAGGGAGGTAGGGGGAAGGAGGCAGAGGGAGGGAGAAGGGGAGAGAGAGACAGAGGAGTCTTAAGCAGGCTCCAGGCTCAGCAGGGAGCGTGACACGGGGCTCATGACCTGGGCCACCGTCAAGAGTCAGATGATCAACCGACTGAGCCACCCAGGTGCCCTGTTCAGAATTTTCATCGAAAGCGCTCCTACCTTAGAGCTAATCCACTAACACGTGCTGCCAAAGGAACCCGTTGTAACTTCTGCATTACCACAACCTGCGGCGACTGTCAACGGTGCCTCCGGTCCCTCCGGCGAAGCTTTTCTCTGGCTCCCGCGCGTCCGTAGCTGTACCCAGTGCCACTGTCTGCCTTGGTAACAATGCCTTTTCTTGTGGAGAAGACACGGGACGCCGCCTTGTCACACAAACACCCCAGAGCAGGAGCTGGTCCTGGGGGGAGCCCTACAACCCCACCCCCCAGTGCTCCTGGATGGAGCACGGAGACCACCCCCCGGGGGGCTAGATGGGAGGCAGGCACGCACATCCCACCACGGGGTGCACACTGGTCTCATTTAAGAGAAACCAATTTTGGGGTGCCTGGGTGGCTCGGTCGGTTAAGCGGCCGACTTCGGCTCGGGTCATGATCTCGCGGTCCGTGAGTTCGAGCCCTGCGTTGGGCTCTGTGCTGACAGCTCAGAGCCGGGAGCCTGTTTCGGATTCTGTGTCTCCCTCTCTCTGACCCTCCCCCGTTCATGCTCTCTGTCTCAAAAATAAATAAATGTTAAAAAAAAAATTTTTTTTAATAAATAAATAAATAAATAAATAAATAAATAAAAGAAACCAATCTGGCAAAACACATCATGAGTCTTTGGAGAGGTTACAGTTATTTAATATTATTTCTATATATACACACATAAACACACACAACTTTGTGATTTCCAACCCAGTCCCTTTGCTTCCAATAACATAGACTAAGGAAATAATGTTCCAAAAAATCTGACAAAGATTTAGGCCCAAATACAGTTACTGCCCCACCATGATCACAATAAAACATCAGAAACTTAAATTACTATTAAACATTATGCAGACAGGAAACGTGTATGAAGCCAAGGAGTCTTAAATAATTTTATTAGCATGAAAGGCAACATAATTTAGTCTCTGTATATCATAAAAACTTGCAAAATATACAAATTTTCAATTGCTCATTATATGTGACTATTAATGTTAAGTGAACAGAGGCAGGTGGTTTTGGAAAATAAATTAAGAGGCACCTGGGTGGCTCAGTCAGTTGAGCATCTGACTCTTGATTTCAGCTCAGATTATGATGTCACAGTTCATGGGATCGAGCCCTGAGTTGGGCTCTGAGCTGACATCAGGGAGGCTGCTTGGGATTCTGTCTCTCCTCTCTCTCTGCCCCTCCTGTGCACGTGTTCTCCCTCTCTCCCTTCATCCCTCTCTCCCCCTCTCCCCTTCCCTCCCTCAAAATAAATATATACATTAAACACTTAAAAATATAATAAATTAAGTGTCCCATGTTCAGTTTCCATAATAAATAGGGTGAAGCAGGATGCATCCAGATTTTATCAAAAGCATTAAGAAAATAATTTCTGCCTTTTATAGGGATGAAAGTTCCTCTAACAGGTTAGCTTTCTGATCAGAACCCCTCGTGGACAGGGTCTAGGTCACAGATCAGGTTTCGGGGAACCCGGGCCTTGATTTCTTCCCATACGACAGGGGTAGCCCAGCTGGGCCCACTGAGTAACAGCACAGACAGGCAGTGGACTCTTGCACTCCCGAAACTGTGAACCCCACTAGGAAAACAACTCTTCATGGTCAGACCACACCCAAGACATCTCATTTTCATCGTAATTAAAATACAAGTGCAGATTTCAAAAATGAAGTGTAAGTGAAGTTTATGGAGATACGTCTTTTCCAAATGTCCATAATTTTATATATTTATACCCAATATATTATTGGGTATAAATATACTATATATAGTATTTAGTGTTATATACCAAAGAATTCAAAAAATACTTCAAAGTAGCTGACCACACTCCAAGCACAGATTAAAACAAAACCATCATAGAAATAACAGGCATTTCAACAGGAAAGCCAGGGGCATCCGGGTGGCTCAGTCAAGTTAAGCATCCAACTCTTAATCTCAGCTCAGGTCATGATCTCACGGTTTCTGAACTCAAGTCCCAAGTAGGGCTCTGTGTGGACAGTGTGGGGCCTGCTTGGGATTCTCTCTCTCGCCCCTCCCTCATTTGCACTCTGTTTTCTCCCTCTCAAAATAAACTTAAAAAAAAATCCCAGTACATAAAAGAAACTATTTTCCTAAAAGTTATTGCTTCAAGGAAATATACATCATAAATAAAATTGTTTTAAAAATAACAGAAACACTTGGGGCTGGGGAACGTGGAGATTAACAAAAACAGAAGTCCTATATATCAAATTTTATGGATCTGGCCAAAGTCAGCACAAAGATAAATTCAAGCCCTGAGTAATGACAATAAAGTACATATCCGATGAGGAAAAATGCTCAACTCCATTTGTTAGTAAAATTACTACAAAAATAGCTCAGCAACAGTGAATACATAAAAGAGAAGAGAAATAAATCCAAAAGCTTATTTAAAATCCAAGAAAAAGGGGGCCTGGGTGGCTCAGTCAGTTGAGCGACTGACTTCGGCTCAGGCCATAATCTCACAGTTCGTGGGTCTGAAACCCAAATTGGCTTCTGTGCTGACAGCTCAGAGCCTGGAGCCCGCTTCGGATTCTGTGTCTCCCACTCTCTCTGCCCCTCCCCGACTCGCACTCTGTCTCTGTCTCTCAACATAAAAAAAATTTTTTTTAATCCAAGAAAATATAATAAAATCCCATCAAAGAAGTGTACCTAAGTGAAGACAATTAGAAAAAGAAAAGCACTAGGACATACTAAGGGGATACAAGGAAGAATGTATAATAAACAGATACAAAGTTATGCTTTTCAAAACGACTTGACACGGAAGGGCGGCATGAAGACTACTAGCAGGAAACAGCTGGGTGTCAGGTGGACTGAGGTGAGGTCTCTGCTCCAACAGCCTCCGATGTCACCTGTGTCCCACAGCGGGGACAGTCCTGGATGGAGCATCACAGCTGGGTCGAACAGCACTGAGACCACCCATCCCACCCCAGGGGCTAGGTCCACAGGGAGATGGGCACTCACAACACGGCCATGGGCGTGGGCGGTGGTCCCATAGTTAAATGAAATCAATTAGGGAAAAATGTATCAAGGTCTTTTAAAGTGGTTACAATTTCAAAAATAAATGTAACTTTTGATCCTATAATTTTACGTCTAATAGCACACATTAAGAAAAAAAGGTTTTAGGGGCATCTGGGTGGCTCAGTTAGTTAAGTGTCTGACTTCAGTTCAGGTCATGATCTCACAGGTCATGAGTTCGAGCCCCACACTGGGCTCCTCACTGATGGTGTGGAACCTGCTAGGGATTCTCTCTCTCTCCCTCAAAATAAATAAACTTAAAAAACAATTTTAATATTTATTGTGAAAGAGAGAGAGAGAGCACTTGTGCAAGCACGTGATCAGCAGAGGGGTAGAGAGGGAGAGAGAGAAAGAGAGAGAGAGAGAGAAAGAAAGAGAAAGAGAGAGAAAGAAAAAGAGAAAGAAAGAAAAAGAGAGAGAAAGAGAAAGAGAAAGAAAGAGAAAGAGAGAAAGAAAGAGAAAAAAGAGAGAGAGAGAGAGAAAGAGAGAGAGAGAGAGAGAGAGAGAGAGAGAGAGAGAGAGAATCCCAAGCAGGCTCCACACTGTCAGTGCAGAGCCCGACACAGGGCTCGAACCCACAAGCTGTGAGATCATTACCTGAGCTGAAGCTCAATGCTTATGCTTAACCAACAGAATCACCCAGGAGCCCTGTGATTCTCATTTTTAAAAAGGAGGGGGAGAAAACGAACCTCTCCCTAGCAAGGCACATATAAACATAATTCTGGACTCAGTGTCACTGACACTTCTCACCTAAAGCTCAAGGATAAGACACTGATTCTCTACCACCTACTTGCAAATACAGAAACATATATAGGATCATATAATCCTAAACTGAAAGATTCTATGTTTCAACAATGCCAAGTACTTCTGAGGTTTATTCACGGGTTTATCTTGTCAATAACATGATATTAGTGAGTGGCAAAGAGAGAAGTCCCATCAGAAATAAAACAGCACGCTTACTCTCGAACACAATGCACGGGCCTGACACAGAGAGGACATCACTCCAGTCACACAATGGCTATTCAGAGCTCCCCGTTAATGGAATATTCACAGTTTAAGACCGAAACACAATGCACAAAGAACAGAAATACAGACAACGTTGCCACATTAGAGATGTGGATGACAGAATTAGCTTCCTGGCCACAGAGACTTCAGCGAGGGCTATACATAAGCCAAAAAATTATTTTCTATTAACGGTCAGGCAATGAATATAAAGTTGGACACAACAGTTCATCGGGTTGAAGTGATTTTATACAACACCGCTCCAGTAAGCGGGCTTGTTCGTCTTTTCTCTTCAACCATCAAAGAAAGTAGTCCTTTTCCAAGCACTACCCTCTATCAGCTGTGGGGTCCGCTGGGTTGCAGCCTCTGACATGCCTCCTCTTTTCAGTGATTTCTACAGTGTATTGTTGTTGTTGAAGTCAGCTCCATGCCCAACACGGAGTCCAATGTGGGGCTCAAACTCACAAACGTTAAGATCAAGACCCGGGCAGAGGTCAAGAGTTGGATGCTGAACGGATTGAGCCCCCGAGGCGCCCCTCTACAGGGCTCTGTGATGAGAAATCTGCACTGCTTTCCTCACAGACTCTTAACACTGAAACATGACACGTCTAGAGAAAACCATCACCTGGTCGTATGCAAAAACTTTCACGACCTTTGGGAAGGGATCTTAGATCGCTGTCCAACAAACGCTGAACTCACTGCCAAAATCCCCAATGCACGCCTCTGGCTTGGGGCCATCCCAAGTCTTTAATACATCCATTTCTATTGGTAAGGCTGTTTGGTGAGAAATATCCAAGCCTTAGGGGGAAAAAAGAAGAAAAACAAAAAAACAAAACGAGAGTAACTTTGAGCAAGCTATTTTGTTTCTGAGAATTTGTCTTCAGGAAGTAACTCGACAAGAACACAGTGATGGGAAAATCTCAACAATATTCTTCACAGTGCCATTGCTTACGATGCTAAAAACAAACAAAAAACCCAAAAAACAACAACAACAAAAACAGCAACCCAGCAAAATGGCAATCAGTGAGAGATGGCTTTAATAAAGTAGAGATGTGTTTATATAGTCGAATACACGCAGCCACTAGAAAGAATATAGATAAACATAAAATGATGTATATGTGGTATTTGGTGGAAGGAAGCAATTACCAATTAGTAAAAACACAATCTCTATTTTCTGTGTCAATGCATGGAAAAAATGCTTGAATTAACTGACACAGATGAGAATGTTCTTAAGTCTATCCACAAGCTCCCCTTCTGAGAAGTTTGCTCTCCTTTCTACCCCACAGCCTTTCAACGCTGCCTGGTACCTGGTGGGAGGTACTTTCTAGGCCATTTATCTCCCTGGTTTACCTCTTAAAATGTGGAGCTCAGAACCCAAAGCAAACACTCAGAGGATGCCCGGCCAAGTACAGGAAACAATGGGATGATTACCTCCTTTGTTCTGAATACCCCATCATTAATGCTGCTGGAGATGGCCGACCACATCCCAAGGGTTGGCTAAACCCTTATATCTTTTTAACGAGAGCTGCTATGGACCCAGGTCGCTCCATTCCACAAACATGCAACTTTTTTTTTTTCTATCCCAGGGATAAGGAAGTTGCATTCAGTAGAGCTTAATTGTGTATTTGTTCATGTTGGTCGCCTTTGGCTGGTAGAAACCTTTTTCTATCCTGATTTCGGACTCCCTAACGTGGAGACAGGCACATGCATGACCCACCTTTATCAAAGGTCACTTTCTTAAACCAGGACACCATGTCTTTTTAGAAGGATACGCAAACTATTTATCTTATGACAACTTAAAATGTTTTTATGTCAAAACGAAAACAGCCAAGTTAAAAAATCAAATACAAAGTGGATTCATCTTTGTGCAAAAGCATCCAATGTCAAAGACGCATGGCTCTTGTTTTGCTTCCAACTCACCCTACACTCCCACCTACAATCGACCCTGTACCTTCCACCCCTTCACGCCTTCCCCTAAAAAGTATAAACCCTCCCCTTCGTAAATAGTACTTTGATGGGAAAATGAGAATAGAGGCAAGGTAGCGAGCCTCACTAAGTCAAACGGTTTATCAACCCTCAATACGTCTATAGTTAAGCCCTCGTTTTTCTAACTTATCCATAAAAGGACCCTAAGAAACTTAGTCAAACACCTGGTCTTATTCTGATATCCCCTAACAACAACACTACTCAAACTCTCAGACAACTAACTGATTTAAAGAGGAGGAAGGGGAGGAGGAGGAGGAGGAGGAGGAGGAGGAGGAGGAGGAGGAGGAGAGGAGAAGAAAGAAAAAGTTAGTTCAAGAGAGGCTTGTCCTTGGGAAAGCCATGCTAACTTCTTGTAACCACTATGCCTCTTTCCTACGTAATCCCAAACTGTCCCTTGTTCCCTCTCTTTATTCCATTCCAAAATCATTTCGCACCTGTTCTTTTGAAGGCACTGAACTAGTCTAGGAGAGATGATACAGTAAGACAGGGAGGCAGAGAGAGAGAGGACACAAAGGCCAACAACTCCAATGCAAAGTAAAAACGCTTCAAGAAAGTTCCAGAATAGGGAAGCACTAGCATGCAGGAGGGAAGACCTC
The DNA here is from genome assembly GCF_027475565.1 of Acinonyx jubatus. NCBI lineage: Eukaryota > Metazoa > Chordata > Mammalia > Carnivora > Felidae > Acinonyx > Acinonyx jubatus. The sequence goes on along the minus strand of NC_069391.1, from coordinate 82,663,626 downwards.
TATCTGGTGGGATGGCGGTAGGCATGAAGGGTGGGAATAAAGATAAGAATGGGGCCACAAACATTCTTAACGTGAAGATTCTGATTTTGCTAGGGAATCGCTTTAAAGCTTTCCGAGCCACACTGTGGTGTTCTATTTCAGGTAATTCAAATGCTTTCAATTTCTCAAGAACACCTGCCCATCTTCTCACTCTTTTTGGCCTTTCTCCTGTCCTCCGAGATTGCCAACACAAGTGTACAAATCAGAAAATATTAGGCCCTTAGACTTTTGACAGCATTTTTAAGGTAACAAAGCATTTGCAGGTGGATTACCTCTGGAAGGACTTATTAAAGTCCTAAGATATGAAGACACCGGGCCTGGAGCCTCGAACTCAACTTTGGTCATCTCCCCCAGCATGGGCACCCCCTCCACTTTCATCTATGTTTTGCTTTCTCCAATTAAAACTCATCATCTTTGAGTATCCTAAGCTGAGAGAAAAATGAAAGCGATCCCCCAAGTGACTAACAGTGTTGACTATATGATCAAAAACTCTGATGCACAAATCAACTGAATGGATGACCACCACAAAAAACATGTGCAAGAAATTCAAAGGGGCTACTACCTTTGACATTTAGAGTTCAGAATAAATCTAAGACTATGTCCAAGAGAGAAAGTAGTAGTTCCTTCTTTTTGCCAAGTATGTGGCAACAATATTCAGTGCCTCTGGGCAAACTACCCAAAACAGGCTTGCAAAACTTTAGAGTGGATCCTCACGGACTCCGTATTTGCCAAGCGGCCTGATCCGTGAAATCTGTAACCCCCAAGTCGGTACTCACGGCCACTCGCGGGCACGGGCTGCGGGACGGGGAGATATTTGAGTCACTTTATACACACATTCCCTGCTGAGGTCAAACAAGGCGACACGGTGCCTTCTTCTCTCGGCTCTCCTGCTGTCAACAAGGGCTCATCCCACAGTCACTTAGTGCCCCGTTGTTTTTGCATTTTTGTGCTTTCTGTTGGTCATTTTGTTGTTTCAAATGGCCCCCAGGCCTAGCGCTCCGGTGCCATGTGACATTCCTACCTGCAAGAAGGCTGCCGTGTGCCTTGTAGAGAAAGCACACGTGGTAAGATAAGCTTCGTTCACGCCTGAGTTATGGCGCTGGTGGTCCCGAGCTCAGGTCAGTGAGTCACCAACAGGACAAGGGGTCTTTGAAACAGAAACACACACGAGACAAGGCTACCCATTCAACTGCTGGTGAAAATGTTACGATCAAAAGCTCCCAGGAACCTAAGCTAGTAACTTTTTCCTTTAGGAACAATGGTGTAGTATTTACTAATGGGGGGCTCATAGCACTTTACGGAACCGAACAGCCGCATATAATTAGTACGGACTGTGCGACAGTTCGGGGGTGGGGGGGCCACATTCCCTGTCTCTCCTACAGTGAGCAGTTTCAGTTACCTCCGGGTCTCCTGTGATATCACAGAACAACCCCAAGTCCTAGGTGTATTCTTTCTTACTCTTCTCTGCCTGAAAGAGAACGCTGTTTTTTAACATCACCACATGCCCTAATCGAACCCTAACACAATTAATACTGGTCTTATCACTGAGAACTCAGTCCACATTGAAATGTTTGTCATTACCTCAAAGGTGGCTTTTTGTAGATGGTTTGTTGAAATAACAAATCTAAGTAAGATCACACACTGCTTTCTCATCTGCAGAGACCGGATGGAGGGCTACAGCAGAGAGAGGAGTCCTAAGTGGGTTTGGAACGAGATAGAAGATGCTCCTACAACTGAAAGAATTAAAGTAGAAGGCGAACCCACAAAAATGGACAAAATAAACAAATCTAACGCTTCGCTGGCAAGTAAAAAATAGGGCAGTAGCCAGAGATAAAGCACCAAGGGGCTTTGTAAAGAGAGTAAATGGATAAATTATTGAATTATCTTAATGGAACAGGGACATTAGATTTTAAAATCCCACTTTAGATCAGTAGAGAAATGGAAAACTAGCTATTAAAAAGGAAAACCTGAGGATGTGAGTGGCTTAGTTGGTTGAGCATCTGACTCCCGATTTTAGCTCAGGTCATGATCCCAGGATCATAGGAGGAAGCCCCACATCAGGTTCCACACTGAACGTGGAGCCTGCTTAAAATTCTCTCTCTCTCTCTCTCTCTCTCTCTCTCTCTCTCTGCCTCTCCCCTGTTCGTACACACACACACACACACTCCAGTGAGAGAGAGAGAGAGAGAGAGAGGAAGGAAAGAGAGAAAAAGAAAAGAACAAAAGAAAGGCTTACCATTACTGTCTCTAATTTATTTCACTTCCCATTTAGTTTCACACAAGCATGTTCTTTTACATCATGGCACCTTACTAATTACACTAGTAGCTTAAAATGATCTTCCATAGAAACTCGTATTTTATCTCACAGGGACCAAATTAAGTGTAAAATACCATGTAAGGTAGTGACATTGGTGCAACTACTTCCAGTTCCTGGGTTCTTATCCAAAACACTCAGCAAATTCAGCATGTTTACTTTATATTTTGCAAAAAGGAAATGAAATCTAGTCATGCAATTTCTCAGGATGATAGCTACCTTACCAGTCATTTACCAAGCCAGGCACCCCACAGCAGCATAAGGTTGATAATATAATTCTATCTAAGAGAGGTGGAAAATAAGACTTCATGGTTAAATGATACTGTTAGGGTCACATGTGGAAACTGAAAGCTTTGGGACTGTTAAGCCAGCCTGGCCAACTCTGGAGCTTAAGACTCCAGCCGCACTCAATGAGAGGACGGCACAACGGAGAAACCAGGGTTCCCAAATGCTTCACCAGCAATCGCTAAACACACACGGAACTTCTCTCTGTGCAGCAGATACAGACATACGTACACAAATGAGGAGTTTGTTTGCTTAAGCAACACATCCATGTTCATGAATTTAAAAGTAAGAAAATCAAGCAAGATAAACTAGTAATTCTAACAAGAAACAAGTGTTGACAAGGATATAAAGAGAAAGGAACCCTCATGTACAGGTGATGCAAACGGGTGAGGCCACTGTGGAAAAAAGAATGGACGTTCCCCCCAAAATTACCAGCAGAATTCCCGTATGATACAGTAATTAACTCCACTATGAGTATTTACCCAAAGAATATGAAAACACGAATTCAAAAAGATATAAGCACTCCTATGTTTACAGAAGCATTCTTTAGAAGAGCCAAATTATGGAAGCAACCCAGTGTCCATCAATAGATGAATGGATATGGAAGATGGGGTGTATATATGCAAACGGAGTATTACTCAACCACAAAAAAGAATGAAAGATTGCCATTTGCAACAACATGGATGGATCTAGACAGTGTTGTGCTCAGTGAAGTCACTCAGAGAAAGACAAATACCCTATGATTTCATTTCTATGTGGACTTTAAGAAACCAAATGGACAAAGAAAAAAAAAAAAAGACAAACCAAAACCAGACTCTTAACTAAAGAAAATGGATGGTTACCAGAGGGGAGGTGGGTGGGGGGATGGGTGAAATGGGTGACAGGGATTAGGAGGAGACTTTTGGGATGAGCACTGAGTAATGTGTAGAAATGCTTAATCATACTCTACACCTGAAATGAATCTAACACTGTATGTTAACTCTACTGCAATTAAAAAAAATTCTAATATATCTCATTTTTTTGAGGTTCATTATCAGAAGTGGCTCCAAACTTTCTCCGACTCTTTAAAACAAGATTTTCTGAAATCCCTTTGTATTTAGTGTTAATTTTGATTTTCCTCCTCAAACTGAAACAAAACAGACTCTAAAGAATAAAGGAAGAAATATAACTTAGCACCTCCCCCATCAACTTTCAAATGTTAAAAAAATTTTTTTTAATCTTTATTTTTTTTGAGAGAGAGAGACAGGGTGTGAGCAGGGGAGGAGCAGAGAGAGAGGGAAACACAGAATCTGAAGCAGGCTCCGGGCTCTGAGCTGTCAGCACAGAGCCCGACGCGAGGCTGGAACCCACGGACTCTGAGATCATGACCTGAGCCGAAGTCAGATGCTCAACCGAATGAGCCACGCAGGTGCCCCTGAAATATTTTAATTAGAGAAGGATGATGTAAAAAGTAGTTGTCTCTAGAACACCTGTGAAAAAGTTTGATATTTTAAATATGATCAGTGATGTCTGTCTATACACAAATTAATGCGGTGACTGTAACATCACAAAGCTTAAAACTTTTTTATTTCTTGTATGTTTATTCATTTTTGAGAGACAGAGAATGAGAACAAGAACGAATATGAGTGAGGGGAGGGGCAGAGAAAGAGGGAGACACAGAATGCGAAGCAGGCTCCAGGCTCTGAGCTGTCAGCGCAAAACCCAACGCAAGGCTCGAACTCACAAGTCGTGAGACCATGACCTGAGCCAAAGTCAGACGCTAAACCCACTGAGCCACCCAGGTGCCCGTTGTTTTATTTATTTTTTTTATTTTTTTATTTTTTAATTTTTTTTTCAACGTTTTATTTATTTTTGAGACAGAGACAGAGCATGAACGGGGGAGGGGCAGAGAGAGAGGGAGACACAGAATCGGAAACAGGCTCCAGGCTCCCAGCCATCAGCCCAGAGCCCGACGCGGGGCTCGAACTCACGGACCGCGAGATCGTGACCTGGCTGAAGTCGGACGCTTAACCGACTGCGCCACCCAGGCGCCCCGTTTTATTTCTTAATAGAAGAGTTGACAGCATTTTTATCACCACTAGAAGGTAATTTTTGCATTCCAAAAGAATTTTCTTCTAACTGTATTTTGAGAGACACAGTTTCAAAAACATTTATGCCCTGGTCTTAAATCAAGTATTTCATATTCCAATACAAGTCTGGGCACATCCAATCTGAAAGAATTTCTTCAGGCTTACTAAATCAGCCTATGTGATTTCATTTCCAGCCAAATAGGAATCATAAACCTTTTGGTTACTGCCGACAGTTTTCACATCACTGCAAAGAGGGAAGGAAAAGCCAGAAAGCCTTTGGCACTAAAACATCCCCAAGTAAGGATCATCTCCATAATCTACAAAGTAGAATATTGTACCTATTGGGCTTCTGAATCTTGATTTACATTTACTCGTTTGACTCAACCTTATCAGCAGTACGGACAATTACGCGGACTCTGGTAGATAGGAGGATGCCACTCTGATTCGGCTCCTGGCTACTGTCTGAGGCTGAAAAATGGCTCTCGGGGACGAGCTCTTGGCTCATCTAACTTCATTAGCATTTATTACTGTCCCCATCCTAGTGGTTCTCAAAGTGTGGCCCGCAGGCCCGCAGCAGCAGCACCTGGAAACCTGTCAGAAATCTCAACGCTCAGACCAGTCCCACGCCTTCTGAATCACAAAGTCTAGGAGTGGGGACCAGCAACCTGTGTTTTCCTTTTTCTTCCCTTTTTTTACAATATTTATTTATTTTTGAGGGAGAGCACAAGTAGGGGACAGGTAGAGAGAGAGCAAGGGACAGAGGATCCAAAGCGAGATCCGCACTGACAGCAGCGAGCCTGATGCGGAGCTCGAACCCATGACCCGCGAGATCACGACTTGAGCTGAAGTCAGATGCTCAATCGACTGAGCCACCCAGGTGCCCCATCAATCTGTGTTTTAATATAGCCTTCAGGGGATTCAGGTGAGAATTACAATTTCAGAACTACTCGACAAAAGATTTTTTTTTTCAAGTGGTCATGGAGACTGCCATTATATTTGGGTTCAATTCCCACTAAACCATGAAGAACATTTACTGATCTTCCAACAGTCCTATTCAAGTACATGAGAACACAGGGAAGCTTTGAATTTACCAAAACTTTTGTGTTAGCGATTCGTATCAAAAGGCCTTTTTCTCATCTGTGGTCCTTCCCATAGTAAGAAAAAGTCATTACTTGACTCAGATTTCCTCAATGTGCCGTCACTCTAGTTGCCAGCATTTGAGGGAACTCCCAGCAACTGCCTAAAATAAACCAGAAAGGCACGGGGGCTGAAGAACAGGGACCCTGAGAGGGCCTGAGGTCAGGTCTTAGCTCTGCCATATTTCAGCCTCAGTTTCCCCAAATGCTACAGTATACCTTCATCACAGGGAAGTCATCAGAACCAGAGAGATTCCAAGCACAGTAGCTTTGCACGAGGGGGCCCTGCATGCACGAGAGTCATTTTATTATTTCCTAACAGAACTAGTCCATTTTAAATTTTGCCTCTGAACATGCTTATGTCTCTGGAAAATAAAAGATGCCAACACCTAAACCACTTTCTCTGGAAAAGCACCCGATTAATGATTTTTTTTTTTAAACAAAGGTGACAAATTACAACCACGTGCATTCCTAACAAAGAAAACCCCATCAGGGAAAAACAGCTCATTCTGCACTGAGAGCAGCGTATGTGGGGATCTGAGCGCAAACACCCTGATCAAGAGAAAACATTTCAAAATATTTTCCTTAGAGATCCTGAAGCTGTTATGGGGGCGAAGCCAAGGCCCAGTACGGACTTGCGCAGATTCGCCAAGAATGCGATTGGATGAATTAAAGAAAGTGCACTTTGGCAAGGCTGAAGCCGAAGGCGGGCCTAATTCCAACTTTCCACTGGGTGATCCAATTAAGTCCTCCTCTCCTTTCTGCAGCCGATAACTTAATAGTAAAACACAGGTTAGGTTATAAATGAAAAGGCCAATAAGCCATATGGAAAGAAAGCTTTCACTTCAGAACCTTTTAAATAGTCTGTGGGTTGAGGTGACCATCATTGCTGCGTATTGTTTAACAAAGCGCTCAGGAAAGGATGGTTTTAATCTTCATACAGTTTTGGATTTGAGTCCTGGCTTGGCCACTTCACCAGCCAATGGACCTCGGGCAAGTCCCTGAGCTTCTGAATTGATCTTCTGCTTCTACTTTTGCTCTCATCCTGTCCATTCTTCATCTGTCACAGAATCCTAATCTGTTCCTCAAGAAGGCGTAACACCCTTTCTACCCCAGGGCCTTTGCACATGCTGTACCATCACCGTTCCCCTGCTTCCCCCTCTGGAGCATCCACTCCCAACCTGCACCCAGCCCATCCTCTCAGTCCTCGGGTCTCAAGTCACTTCTAGGGAAAGCTCTCCTAGCTGATACTAGATTCCATCTTCCCGTTACACACTCCTTTTCCTTACTTTAATTCCTGTCACAATTATAACTGCACTATTTTTAATTCTCTGTTGAATGTCAGTCTACACAAGTGAACTGCAAGATCCGTGCAGGCAGGGATCACATCTGTTCACCGCTGTATCCCTAACACCAAGAGCAGGGTCTAGAACACAGCTGAGAGACATCATTATTAACAGGTCCTTAAGCATGGTTTCGCATGAAACAGGGGGACCATCTAACTTCACAGAGTTCAGGGGTAAACGCAATTCTGAATCAGATGGGTTTTTCGACCTGCAATACGGTCTGATGAGAAAGGAATTTCTTTCAACACCTTTCTCATTTCCAAAAGTGGAATCAGGAAAAACAAACAACAAACTGAAAAGCAACTTTGCACCCTCTGAGTTAAACAGACAGCTAACTTCACATTCATCATTCTGGGAATCATTCTTATAAAGCCAAATAGCCCCGTCTACCGAAACTGGTATTAAATGCCATCATGGGTCACACCGTGTCTCCCATCCAGTCTGCCTGCGTGAAAGAGGGAAACAGGCAAATTCCTCTGTTTTCCCTTTGCCCCCATGGCTCATCTGTGTTCTCCCCACCTTATCTTTTCACCTTTATTGGAACGGAGAGAAGCCCTAGGAAGGGAGAGAGGCTTCTCGATCTTCTGATCAGAACACCTGCGGCTGGTGCCACACAGGTGACATTAATAAGTAATCATGACCCGCCACCCCACTTTGGGTCATGTTCTTCATCTGCCTCCTTCAATTCTGCAGGCGGGCTTTCCTCCTTGGAGAGCACCTGTTCTAATGCTCTCCCTTCCTGTCCCGTGTTCAGCTCCTCCCAAGACGCAAAGACACAATGCCACAGCAGCAGGAGCGCTGGCCCTAAGGACTCCTTGAGCCACATGACCTTGGAGAAACTGAACATATGGTAGGAAATGAATCTGGAGTCCCGGAAAAGGGGGGAAAGGGTTTGATCAAGTCCAGGGATAGTTCAGGGGAAGAAAAAAAAGGCACCTGGATAAAACAGAGTGATTACAGAGATTTCTCCACCACTGCTGGTCCCTTTTCTCTTGAGCCCCTCCCTCCCCCAACCCCAAAGACCTAGAAGCTCAGACCCAGCAGACCAGGCTGCCCATGGCCTCTCACTCCTGAAAGAATTTGCTGATAGAGGAGTCCAGGTTCCTTTAGGTTGGTGGAGTTTGAAAAGGACTTATCTGTTCCTGCTGCTTAGCCCAAAGGAGTACAGTCAGGCTTATGAATGGATGTGGAAGGAGTGGTAAACACCACCATGTTATTCAGGTAACATGGACGAGTGGGTTTTTGTGGGGGGGGGTGCCTGGGTGGCTCGGTCATTTCAGCCTGTGACTCTTGATTTTGGCTCAGGTCATGATCTCATGGTGTGTGAGTTCAAGCCCCACGTCGGGCTCTGTGCTGGCAGTGCAGAGCCTGCTTGGGATTCTCTCTCTCTCTCTCTCTCTCTCTCTCTCTCTCTCTCTCTGCCCCTCCTCCCCTAGCTCGCGCATGCACACTCTCTCTCAAAACAAACAAACAAAAGGAATGAGTAGCTTTTTTTAACTGACTCCTAATGGTTTCCATAAAACCCAAAGATCAGAGCTTCTCCTTAGAATTACCAATATCTAAAAAGGAACTAAAAATTACAAAAGAATTTACCACAGATTAAGGCTACATATTTTTCCTATCTGCAGTATGATGGTTTTTTTTTTTCCAATTTGAAACTTATTTTCTGAATATCTGCCTTCAACCCAATGGTCCTGAGACTGCTGACATTTCAGACATGTCCACATGGAAAGCAAGTCCTCACCCCAGAGGGTCTCAGAGTGACGTGGCTAGAGAGAAAAGACCCCAGTCCACCACGGAGGTCTTCCCTAGGGAATGTTCTGACTCGCCCCCGGACTGTGTATGTACAATCCCCCAGTCCTACTGAACGATCATTTTCCCCTCTAGAAGCTATCAAAAGATGAAAGCCGTCCCAGGAAGGACCACGGTCACTTCCTCCACACAGACAATAGGCGGCCACCTGCTCGGGGATTTATTCACCAGCTTCCGAGTTCCTATGTCATGGAGACACTGCTGCTCCCACCCCCGATGACAAGGAGGAGAAAGAAACAAAGGAGCCAGGTGGCTGGGGCACTGGGAGGAGTGGGGTGGCTTCTCTCTCACACCCCCACAATGCAGCCGGGGGGCTTGTGGGAGCCAGGTAGCTCCCATCTCAAACTGCGTGCAGAGACAGCTGTCTGAGCCACAACAGAAAAAGGAAGGGAAAACAGGCCTTTCTGAGGACTGACCTGGTCTTTTATTCTAAAGGAACAAAAACTGGTAAGCACGAAACACAGACTATCTCGAAACACCATAGAGATTTCCCCGACCAGTCAGGTTCGATCTGTCACCAACAACTCCCTGGCAATTCTCTTCACTAACAAGAAGCTTCTAACAAACCAAGTTAGTTGTAGAATGAGGTACCCTTGCTGTTTACCAGGTGAAATGTTCTCTCCCACAGGGAGGAGTGGGATCACACCCACTGTAGGAAGTCAGGGGGACAGACCTCGCAGAAGGGTCTTGACCGGGGACTCTCCACTCTCCCTACTAGAAGGTTCTGGAATAAGAGGTCTGGAAGAAGAACTATCAAAGTGAGTATGAAGAAGAAATAAAATCAGAAGCAAAGTTGAAAATTCATATATGCTTTCTTCCCCTCTTGTTTTCCTGTGGAGTAAGTGGAAAAGAAAGTAAGCGTCTTTGCAAATACTGGGGATATGAAAATGAAAATAAAAGGAGCACCTGGGTGGCTCAGTTGGTTAAGCGTCTGACTTCGGCTCAGGTCATGATCTCATGGTTCACCAGTTCAAGCCCTGCATCAGGCTCTGTGCTGACAGCCTGGAGCCTGCTTTGGATTCTGTGTCTCCCTCTTTCTCTGTCCTTCCCCTGCTGACTGTCTCTGTCTCTCAAAAATAAATGAATTAAAACAGATTTTTTAATGAAAAAAATTGCAGTTAAATTAGTTTAATTAAAAAAAAAACCTGTCACTACTGTGAACATTTAAGGATACCCTTTTATATTTTTTTCTACACAAATGCAGACATATAAATACATGGTGAGTTAGTTGGGGGGGGGGGGCGGGTATTTGTTGATAAAAATCTCCCTCTACCTATTGGATTTCTTTTTCACACAAGTCATGAATATCTGTTTGTTCAAATAAATACAGATTTGCTTGTATTCTCTTTGCAAACGTTCTTGGTAAATATCCCTGCTATTTACTGTTAACGCAGTCCTAGAAAGCAAACGGGCATTTGCACACGCTGCCAGAGATTAACAGCCTAGAGATACCCCAGATTCATCGGCTACAATCACAAAATCAGGAATCCTCCATATAGACCTTTAGAAAGCCTTCCTGGGTCAGTAACTCAAGTAACACTAAGAAAGCAGTTTGATTCCTTCCCTAGAGAATCTTCTGCTGGTTGTCCCAAGTGAGAAAAACCATTAATCATTTCCACGGAGGGTTTGCAATATGGTTTCGAATGACTATGGATATCACACAAGGGAAAGGATTCCCCTCATTACTTTCCCTTAGTTACTGATGCATAAAAAATACCCTTTCCTCCAAGGAATTACCATAGAGAATTTTGAGCACACAAAATAAAAGGAACTGGGCAAACCAAAAGGCAAATCGTTTTTCCCTTTTCCCACCATCACTTTCCCCTTGCGCAGCATGGGCTGGTACAACAAAGAAAGTGAAAAGCCACAGTGTGTGTCACTATTTTGTGGCGTTGTAGACGGAGTGCGACTTGAGAAGCTGATACAGAAAAGGCATGCCTGTGTCACTGGTCTTGTGACCCTCAGTGTGCAGGAAGAGAATTCTTACCAGCCCCACCTCTTTAAATTACATGAAAGACAATTTAATGGGAAGGGGCCTGAAACCCATCTGTACATAGAGCAATTAATTCAGAAAGGACTCGCCCACAACCAAGGCTTATGGTGCATTCACCGTGGCCAGCGCTCAGTGTCATCCCTCTCCTTCACCCCATTTTAAAACGAAGATGCTACCGATGCCTAACCCACATGTTCCCTCCGTCTTGAGAACTCGTGGCCAACACTTGATATTGAGCTTGTTTGCAATTCTTTCCGGGGCTGCAGATTGACCCGCTGTGGCCGGTACAACACTCCTGGAAACAGAAAAGACAACTTTCCTCCTCAAGCTCACCCCGGACTCTCCAAGGCTGTTCTGTGAACTGAAGAACATGGGCAGTAAGTTGGAACCAGGCCGCCGCCAGCCTCACATTAGGGGGGCTCACAAAATCCAGCCAGCGACCTTCCCTACCGTGCAGCACACGGATTATCAGAGGAGTAGCCAGAGTGAGGAACTCTGCGTTGCAATCGGAGAAGGCTGCAAGGGGAGAGCAGGAGAGGGAGAGCTCACACAGTGCCGTGCTCCTCCACAACCGCAAACATTTCAGTAACAACCAACCTGGGAAAGCAGCCTCCACGTAGCTGGGACCACAGCTTGATTTGTTCCCCCCAGGGCTCGGAGAGCTACTGCAACCCCATCTGGTGCAAAGCGAGGCTTGCTTCCAAAGACCAGGAATACTTCCTGTCCCTCCCCAAGCCTGACGGTCCAGGGGTCGACGGACCTCGCATTAAAGCCTTATCACCCTGACTGTGAATCACGGGCTACTCTAGATCAGCCAGAGCGACACTGGTCTCTCTGGTGCCAAAGCAGATTCTCCTGGCCACATGGCAAGAAAATACAAATGTCCTACAAGTTGCCCAGAAACAGAAATGAGGACCGAAGAACACCTTGCATTGCAGTAATGTGAAGGGGTGGGGGGCAGGCAGTGAAAATGGCCACAGCGGAGTAACTAGTTGAAAAACGACAACATCCTGATGAGGAAGGAGACACGGTTAAGGCAGGGAGACCAGCGAAAGGCCACCACACGTGAGGCCGGAGCGGGGGACGGAACGCCACTGTTCCCACATCCACCTTCAGCCACCGCCCTCCCCTTCCCTCCTCTTCAAAGAGGATCCTCGAAGATTCACCTCCCCCCAGGTTTCTCAGCCTGCGTACAAGTGACATTTGGGGCCAGGTGACCCCGCGATGTGGGGGCTGGCCTGAGCACGGCAGGGAGGTTAGTAGCATCCCAGGCTCCTGCACACCAGATGCTGGGAGCACCCACCCCTCCCTTGGTTCAATGGCAACAACCACAAACGTCTTACCGATTGCCCGATATCCTCCTCCCCCCACCCCAGCAAACTGCCCCAGGCAGAGAACCGTGGCCGCACCCTGAGCACCGGCTACGGGGGCCCGTGGGTGCAGCAGACTCACCCCCGGTCCGCTCACCGAGCCTCACCTCTGGCGACTGAGCCCACCCCCCCGGGGCACACCTTGTCCTAACGCCCTCCAAGGCCAGCGAAGACCCTACATCTACACAGGCTGTCGTCCCTTCCTCACGTCCCACCCATGCCGCCACCCTCGTGTCTGGGCCCAGCAGGCCTGACACCCCGGAAAGGCTCCTGCTGCCAGATCCCACAGACGACCCCGTTCTCACGGCGCCACAGGATGGGACGCCAGTAACTGCGCCCTCCTTGCCATGCATCCCGGCAGGTCTCCTCTGACCCTCTGGACGCCCGTCCTCCGTCTCCTTCCCGGGCTGCTGCTCTTTGGGATTTGGCCCCAAGCCCCCTTCTCCCGCCCTGAGCCTCCACCCCTCGGCGGGCGATCTTACTCCTTCTACCATCTACACGCGGAGCCCCGCGGACCTTGACTCACGGGGCACATTCTTTTCCGAACGTGGAAAGCACATTTCCAAAGGAGCCTTCCCTCGGACGTCCCGCAGACCCTAGAACTCAGTCTGCCCCAAACTGAGCTCGTCTCCCTCTCCCACAGCCTCCCAGGCTTGCCCTCCCCGAGGAGCGAGCAGCTGGGCCTCCCAGAAACCTGGGCACCTGACTCGTCCCTCTCCCACCCGGTCAGCTCCCACAGTCCCTCCTCCCCCCGACTCCACCCTGTCCACCTCTCTCTGGCCAGGGGGCCCCCGCCAGGCTAGGTGTCGCTCACCTGGGCACCGCTACGGGTGCCTCGGCTCTCAGCCATCCTCCTCTCGCCAGCACACTCTTGAGTGATTTGCCCCCACCCTCGAGATCAAGTTTCAATTCCTTAACGTGGCTTACCAGGCCCTTTAAGACCTTATCCCCAACTCAGCACACCCCCCTACCCCACCCCACCCCACCCCACCCTCCAATTCAAAATGGAACTCAACTCTCTTGGGCTGTGAATAAAGGATGCCTTCCCACCTCCATCTGGAACAGCCAGCCTCTTTCCCCAATCGGCCACCTTACCCGGCTAACTGCACCTCATGTAAGAGGTTTCACGGCTGGAACCTCTCTGCCCACCACCCCCACCGTCCCCGGGACCGTGTGTCCCCAACAGTCTGTACTTCCCTTCCCGCATCCTCTGCCTGTGCGTGCCCCACCCCCAGCCAAACACGCCCCATCTCCCCTTCCCACCACCTATCAGCTCCTGCCTGTCTCCACCACAGTGTTGGCTGGTCCTTCTGCTACTCAGGCGAGGGAAAGACTGAGACTCAGCTTCTCAAAGTGGCCAGGGGCAAATTGACAGGCCGAGAAATTAACTAGAAAAATGGCAAATTTTGCAACGATCAACCACTTTTCTTAATTTTTTTGTTTATCTGAGAGAGAGAGAGAGAGAGAGAGAGAAGGGGCAGAGAGAGACAGACAGACAGACACAGAATCCCAAGCAGGCCCCAGGCTTGAGCTGTCAGCACAGAGCCTGACGTGGGGCTCGATCCCATGGCTGTGAAATCATGACCTGAGCAGAAATCAAAGGCTGGATGCTTAACCAACTGGGCCACCCAGGAGCCCCAAGTGCCAGATGTCTTAAAATACGCTTTCCCTCGATTCTTACAGCCATCCTCTGAGGCAAATAGTATTAGGTCCACTTGACTAATGGGAAACTCCAGATCTGAATCAAAAGGAGACCGATTTCTCTGTCAAATCTGACGCCTCACCCTTTGTTCTAAGCTGTTCTCAACCAAGTAAATGACCAAGGAACAACCCAACTGCTGAAACCCACCTGTGGGAAGGGACTTTTGCAGGTATCTATAATCTTTTTAAAAATTTTTTTTTTAACATTTATTTATTTTTGAGACAGAGAGAGACAGAGCATGAATGGGGGAGGGGCAGAGAGAGAGGGAGACACAGAATCGGAAGCAGGCTCCAGGCTCCGAGCTGTCAGCACAGAGCCCGACGCGGGGCTCGAACTCACTAGGAGATCGTGACCTGAGCCAAAGTCGGACGCTCAACCGACTGAGCCACCCAGGCGCCCCTGCAGGCATCTATAATTAAATCAGGAATGTTCCAACTTGAACTAGTTGCTGTCATTTTTCCTTTTAAAATTAGCTCTGGCCTGAGGCAAAACGGGTCTCTTAAGTGCCTCAGATTGTTTTGTCAATCACAGAGTCATCTTTACTAAAAAGCTATACATTCTTTCCATCTCCTTCCTGGACAATTGAGAAAAAAAAAATCCCCTTAAGGGCTTAAGATTCCTACCCCTCCTGGGACGCCTGGGTGGCTCAGTTGGTTAAGTATCCAACTTCAGTTCAGGTCATGATTTCATGGTTTGTGAATTCGAGCCCTGCGACAGGCTCTGTGCTCTCAGCAGAGCCTGGAACCTGCTTTAGGTCCTCCGTCTCCCTATCTCTGTCCCCTCCCCTGCTAGCGCTCTCTCAAGAATAAATCAAAAACATTAAAAAAAAAAAAAAAAAAGATTTCTGGGTCACCTGGATGGCTCAATCGGCTGTGTCCGACTTTGGCTCAGGTCATGATCTCAACACTCATGGGTTCAAACCCCAAGTCAGCTGTGCTGACAGCTCAGAGCCCGGAGCCTGCTCCGGATTCTGTGTCTCCCTCTCTCTCTGCTCATTCCCTGCTCGTGCTCTGTCTCTCTCTGGCTCAAAAATAAAATTAAATTTTAAAAATTTTTAAATTTTTAAATTAAATTTAAAAAAAAATTTTTTTTAATGAATAAGCGTTAAAAAATTTTTTCTTAAAAAAAAAAAAAAAGATTTCTGCCTCTCCTTTATATGCAATATTTTACCCCAAAAAGGGGACCCTAGGACGCGTGGACTTTGCACACAGTCTCCTGATGAACTGCCTAGGGGGAAAAAGACCTTTACTCTGTCCTTACTACAGGTCAAACATTTTCCAACACCGTTTCTCTTGAATACAACCATCCTGAATTGGGTGCTCTGAATCCCTCCAAGCTCCATGTAGGAGAGAGCAGAGGCTGAGAGAAGTCCAAACCCTGTGTTCTTTCCACTCTGGGGACGGTGCTGACGGCACCACAAGCTCTCCTCCCAGACCAACAAAGATGAAGATTTTAACACGGATGACGGACTCTAAGCCTCCTGAGGACAAGATGCTGTGGTGAGCGAGAAAATAAAAGGAGCAGACCCTCAGCGTGAAATTCCACCTGCGTATAGCGTTAAAGGCCCATCTGGAAAAGAGAAGGAAAAGAGAAGCGGAGAAGAGAAGACCGTCCCTCTAAAGGTTTGTCAGCCTCGCGCTACTGACCTTTCCGGCTGTGTAACAGGGATGCCCAGGCGATGTAAGGTATTCGAGCAGCATCCCTGGCCTCAAACCACCAGACGCTGGGAGTACCCCTCCCCTGAATCATGATAATCAACTGTCTCCAGACAGTGTCAAATGGCCGGCAAGGGGCAAATCCACACCCCCACCCCCAGCACCGAAGGCCCTTGAGAAGCCCTGTTCTAAATGAGGCGCTGAAACGTACACTTAGAACTGGTCCTTTCAAGGCCTTCTCTTAGTGAGGCACAAGGTTTTCGGAGTCCCTTTTCAGCATCCTAAGATGTGAACCCATCCAATGCATCACTGTAATCTTAAAAGAAAACAAGAGCGCTCCAAATTACTCGTTCAACAAGGAAGGACGTTAGCAGCACTTAACAGTGTTTACATTCTCCCAGACCTGGGCTGTGCCGAAAAATTAATCTACCCCATCTGTGCTTTGATCTTCGAGCAAATTATCTCCTGAGACAAGATTTAACTTGTGAGGACCCTACAGGCTAACCAGCTGTCAGTGCGGAACGGGCATCCAACTCCAGGTGGCAAGGGGAGAGGATGCTTCCCGACCCCCCAAGGGGACCCTGCTCAGTCACACAACCAGATGCCAGCGAGGGGTCCGATTTTGCCAGGAAACGATACGGCTCAGCTTTGGGTTCAAAGGGGACAGAGCCTTTTAGGAGGTGGGCCAGTTTTATACACCAGCACTTCTTCTTCTGTTATGGAAGGCTTCTGTTGTTTTAGTTTTTGTTCTTATTTTCACAGCAAAGAGCAGAGTCCCAACCCGAGGGGTCTCCCTGCTTCCGTTGCTTGGTTTCACTACAAGAGGAAAGGACGAAGTTTCCAGTCTTCCAAAGGCTCTTACTCATCTCACACCTGTTCTGCAAGGTAAATGCTGCCAGCCAGACGGAAGAGAGGAGCCCTGAATGAAATGCTTGTTGTATTGGCAACCAGACGTGTGGCCTATAGGAATGCTGGTCGCAAAGGATGAGCAGAGACTTAATTTTGCAAAGTGTTTATACCTTCCTTTGTGTGGTGGGCAGAATAATGCCCCCCTGCCTTACCACCAGAGACATCCAAGTCCTAATTCCCGAACCTGAGAGTGGCATCAAAAAGAACTTTGAAGAAGGGCTTAAGGTTAAGGACCAGCGAGCTGAGGAAGGTCACCTGCGTCATCCAGGTGGGCCCGATGTCATCAGGAGCCCTTGAGAGCGGACAGACTTTTCTGGCTGCGGTCAGAGAGACAGAGATGGGACAATGTAAGAAGTAGTGGGAGAAATGTGAAGTGTGAAAGGGGCTCAATTTGCCACTGATGGCTTTGAAGACGAAGCTAGGGGGTCTTGTTTGGGGCAATGAGTGCATGGGGGTCTCTAGAAGCTGGGGCAATGAGGAAACAGATTCTCTCCCAGAACCAGACCTGCCCACCCCTTGATTTGATTCCAGTGAGTCCTGTGTTGACCTTCTAGCCTACAGAGCTGTAAGATAATATACCTGTACCACTCTAAGCATTAAATCTAAGGACTTTTGTCATGGTAGGGATAGAATTCTAATATGGTTCTTGGTTGCCCCGAGTAGGGGGGGGGTGTTGTAACAAAAATCAAAAAACGTGGCAATGACTTTGGAATTAGGCAGTGGGTGGGTCTGGAGGAATTCTGCAGAGTCTGCTCGCAAAAAGTCCAGACAGCCTTGAACAGAGGTGTTAGTAGACGTTAAGGAGAGCTAGGGAGGGCTTAGAAGGAAGTGAAGGCCAGGGGACAGGAAACCTAAGTTGTGTTGGAGCCATCTACACCGCCAAGAGCAGAGGAAATCCCAAATATACATTCTAACATCTGCTGCCTACTGCGGACTAAGAAAGAAATTGAAGCCCCAAAGTGGGGAAAGGCCTCTGACCATCAGAGGAGCAATCCTGCTGCCCCACCACGTGACCTGGGGCAGACAACCTTTCTGAACCACATTCAGAGGGCGCCTGGGTGGCTCAGTCCGTTACGCGTCCAACTTCAGCTCAGGTCATGATCTTGCGGTCTGTGGGTCCAAGCCCCGCATAGGGCTCTGTGCCGACAGCTCAGAGCCTGGAGCCTGCTTTGGATTCTGTGTCTCCCTCTCTCCCTGCCCCTCCCCTACTTGTGCGCATGTGTTCTCTCTCTCAAAAATAAACAAACTTAAAAAAAACACTCAGGGATGACCACTGCGCCCACCTTCCAGGGCTACGGGGATGAAATGAGGTCATGCACGCAGAGCCCTCACACCACTGTGCCCAGCACAGAGCAGGCACTGGGAAATGGGAACGGTTTCTCTGAGTCTACAAAGAACAAGGGCTGGAGAGGAATGCATTCTTCCTTTCTCCCACAGGAAAGCATGTGATGAGTCCTCCCCAGGGAGGACGGAGGGTCTAAGTAAGCATCAAAGGAAAAAGCAGGGGCAAACCTGGATGCTCAGGAAGCCGGTGCTCCATTCATCAAAGGCACGATCTAGGAGTTCTATGGGACTATTCCAAAACACAAGAGACAGATGGACTGAGGCCTCGGCAAGACAAAAAGGGGGCTGAGTGCTTCTCCGGATGACTCTGTTACTGGAAACTTGCCAACTACAGTTTGAGAACACTGGGCAGAGATACTGTGCCCCACTCTGTGCCAACTTGGACAGGAAGTGATGCGACCGGGTCCCACGGTCGAGAAGCCAGCGGGAGGGGGTGATGGGGACCTCCTCAAAGAAAGACATCATTTTTAATTCTTCAGCCTGGCTTCCTACTCCAGCCAGCCTCCCACCCGTTTCCATCCATGAAATTACGGTACACAACAAAAATTACAAGACCACAGTTGTTCCTACATGGGCATATGGCAAGGCAAAATTCTGCAGAAACCCCGAAAATTCTCTATGGAAGGAGGAATGACAGGTGTCTTCCTATTGTAACAATTTTGTTTAGCTTTGGTGCTTTCAAAAGGTTTCTGGGAGAAGACATCATGGGAAAGAAAGAAGAAAAAGGCCCTGAAACCATCTGAATATCCCTTCTGTCTCTTTACATCCGTCCCCTGGCCTATAAATTACAGGAGTTCATTTCCTCAGGATTAACAGTCGAGAGAGTTCAATGTCAGCCAGCAGGCTACTGCATAACTAAGAGGGAGGAAAAGTCGCCTTAGGAATGATTAAGATAAAACCGTGAGGCGAGGAACGAAATCAGTCTCCCCTAGTAAGTTCGTGAGACGTGTGTCCACTGACACACTCGTCATTTTCTGCGTTGAGTCACGTTTTCTTTCTTCCAAGAAAACCTCCTAGCACCTGCAGGGAAGACACCACTCGTGACGCGCCTTTCTGTTGCGAGTGAAAGCCACAGCCCTCCCGGGCACTGTGATTAAGGCACCCATGTTGATGAGCCAAGCACATGTACCCACCGAACACAAAGATGCTTTGAAAAAAGAACTAGTTTCAAGACGTCTGCCAACAATCCCATTGTTCTGGATTCACCAACTGGAAAAGCCTACATTTCTGCACTACATTTTCTGAATTTCGTCAAGCGGGGTGGATCTGAAGGCTCATTCTTCACACTCCCACTACGTATCTCTCAATGCCCTTTCCAAGGAAACCCAGAGAGGCAGTTATCAGAGCAGAGGCATTATTTGGGTGCACAGGACAACAGAACTGGACCTTATCTCTGCCCACCCCTTGTGCTCTGCTCTTCAGGCTGCAAACCTCTGCTAACCCCTGGGGATTTAAATTTAAAAAAAAAGGGTAGTCAAGGGGCTGGGGGACTTACATTCTCCTTATCTCAACCCACATCTGTAGACTCTGGGAGTGTCCCAGGTGTGTCCCCAGACCCTCCTAAAAGTAGGATGTGAGTATGGGGCACCTGGGTGGCTCAGTCGGTTAAGTGTCCGACTTCGGCTCCGGTCACGATCTCGCGGTCCGGGAGTTCGAGCCCCGCGTCGGGCTCTGGGCTGATGGCTCTGAGCCTGGAGCCTGCTTTGGATTCTGTGTCTCCCTCTCTCTCTGCCCCTCCCCCGTTCATGCTCTGTCTCTCTCTGTCCCAAAAATAAATAAACGTTAAAAAAAAAAAAAAATTTTTTTTAAAAAGTAGGATGTGAGTAGCATGCCCAGGGATTTTGTTTGACTTTTCATAAACCGGGGGAAAGGAGATATGGCTCTGAGAAGGTAAGATAATGAACCTAGCTACTGAAAACAAGTTCCAGCCCACTGCTTGAGGAGGAAAAGGGCATAATGGGTGGGAGCTGTGCAAAATTCCCATGACCTCTGCATCTGCCTCACTCCCTCCCATCAGGAGCAAGCAGTGCTGCCCCAGTTGTTTTTGTCCTTTTTTGTTTGTTTGTTTGTTTGAGAGGGAGAGAACATGCCAGTGGGTGAGGAGCAGAGAGAGAGAGATGGAGACAGAGAAGGAAGGAGGGAGGGAGGGAGTCCCAAGCAGGCTCCACAATGCCAGCACAGAGCCCCACACAGGGCTTGATCTCATGAACCGTGACATCACAGCCTTAGCTGAGATCAAGGGTCCAACACTCATCCGACTGAGCCACTCTGGCGCCCGTGCCACCCCCGTGTTGGCTGAGCTGGAAGAAACAGCCTCCATTACCCGGGACTTCTCACCAGGAAGAGCCAAACACCTGACCGTGTTCCTGTAAAAGGGATTCGCAATTCAAATGAGTCCAAGAGTTCACGATTGGGAGATCTTAACAGTGTGTCGGGGAGGATAAAAATACACATGTATGTAACGTTCCATTTGCAGGCCTCTTCCAGGAGCCTAAGAGCTCTCCTAAGCATTTAGACTGTGCCAGACCCTTTAAATGCATCGTGCATTACTTGGTCTGTTCCTTACAAAGAACCACCAACAAAATCTGTGTTCATTCTTCACTTGAGTCGATGGAGGCTCGGAAATGTTAAACAACACGCCCGAAGTCACAAATTGGCAGACCCAACCTCCGAACCCAGATTTATGCTCTTACCCCAGGGTTAACGCCTAAGACATACCGTGATCGGCCACCGACTCTGAGAGCAGCAAGGGTTCCTACAAAGTGCCTGCGGGTTCAACAAATTTTGCCGAAAGAATTAATGATTATCTCCCTTTTTCAACAACCTTTGTCCCAGCATGTGAAAACCTCACACCCCCAGCTTTGCCCCTGCCGGACAAGAAGTCACAATCTCCCTGGCAGCCGGCTTCAAAGCAATGCAAATATTGCAAAATGCCTTCCTCTTGAGGAGTCACCGCTCCTGCCTGACAAACTCCCAATTCCAAACTTGCTCGGGACAGCGACTGCACGGTGCTGGGTGCCTGGTGCATTCTGTTCCAGGGGTCACCCAGCCTTCCCCATCACGGCCAGTGCCCAGCACACTCCTACAACTGTGTACACAGGGTTTATTGCACCAGCACAGCCAGCTCTGCTCTCTGGCCAAGAGATAAGAAAAACGCAGTTGATTCGGATGCTACCGTTTGTAAGGAAATTCCTGATCCACTCCCGAAATCTGGGAGTGCCTCTCTTCAGAATAAACTCGGGCAGTTTTACCCACTTTCAGCATGTTTCTAAGGGACTGATGAAGACTACATTTTCGTCCCCAGCTCAACTAACCAACTGTAGGCTCAAGCCAAGTAGATTGGTGAAGTCTTGTGGATAAGTCATGTTTCGCTTCAGAATATCAATTATATATTAAAAAAATTTTTTTTTACTTTTTTTTAACGTTTATTTATTTTTGAGACAGAGAGAGACTGAGCATGAACGGGGGAGGGGCAGAGAGAGAGGGAGACACAGAATCCGAAGCAGGCTCCAGGCTCCGAGCTGTCAGCACAGAGCCGGACACCGGGCTCAAACTCACGGACCGCAAGATCGTGACCTGAGTTGAAGTCGGACGCGCCACCCAGGCGCCCCCCAAAAAATTTTTTTTAAATTGCAAAGTAGAATGGTGGTTGCCAGGTGCCAGGAGGAGAGGCAAATGGGGAGTTAGTGTCTAATGGGTATAGAGTTTCTGTTTGGGAAAATGAAAAAGTTCTGGAGCTGGATGGTGGTGATGGTGGCACACCAGTGTGGCTGTACTTAATACCGCTGAAATGGCCACTTAGAAATGGTTAAAATGGGGGCGCTCCTGGGTGGCTCAGTCGGTTAAGACTCTTGATTTCAGCTCAGATCATGGTCTCCCAGTTTGAGCCCCACATCAGGTTCTGTGCTGGCAGTAAGAGCCTGCTCGGGATTCTGTCTTTCTGGCCCTCCCTCACTTGCTCGCTCTCAAAATAAATAAAAATAAACTTTAAAAAAATGGTTAAAATGGTAAAATACAAACAAAAACTACACTGACATTCAAGTGAGTGCTTCTTTTTGAAACCCCTCACTTGCAAAAGCAAAGGAGGCCATAGCTCCTTTTTTTTTTTTAATGTTTTATTTATTTTTGAGACAGAGAGAGACAGAGCGTGAGCAGGGGAGGGGTAGAGAGAGTGAGACACAGAATCCAAAGCAGGCTCCAGGCTCCGAGCTGTCAGCACAGAGCCCGACGCGGGGCTCGAACCCACGGATCGTGAGATCATGACCTGAGCCGAAGTCAGACGCTCAACCGACTGAACCACCCAGGCGCCCCAGCCATAGCTCCTTTTAAAACAAATCATGGAGGGGCGCCTGGGTGGCTCAGTCGGTTGGGCGTCCGACTTCGGGTCAGGTCATGATCTCACGATCCGTGAGTTCGAGCCCCGCGTCGGGCTCTGTGCTGACAGCTCGGAGCCTGGAGCCTGCTTCGGATTCTGTGTCTCCCTCTCTCTCTGCCCCTCCCCTGTTCATGCTCTGTCTCTCTCTGTCTCAAAAATAAATAAACGTTAAAAAAAAAAGTTTTTAAATAAAAATAAAAAAAATAAAACAAATCATGGAAACACCCTGGGCCCACCCCAGGCATGACTAGAAGAAGTGTGAGTTTTAGCCCAGAGCTCCTAAAGAAAAATAGGATGAATGCTCTTGATTTACTTTTTTTTTTTTTTCGAGAGACAGAGAGAATGACAACATGAGTGGGGGAGGGGCAGGAGGTAGAGGGGAAGAGAGAATCCCAAGAAGGTTCCATGCTGTCAGAAGAGAGCCTGATGTGGGCCTCAATCCCACGAAACGTGAGATCATGACTTAAGTCAGACACTCAACCAACTGAGCCACCCAGGCACCCCTGGAGTTACTTTTTACTCTGCATACACTAAGTGAAACTAAAGTGGTCTTTGAGTCCTCTGAGGAAAGGACTGAGCACAGGGGCTCAGAGCAGCCCAGACCTTATTTGACAGTCTTCTGTGGACGGAATGTTTGTGCCTCTTGGCAAATTCCTATGCTGAAGCCTTAACCCCCAGTGGGAGGGTGCCTGGAGGCGAGGCTTGAGGGGAGGTCACAAGGGATCAATGCCCTAAGAAGAAGAAGAGCAAGAGTGACCAGAGCCCTTCCTCCCTCCACCAGGTGAGGACAGAGCAGGAAGGCAGTCTTCCCACAGCCAGGAAGCACACTCGGGCCGGACCCAAACACGCAGCATGGTGACCCTGGACTTAAGCTTCCACGACTGTGAGAAACACATGGCTGTTAGGCCACGCTCTCTGGGGGACTGCTCCACAGCTGTGAGACCAGGCTCCCTGGGAGACTGTGTTACAGAAGCCCGAACTAAGGTCTCCTCCATACTCTACCTGTGTGTGCACTCACGTTCAGGTAATGGTTGAAACTTCACCGTCGGGAGAAAACCAGTTTCCACGACGACTCAGTGATGTGCCTACACTTTGGGCACCGGCACTGAGGTGGGCATCCGGATGAGTTCTCTTCTCTTTCCAGGTATCACAGTGCAATATGGCAACAGCCTGGCTCACACAGGGACACACACACACACACAAACACACACACACACACACACACACACACAGAAGTGCTGGAGTGGTGACTGTTTTTTTTCTACTATAGGGGCTATTTTAGAGTAACAGGGAGGAGAGATGCCAAAACGCTGTCACGATTCACAATGAAAGGTCTCTGGTTCATTACAGTCTTTTTTTTTTTTTCCATCTCAAAGCCTCTTCACCAGGAAAATCACCAAGGCCGCTGCACCCCAGGTGACTACTGACACGGTATTTCCGACACGTGGAGAATGAACTCGAAAGACTCAGAGTCCCAGCCATCGAGCCTCTTTGCCCAACTCTCCAACTGAAGAATTTTGCATTATAATTATCGACCTATTGCATCATGTTTTTCATTCTCTCGAGACTGAATGCTAACTCGTAAACCAATCTTGATCCCAAAAGTGGATAATTAAGTACTTTTTACTCATTTTGGTATCTGGTTTGCCCCCACTGGAAAAACAAAACAAAACTAAGGCTTACATTAGAAAACTCTGAGCTGTACCAACCTAGGTCAGC
The DNA here is from genome assembly GCF_027475565.1 of Acinonyx jubatus. Classification (NCBI taxonomy): domain Eukaryota; kingdom Metazoa; phylum Chordata; class Mammalia; order Carnivora; family Felidae; genus Acinonyx; species Acinonyx jubatus. The sequence goes on along the minus strand of NC_069391.1, from coordinate 82,639,558 downwards.
GTACTTCCGAGTTACATGAGATGCTGGTTTCCGTTAAATTTTGCATAATTCACCTTTAAATGTCACTGCAAAATTGGGTGTTAACATCCACATCAACAAAATAATAAAGAATAAAAAGCTAATCCTAATACCAAAATGTGTTAGAAAACCCTTAATACTTAGAAGTGTTACAATGAAGACATGAAGAGGGAGGCTGATCAAGGGAACAGTCAGGAAATGGACACACAAGCATGTGGGTGGCATTTCCAATCAAAGGAGATAAATGTATTAATATGTAAATGGCTGGGAAAAGCAAGAGCCTTCTAAAAAAAGTAAACTGGGATCCCTACGTTCTAACATAAATTCAAGGTGAATGAATAATATAAAAACTGAAAGCAAAGCAGTAATGAAAGCAGGCCTGGACAATTAAAAATAATAATTTTAGAGCAGGGAAGGCCTTTTTCTCTTTACAGTGTTAAATTCCAAGGCCTTCAAGTTAGCAGCTGATAAAACGGTCCACAGGGAGAAATGCAACATAATCTAAGAGAAAAGATGAACAGAAAACTAGGAACACTTCTAACTTGCATCACACAAAAGGGGCTCATTTCCCTTGTACATCAAGTGACACAAATTGGTAACCGGCAGCTGACTAGTCAAGGAGAGAACATTCCACAGGAAGGTAGGTGAGTACAAAGGGCTACTACATACAGATGTATGAAAGGACGCTCGTCTTCCCCTCTGAAGTGAAATGCAAATTAAAACCACGTGATATCCTCCTTTTCACTTATCAGATTGGCAAAGATTAACAAGTTTCATAACATACCACGCTGGCACCCATGTAAAGAAACAGGTACTTTCAACCCTTGCTAGTGACAGTATAGATATCCACGCAGCTTCTACGGAAGACATTTGGGGCAGTATCTTCCCCACATACAAATGCCATGGGACCTTTCACCCGGTGATCCAGTATTTAGGATCTCATCACATGCGAGCAAAACAAGTAGGTGCAAAGTTATCTCTTGCAGCATTGCTGCAAACAGCAAAATCAAAAGGAAACCAATTTAAAACAGTATCTGTAAGAAGAAAGAAACTATGCTGCTGTCTTTAAAACTGTGAAAGTAAAGCTCTACCTATCCAGAGGAATTTCAAGATGTCTGGTTACATGACAAGAGCAAGGTGCACAACAATGCATAAAGTCTGTTATTATTTGTGATGTCAAAAGCGGGGGGTAGGATATGACAACACATGTACAATTTAATTTTTTTTTTTTTACATATGAATATCTTTAGAAGAACATTATTGTCTCTGAGAAGGGAATATGATGGTTAGTGGCAGGTATTAGGCGGCTTTTCATTTTACCCTTCTATGTATTTTAAATTTAAGCCACGTATATTTGAAGAATGTTTTTCAAAAATTCTTGTTTATTTTTGTGAGAGAGAGAGCAAGCGGGCACAAAGGGGGTAGGGCAGAGGGAAAGGGAGACAGGGGATCCGAAGCAGGCTCCACGCTGACAGCAGAGAGCCCAGTATGAGCCTTGAACTCACAAACCATGAGATCGTGATCTGACCAGAAGGCTGATGCTTAAATGACCGAGCCACTCAGGTGCCCCAAGAGAGCAATCTTTTTAAAGATATGAGAGAACAGACTATCCAAGCTAGAAGTGTATACCTAGCTAAACTATCAGGTGTAGGGTGGGACCTAAGACAATTTAGACGTGTCAAATCTCCAGAAATATCTCTCCTGTATAACCTTTCTCAGAAACTGTTGGCCAATGTCCTCTTTAAAGATAAAAGACCAAGAAAGACCACAAGGAAAGAGGACAACATAGAATCGAGGAGAGAGAAATGCAGGGCATCTCTAGGTTGATGAGGACATACACTCATAAGGAATGCTTTTAGGGGCGCCTGGGTGGCTCAGTCGGTTGAGCATCTGACTTCAGCTCAGGTCATGGTCTCACAGTTCCTGAGTTCGAGCCCCATGTTGGGTTCTGTGCTAACAAACAGCTCAGAGCCTGGAGCCTGCTTCCAATTCTGTGTCTCCCTCACTCTCTCCCCCTCCCCTGCTCATGCTCTGTCTTTGTTTCACAAAAATAAATAAATGATAGCAAAAAAAATTTTTTTTAAAGGAATGCTTTTAGGAGCAATAGATCAAAGAGATAGTTACCCTCAGATTTTCAAACATAAAAAGGTTAGGTTTCCATTTGGGGGTAAATCAATGAGAGGTACATATAGCTCACAAACAAAACAATTATTGATTCTGGGTAAGAACAAGCTGTATGAGGAAGGAAACGTTCAAATTATACATCTCAGCTATGAGTTATTTTCATACATTAATCAAACCAAAAACTCTATTAAGATGATTTGAGAAAAGAGAGTTCCAAGAAATTATAAGAAATATATTCTCATCTTCCACAGTATGAAGACAGTAAATCATTTCCAAAATTGGCTTTATCCAATTAAATAAATAAAATAACACTGGCTCAGTCAGTGAAGCATGCAATTCTTAACATGGGGCTTGCAAATTCGAGTCCCAGGTTGGGTGTAGAGATTACTTAAAAATAAAATCTTGCAGCACCTGGGTGGCTCAGTCGGTTAAGCACTGTGAGATCAGGCCCCGTGTCAGACTCCAGGCTGGGGGTGGAGCCTGCTTAAGAGTCTCTCTCTCCCCCTGCCTCTCCCCCACTCACATGCACACTCTTGCTCTCTAAAAAAAATAAAAATTAAACAGAAACAAAAAAATAACATTCTTAGTATCTAATTTTTATTTTAAAATGATGAAGATTGCAAAATAAAATCAAAATCCCTTGCACGTCTCTGTTTTCTGACACCTTGTTCTTGTGAGAGGTGGAACCAGGGAGATGTGTGGGTCTCAAGTATAATCAACTTGAACAGGAAATGGAACTCATCTGTAAGAACCAATGGCTGTAGGTAATCTCATTTTATAAAACAAACTAAAGCGATAGCTCCTTCGAGCAACAATTTCAATTTGTTTAAAAATTAGTCGTGTGGGGAGGGCACCTGGGTGGCTCAGTCGGGTAAGCATCCGGCATCGGCTCAGGTCATGATCTCACGGTTCACGAATTTGAGCCCCGCGTCAGGCTCTGTGCTGACAGCGCAGAGCCTGCTTGGGATTCTCTCCCTTTCCCTCTCTCTCTGCCTCTCCCCAACTCGTGCTTTCTTTCTCTAATAAGCTTGAAAATTTTTTAAAATAAATAACAAAACAACTAGTTGTGTGGCTTCCAAGGAGTCACTAGGCAATCGCCCATCTGGCTGAACGACGAGCAGCAGCCAGAGGAGCAGGGAAATCGATACAACCCTGGTGTTCACTCTCCTAGAGAACAGTGCCCCTACCACTTAAAGCACAACACTTACTGGCATCATTAACTCAAATGTGGCCAACTCAGAAACAGGAAATTCCACAGCTTTCTGTTAAGCGTCTGTGTGACGGAATTTGCTAAGACTGCCCAAAAGAAAAAGGGATTTCCCCAACGCTTTTAAGCAAAGATGAAGTTCCAAGAAGACGCTTAAGCTACAGCTTCGGATGCCCAATAAAACCGCCCCGTCTGGAAGGCACGCGCCAGGACATCAGTGCTTCTGTGTCCAGACCGAAGAGCCCACCATCAATTTAATCCTCTGGAGTTGTAGCCAGCCATTCCCTTTATCGAACTGGGGCAAGAAATTCTTCAAAGGTTCTTCTGTCAGAAATTAGGATCCCTGGATTTAAGAAGCAAGAGGTTGCGGGGCACCTGGGTGGCGCAGTCGGTTAAGCATCCGACTTCGGCCAGGTCACGATCTCGCGGTCCGTGAGTTCGAGCCCCGCGTCGGGCTCTGGGCTGATGGCTTGGAGCCTGGAGCCTGTTTCCGATTCTGTGTCTCCCTCTCTCTCTGCCCCTCCCCCGTTCATGCTCTGTCTCTCTCTGTCCCAAAAATAAATAAACGTTGAAAAAAAAATTAAAAAAAAAAAGAAGCAAGAGGTTGGGATGGACAAGAGCTTACAATATATTCATAGTTGGAGACGTGCAATTCAATCAAATAAAAACTGAAAGATGGCATACCATCTGAAAACTATGGTTTCAGAACACTCATCGAACCCATAGCGCTCACTACCTGATGCAGGGGCGCCAACCTGAAGTCCAAAAGTACGCCAGCTATCAGCTAAGAGAAACAAATCTCTTCTGTAAACTACTTCTCCTTGGCAGAGTGGATCTGAATTCTTATACGCCACTGGCATCCAAAGAGGACTTGAAGGGTCTACCAGTAAAAGGCACAGTTATTGTCAATAAATAAAATGAACTCCAAGACAGTTTCACCAACTTCTCCCCTTTCCAGGGGAAAGGGGAAGATGGACTGTAGTATTTTATCTACATACTGGGGCTGAACCAAGCATAAAACTGGATTCCTGGCATCCTGTGGCCAGAGCAAAAAAGCAAGTATGATGAGGTGTACAATTTTCCTAACTGTGGAAAAAAATTAAAAGTCCCTGTTCATCAGGGAAATGGATGTCTTTTTCCTAACAGGAAGTGAAACATACATTTCCTTATACGAGGGATTCACAGTGAACCCTATTAGCAGCTCATTCAACAAATACCTATTACGCGCCTTCTAGGTTTCCTGGGTTTAAGAGTTTGGTATACGTGAGCCAACAAACCAGATCAAGAGCCCTACCCTGGGGAAGGCCATATTCCGCTGTGGTAGATAGACAATAAACAATAAACCTAAGAGGCAAGTTACATAATCTGTTATTACGCTGTGGGAAAAAATATAAGGAAGGGCTCCATCACGGAGAACGAAGGATGGCAAGAGAGGGCTGATTTCAAATCGCAACCCACAGTCAAGGTCCTGAGATGGCAACATTGGAGCAAGGACCCAGCACGAGCAGGCAAGGGCATGAGAAGAACACTGCAGGGGCAGAGGAGGCAGCCAGGACACGGGCCCTAAGGAGACATACACAAGCAAGCTGGAGCAAGACCACGGGGCCAGCACTGTCAGGCCAGGGCAGGGAGTAGTACGGGACAGAAATTTAGACAGTACCAAGAGACCGGGTCAAAAGAGGCCTGGAGTGCACTGTAAAAACTTTTCCTCTTATGGAAACAGGAAGCCAACAGAGGGTTAGAGCAGAGAAGCACCACCATCTGGCCTTTGTTTTTCAAGAACCACTGTTGGGGGCACCTGGGTGGCTCATTTGGTTAAGCATCTCATTTCAGCTCAGGTCATGATCTGGCAGACCGTGGGATCAAGCCCCGTGTCAGGCTCCGTGTTGACAGCTCAGAGCCTGGAGTTGCCTCTGATCCTGTCTCTCTCTCTGTCAGAAATAAAATAAACATTAAAAATTAAAGCAAAAAGAACTACTGAAAAAAAGGGGGTCTAGTGAGAGAGGCCACAGAGATCTTACACTATTTCCTAATCCTCAATACTGTGACCTAAGGACAGAACATGTGCCAGGTCAATAAGAGAAATTAGAGTGAAAGGAAAAGCAGCATCACAACTACCCAGTATTTTGAGGAGACTGACGTATAACATCCTGTAGAATTTCAGAAATGGACACGATTTCTCAAGTTTTCATTGATACTTAGGCCGCTTAAGTGTTACTCACTTTAGGTTGGCCCACTTACCTTAAAAGCCAACCAATTATGGTTAGTAATACTATGTATGTGAAAGTGGAGGAGAGCAGATCTCAAAAGTTCTCATCACCCCAAAGGACACATGACAAGATGCTCAACATCATTCATCATCCAGGAAATGCAAATCAAAACTACAGTAGCCCCTCACACCTGTCAGAATGGCTAAAATCAAAAATACAAGAAAACAAGTGTCGGTGAGTACGTAAAGAAAAAGGAACACTCTTGCACTGTTGGTGGGAACACAACTGGTGCAGCCACTCTGGAGAACAGTCTGGAGGTTCCTCAAAAAGTTAAAAATATAACTACCCTAGATCTGGTAATCGCATTAATGGGTATTTACCCAAAGGATACAGAAAAGCTAATTCAAAGGGATACAAGCACCCCCAAGTTTATGGCAGCATTATGTACAATACCCAAATTATGGAAGCAGCCCAAGTGCCAATCCATAGATGAATGGATAAAGAAGATGTGGTACACACACACACACACACACACACACACACACGAGTATTACTCAGCCATAAAAAGAATGAGACCTTGCCATTTGCAACAACATGGATGGATCTACAGAGTATGATGCTAAGTGAAGTAAGTCAGAGAAAGAGAAATACCTTACGATTTCGTTCCAACATGGAATTTAAGACACAAATGCACAAAGGAAAAAAGAGAAAGAGACAAACCAAGAAACAGACTCTTAACTCTAGAGAACAAACAGGTGGTTAGCAGAGGGAAGGTTGGGGCCGGGACGGGGCTGGGGGGGTGGCCCGGAGGGTGGGATCGGTGATGGGGATTAAAGAGTGTGTATATATAGATATATATGTGTGTGTATATATCTATATCTATATCTATATATATACACACACATATATATCTGTATATATATAGATATACACACACATATATATATATACACACACATCATGACGAGCACAGAGTAATGTATGGGACTGCTGAATCAGTATGCTGTACACCTGAAACTCATCTCACATGTATGTGAACTAATTAAAAAACTTAAAAAAAATAGAAGTTCTCATCATATGGAAAAGAAATTTGTAGCTACATGTGATGGAGGTCAGTTAAACTTAGTGTAGTGATAATTTGGCAAAATATACAAATATTGTATTGTGTCATTCTATTACACAGCTAAAATTAATGTATGTCGATTACATCTCATGTTTTTTAAAAATCAACCAATCAGGGGCGCCTGGGTGGGTCAGTGGGTTGAGCGTCTGACTTCCGCTCAGGTCAGGATCTCACAGCTTGTGAGTTTGAGCCCAGCTTTGGGCTCTGTGCTGACAGCTCGGAGCCTGGAGCCTGCTTCGGATTCTGTGTCTCCCTCTCTCTCTGCCCCTAACCCACTGACATTCTGTCTCTGTCCCTTTCAAAAATAAATAAATGTTAAAAAAATAAAATAAAAATCAACCCATCAGAAGACACTTCAGCATTCTAATAAAAATTATAGGAACTATGCATGACTCTTGCCTACATAGCCCCTACTCCATAAGAAGGCTGTGACCAAAATCCCCTGCCCACCCCCCAAAAAGGGTTCTAAATCTCCCCAATATGTGGATGGAGCATGACCACTCAAGGAACTGAAGTTTTATACCTCGCAGTGAGTTCAATTATAATTTGCGATCTTTCTTCAAAGGTTTCCGATTTTGTCCTTTTTAAACGCTGAGACAGACATTCCCCAGTAAGGGTATTAGCAACAGCTCAGCAGTTTCACTTTTGAAAGAAAAATACCAGGACAGATTCACTAAGCCCTCATAAATTTTAGTTTCTCCAAAAGGCTCATCTCTATTATTCTCTTTACAGCATCATCCACCTTTGAGCGGCTGCCAAAACTGTATTAATTCAGGCAATTAAACAAAACACAATCGACCAGCAAGATAGCAGTAACACATAGAAAAACATCCAGAGATGAAAGTCAAGAGTAATTCACAGAGTAAAATACGGATGTAGACCCTTGAGAAACAGTGAGTGGAAAGTTACCAAATTGTGGGTACAGCTCTCCAACTCATAAAAGATTAATCCGTCCTGTATAAAAACTAGACCCGGTTTTCCGTATGTAGGCAGATCTCTGAAGCAGAACTTTTTCAAAACCAACCCCAAAATACAGATGTAATCAATTCTAAACACTGTTTCAGAATCAGCAGACAGGCCATTAAACCTCTTAGAATTAAATATAGTTTTCCATGGCGGTAGATTATGTTGTTGTTTCAATTATCTGCTGCTCTTCCTATAAAAGGATACACTTCCCATTGTCAAGTCACTTATAGTGTCTCCAGATGGAAGAATTAATTATACTTCCCAAACACACTGTTGGTAGGTTTAGCCATGTGACTTGCTAGAGACACCTGAATGTGAGAATGGACACATCAACACAATCATTAATAGTTATGAATGGATTGTTCATTCTCTTTCTCACCCTCTACCATGAGATAACACCCCAGAGTGGAGTGGGCTCACGTCATTGAGCCCAGATCTAGAGCTAGAATAAATGTGACCTGTGGAGCAGAGCCATCGCTGTCATATAATGTGAACAAGAAATTAAAATACATTGTTTAAGGGTGGCTTAGTCAGTTAAGTGTCCGACTTTGGCTCAGGTCATGATCTCACAGTTCGTGGGTTTGAGCCCCACGTTGGGCTCTGTGCTGACAGCTCAGAGCCTGGAGCCTGCTTCGGATTCTGTGTCTCCCTCTCTGCTCGCCCCCCGCCCACACACACACTCTGTCTGTCTCTCAAAAATAAACATTAAAAATAATTTAAATAGGTTGTTTTAAGTTACTGAGCATCATGTAGCCTAAGCTGAGAGATGAAACTATTTCTTTTTTTAAAAAAAATGTTTTAATTGGGGCACCTGGGTGGCTCAGTCAGTCAAACATCCAACTTGATTTTGGCTCAGGTCATGATCTCAGTTTGTGAGATCAAGCCCTAGGTCGGGCTCCTCACTGACAGAGCAGAGCCTGCTTAGGATTCTCTCTCCCCCCTCTCTCTGCCCTTCCCCTGGCTTGTGTTCTCTCTCTCGCTCTCAAAATAAACTTAAAAAAAATAAAAAAATTAAAAAGTAGTGTTTTAATGATCAATGGAATAATTAATACCTAGGGCAACCTAATCAAAGTAGCAAGACACTTAAGCCTTACTGCCAATGAATTTCCATGGTAACCACCTACCTCATATAATAAACTGAAAATCATGTCTTTTCTAATTAAAGTTTTTACCTTTTAAATATGTGCTTTAGAGAGGGGGGAAGGAAACTTAAGTTACTTGTTTGACTGACCTTTAGAACACCTTATTGAGAACAATGGGAGATTCAGAGAAGATTACCGTCAACGGCACACCCTTCCACAGGCAGGTAATTAATCTCTAGCTGATAAAAGAATCAAGGCTATAAACTCAACCGGCAAATCAGCGGCCCAGCAAAGCAAGGAAATGTAACTGTCCATGATTTTATGGCATGCAGAAATCATTTCCCAAAAAGTCCACGTCCACTTTAGCTTTTCTGTACTAGGCTCTGCCCGCAAATCTTACCAATATGAGCAAGACTCGATGATGACCGTAGTTTTTCAAATCATCAATTAAAACAGGACTTGATGAAAATTAGATCTCTCAAACTTTCTTCCAGAAGCCCAAGAAAAAGCTTCAAGACTGCTCTCATAGGTACTCTGATGACAAGATGCATAAATTCACTTAAAAGCTTCCTTGCTGAAGGAAAAATATTCAACACCTTCTCTTGCAAATTCATGATGGGGTTTTGGCAAGATGGACACCCAGAGAAACTCAGAACACTTACTGTGAGTAAGCTGACCCCGGAGAGTGGGAGAGAGATAATGCTGTACTCTGCCTTCAAAAGTCCTGAATCTGGGGGCCGCTGTTCACTCTATTACGGTTAGCACGTCCATAGTAGATATCAGGAAGGCTACTTGCATTACTAATTTCAAATCAAGTTAGGATCACGGTTTGCTACAACTGGATAAAAGTTATATCCACAAGGTGTGAATCTTCAATCCATTTGGGCAACTATTCTATAGTCCCTAAATGATACAAGGCAACAGGTCCTTCTGCAAGGCTAGTTTGTGGGAGACCTTGGTAAAGCTTAGCTCAGGAAGACTTTGCAAAAATCAGGATCAAACTGCTGGGGTTCCTGCTCCCAGTCAGGAAGCAAACACAAGAGTCTGATTTGGTTGTAAGGCAGTGAAGAATTTCCTGGGGCTCTTTTTCCCTGCTCTTGACCAACTGGGGCAGCAGAACGCAGACAAAATGGCACCCGTTTTCTTCCCACACACATTTCCCTTAAAAAAAAAAAAAATCCACCCTCCCTTAGCCTTGGTGACTGTTTCCTAAGCGATCCCAGCCCCCCTGGCCACAGCTGACTGGACCACAACGACTCCTATTCCCAGGGAGAAAAAAGGAAGCAGAGGCCAAGCTGATCAGCACGGAGGGAGAGAGGGCTAGAAGCAGAGAAAGGTGGTCTGTATGCTGGAGACCAGCTCCCCCAAGTGCCCAACAGGAATCAACTTCCTAAGCCCCTCAGTTCCCAGGAGGGATGGCTGGACTACTACGTTTTGTGGTTTTACTGGGTTCCCTCCAACAAACTCCTTACTGCTGATGCTGCTTTAAGCCAGTTTAAGTGAGTTTCTCTCTTTTTGTAGCCAATAAGCCTAGCTGGTTTGCTGTAAATCTTGTTTTTTAATTTATAAGTGTTAGATCTCAGGGAGCTTTTACAATGAAGGACTAACAGTCCTACATACATACAGTAAAATTATAAACCTTAAATATTAATCACGATGAATTCTTACAAATGAACACATTCATGTCATCAACAACCACACATCAAGGTAGGCATCATCAGGATCCCACAAGCCCCCACTGTCCTTCCCTAGTCAGTACCTCCCCATGCACCTCCCCCCCTGCCCTATTCTTCTATTCAGCATTGATTTTGTCTCTTCATATAAAAGCAATCACACAATGTGTACATTTATGGCTTCCTTTATTCAATATAGTAATGAAGTTACTCAGTATAGCGGCACCTGGGTGGCTCAGTCAGCTAAGCCTCTGACTTCAGCTCAAGTCATGATCTCATAGCTCATGGGTTCGAGCCCCACATCAGGCTCTGTGCTGACAGCTCAGAGCCTAGAGCCTGCTTCGGATTCTGGGTCTCCCTCTCTCTCTGCCCCTCCCCAACTCACACTGTCTCTCTCTCTCCCTCAAAAATCAATGTTAAAATTTTTTTTTAATTACTCAATGTATCAACATTCATCATGTTGTTCTGTATAGCAGTCATTTATTCATTTTCATTGCTGTGTAATATTTTACTACATAACCGTGCCACAATTTATCTACCTGTCCATGGGCATTTGGACAGTTTTTCTTATCTTACTATCCTTCTATTATGAACCTTTTGCAAGTGCTTCTGGAGCACAGCTGCACTCATTCCTGGTGGGCATATGTATCTAGGAATATAATTACTGAGTCACAGAACATGTCTCTGTCTAGCTTTCCAGTAGGTCCAAAGTGGTCAAACCAATTTGTACTTCTATCAGAAGTTCTTTTTTTTTTTTTTTCAACATTTATTTATTTTTGGGACAGAGAGAGACAGAACATGAACGGGGGAGGGGCAGAGAGAGAGGGAGACACAGAATCAGAAACAGGCTCCAGGCTCTGGGCCATCAGCCAAGAGCCTGACGCGGGGCTCGAACTCACGGACCACGAGATCGTGACCTGGCTGAAGTCGGACGCTTAACCGACTGCGCCACCCAGGCGCCCCCAGAAGTTCTTGAGAGTTTGAGCTCTTCCATACCTCCATTAAGATTTGGCTATCAGGGTTTTGGGGGGGGGGCTGTTTTTTTTTTAATTTTTTTAAATATTTTTGAGACAAAGAGACACAGCATGAGTGGGGGAGGGGCAGAGAGAGAGGGAGACACAGAATCGGAAACAGGCTCCAGGCTTTGAGCCATCAGCCCAGAGCCCGACGAGGGGCCTGAACCCACAAACCGTGAGATCATGACCTGAGCCGAAGCCGGACGCTCAACCGACTGAGCCACCCAGGCGCCCCTGGTTTGTTTTTTTTTACTTCAGTCTTTTGACTATGTGTTGGTATTTTACAGCAGTTTTAACTTGCATTTTCCTTTTTAAATTTTTTATTATTTTTGAGAGAGAGCGCGCACACATGCGTGCAAGCCCGGGAAGGGCAGAGAGAGAGGGAGACAAAGAATCCAAAGCAGACTCCAGGCACCGAGCTGTCCGCACAGAGCCCAACGCGGGGCTTGAACCCACGAACCGCGAGATCATGACCTGAGCCAAAGTTGGACGCTCAACTGACTGAGCCACCCAGGCACCCCTAACGTGCATTTTCCTGATGACCACTTACACAGAATGCCCTTCTGCTCATTTTTAAAATTAGGTTTTGTTTTTCTTGTTGATTTGTAGCTGCTCCTGACACATTCCGGACAAGCTATTTGTTGGATATGACAAATATCGTCTACCTTATGACTTATCTTTCCCCTCTTCCTTGTACTGCTAAATCAAAGTTCTTGATTTTAATGAACACGAGAACAGGCAAAAGAGTACACGTTGCTGTGAGAAAAAGACCCAATCGTCTGGGCTCCATATAGTCACCTGATTTAAGAAAAGTTAACTAGTAGGGGCACCTGGCTGTTTTAGTCAGTTAAGCTTCCACCTTCAGCTCAGGTCAATCTCACGGTCGGTGGGTTCAAGCCCCACATCGGGCTCTGTGCTAACAGCTCAGAGCCTGGAACCTACTTCACATTCTGTGTCTCCCCCTCCCCTGTTCACACACTCTCTCTCTCTCAAAAATAAACATTACAAAATTAAAAAAAAAAAAAAAAAAAAGAAGGAAAAGTTCACTAGTTAACTCAATGGACCCAGCCTTTGCACAGGCCTGGGACTCTCAACACAATGTTACTAACTTCATTCCCCTTCATTACTATCTTCATTCACGCTATCTTCAGATACAATCGATCACCAATTTAACAACCAGTAGTGGGCGCATTTATGTGTGTTTATCAAGTGTATTTACGCATTCTATCCTAGAAGCATGATTATAAATGGCGTGTGGTTTGCACCACCAGCCCTTAGTAGTCCCAGAACATGCTTCCAGCACTGCTCTGCGTAAGCAGCATCCGTAGGGAGTTACTTCCCAGAAGCGATGCACGGAGCGCTAACCTGGGGTCCCAGGACCAGATCTCATTTGTTGCCTTCCCGGTGCCTCCAGACACAAGCACCCCAACCTCAGTGACCAACAGCAATTACCCGGAATCCCGTTATCCTGAACAACCTGCAAAAGTTTCCCTGGCTGTGGCAGCAGGCAGGGCAACAGGCTTCTCGAGTGATCCAGATTTTAACAAAGCTCAGCCTGCCTCACAAGGCTACGACCTTGCTGATCATCCGGGCTCCTCTGCCCCGTACCTCTCGCCACCCCCAAGTCACAGGCAGAGACACATGATCTGGCTTGGCCACAATCCTGCAAGACCCTGCAGAGAGAGAAGGGTGGTGGCACTTCTCAGAGTTGGGGGCTCCTGCGGGATCCGGGTCTCTCCCTTTTACTTGTTCCCAGGGTTCTTCTTTGATCCACTGTGTGCCACAATGGCCCTTTCTCTGCTCCTCTGGCCATAAGCAAACAGGATGGCTTTTTTGAGATGTTATTCCAGGGGGGGTTACAGTCAGGAAATACCATATCCTAGACGTTCCTTCCCTTATCTACCCTCCCCGCTTCCTCCCCTCCCCACCAAGCTACATACACTTCAACACCAGGGCAGAATTATATTGTTTCTTCTCAGACACACGGAGGCAAAGGAAATATACACCTGACAGGAAGCTTAAGAACTGAGACTCTAGGGGCGACTGGGTGGCTTAGTCGATTGAGCATCTGACTTCTGCTCGGGTCAAGATCTCGAGGTTTGTCGGTTTGAGTCCCACATCGGGCTCTGTGCTGATAGCTCAAAGTGTGGATCCTGTTTCAGATTCTGTGTCCTCCTCTCTCTGCTCCTCCCCCGCTCATGCCATCTCTCTCTCAAAAATAAACAAACATCTAATTGAGACTCCAGAGCCCAGGCTCTTGACCACTGCCCTGTATTGAATCAGACCCATTTAACCTCACCAGTCCAAAAATAAAGGTCAAAACCAGGGAAGAAAGTGAGAAAGAAAAGGCTGTCCTGGGCCATGGAGGGTCAAGGAGAGAAACGGAGCTAGTGAGAATGAGGCACATTTTCCACAGATTCTGCACCCCTAGCCAGCCTGAAACCCAGGCTAAAATGGACATCAACTGTGAACAACAGCTTGAGGTCAGGACTCAGATCAGATAAACAGGTGAGCACTGTTATTTGGTCAAACTGGATGTGACGCCCAAGGTTCACAACACTTTTTCTTGGAAAGAGCAAGTTCCCAAGAAAATGATTCATCAACTATATACATGTCAAGCCCTTAAGCAGTATTTCCTCCTCTTGCTCGCAAAGGTGATGGACAGGAAAGAGGGACTTTTTTCCCCATTGTAGTAAAGCTGCTTTATTTACTGGTTCTGGGCTGGTTCAGAGATCTCAAGCTTCTTATTCACCCCCTGACTTCAAGAGGTAAACCTCTGGCCGCCCTTCCCAGCAGCAGGCAGAGCCGAGCCCAGAGGCCGGAGCACCGATTCTGAGTGGGCAATACTGTTCTCTGGAAGGTGTGCAAGAACTTTATGAGCATAAGGGATTTCATTAAAGGAAAACGAAGGTCTTCCCATCAGGTTCCTCTGGTTTCTCATGATTATCCCCAACAGTAGCCTCTCGTTTCTGGAGGTTGGCTAAAATAAACCTAAAAAACAAGCAATGAGAGACCATTCACTTTCTCTATTAAATACAACTCTCCCGGAAAGAAAGGGACAAATAATGCATGGAAAGTTGTGTCCTGCCGCCTAAACATTTGAGTCTTTCCCCAGAAGTGAAGGGAAAGGAGGAGGTCTTCGGGCACCTCACCTCTTTCTTCCATTTGCTACTGCCTTTTTCCCGTACCTTGGTCCTGCCCTATTCTACACTTCCAATTTTTTTTTAACTTTATTTTTTAGTTTTTAAAATTTACATCCAAATTAGCATATAGTGCAACAATGATTTCAGGCATAGACTCCTTAGTGGCCCTTACCCATTTATCCCATCCCCCCTCCCACAACCCCTCCAGCAACCCTCAGTTTGTTCTCCCTGAGTCTCTTTTGTTTTACCCCCCTCCCTGTTTTTATATTATTTTTGTTGCCCTTCCCTTATGTTCACCTGTTTTGTCTCTTAAAGTCCTCATATGAGTGAAGTCCTATGATTTTTGTCTTTCTCTAATTTCACTTAGCATAATACCCTCCGGGTTCCATCCACGTAGTTGCAAATGGCAAGATTGCATTCTTTTCGATCGCTGAGTAATACTCCACTGTATGTATATACCACATTTTCTTTATCCATTCATCCATTGGCTCTTTCCATACCGTGGCTATTGTTGATAGTGCTGCTGTAAACATGGGGGTGCAGGTGTCCCTGTATCCCTTGGATAAATGCCTAGTAGTACAATTGCTGGGTCACAGCGCAGTTCTATTTTTAGTTTTTTGAGAAACCTCCATACTGTTTTCCAGAGTGGATGCACCAGCTTGCATTCCCACCAACCATGCAAAAGAGATCCTCTTTCTCCCCATCCTCGCCAACATCTGTTGTCGCCTGAGTTGTTCATGTTAGCCATTCTGACAGGGGTGAGGTGGTATCTCATTGTGGTTTTGATTTGTATTTCCCTGATGATGAGTGATGTTGAGCATTTTTTCATGTGTCGGTTGGCCATCTGGATGTCTTCTTTGGAGAAGTGTCTATTCATGTCTTCTGCCCATTTCTTCACTGGATTATTTGTTTTTTGGGTGTTGAGTTTGGTAAGTTCTTTGTAGATTTTTGGATACTAACCCTTTATCTGGTATGTCAATTTGCAAATATCTTCTCCCATTCTGTCAGTTGCCTTTTAGTTTTGTTGATTATTTCCTGCTTTGTGCAGAAGCTTTTAATTTTGATGAGGTCCCAATAGTTCATTTTTGCTTTTGTTTCCCTTGCCTCTGGAGACGTGTTGAGTAAGAACTTGCTGTGGCCAAGGTCAAAGAGGTTTCTGCCCGCTTTCACCTAAAGGATTTTGATGGCTTCCTGTCTTACATTGAGGACTTTCATCCATTTTGAGTTTCTTTTTGGGTCTGGTGTAAGAAACTGGTCCAGGTTCGTTCTTCTGCATGTCGCTGTCCAGTTTTCCCAGCACCACTTGCTGAAGAGACTGTCTTTATTCCATTGGATATTCCTTCCTGCTTTGTCAAAGATTAGTTGGCCATACGTTTGTGGGTCCATTTCTGGGTTCTCTATTCTGTTTCATTCATCTGAGTGTCTGTTCTTGTGCCAGTACCTACACTTCTGATTTGTATATAGTGTTGAAGTTGCTGCTTTGTTTTCATACTGACGAGATCACATGGCCCCAAGAGCCACAAACAAATGGGAACTGAATTTAAAAAATAACACTTCTGACAAAACAGAGTCCATTGAACTTGGGAAGAGTAACTTAAGAGTACCCTCATGGCTCCAAGTTCACACACACACACACACACACACACACACACACACACACACACAGAAGGCTGTAGGGAACAAAACGGGACTCAGATGCATGCCTGGCAGTTGGGGGGGGGGGGGGTGTGTGTCTCAAATCTTGTTATGACAAATCTCTTCAACCCAAATGTTTCAACTTCAGTGGATGGAAACACAGAATTCCGGATCGAGTAAAGGATAAAAAAGTTACCACACAGCGAGTACCTAAACCAGGGTGATGCCCGATCCACTGACACCTTTCAGACCTTCGCGCAGATCTGGTGGCCTTTGGGTGTTACGGATATAATGATGCATATGCATGCCGCGAATACTTCTGAATGCCCACAAAGCACAAGCTAGCCAGTCCCCTTCTATTTGATCACTCCCTAACAAGCCCCCGCTGTTCCTCTGGCCAGTGCCTCCCACTCACCCATACCTCGGTCATTCTCAGCATCGCCAACAATTTTCCCATCCCTTCCCCCCAACGAAAACCTCTCAGAGCACAAGTTCACATGACTTCATGAGAGGATTAGTCTGGAATTCCCTCACCTTAAAAAAAAAACTTTTTTTTTTAAACAATATACAGCAACTTCCATAGCAGTGAATATTTGCACTGCTTCTCCCAACTGTTACTAAAACCCTGCCGCGATTAAGAAACGGAGTTGTAGGAAGTACACTCCAATCACTGCTGGCCTGACCTCCTCTCCCAGATCTGGATTGAGTCAACTCCCCCCTGACTCTTGAACTGTTAACTCTGAAAGGAGATCCAAGGGTGGGGTGTCTCTGGAGGCAGAGAAGTCTTACTCAGCTCTCAAGGTCAGAAGCCTGGGTTCCCCAAAGACACTCAGGCTAAGCCAACCAGGATTTCATCTTGCCACCAAGATGCCACACGGTCTCAAATACCTTAAAGGTTCTGAAGACAAATCGTGCCTACCCCCTGACCAGCAACACCCCCCAGCCCATGATACTTAAAAGGAGAAAACATTTGCACTGAATAACTACAAAGGGGGGGGGGGAGGGAGGCTGCATTCCTAAGGACACAATCCTCACAAAGAAACAATGGAAAAGATAAAACAGGCACCTTGAGTAGAGGCTGAAGGATGAAGTTTCAAAAGGCCAACAAGAAGTAAATCGCAACAAAGTCTAGCACATCAAATCACATGTTACCTTTCATCAAAAGGAACTCGTTTTGTTTTTCTAAAGAAATGGGAACAACTTAGCATGCCACTGACGTTACACAATATCCAATGTCTCCCTGGGTTGACAACCCCTTTCTTTTTTTTTGTTACCTTTAAAAATTCTGCACCAAGAGCTCAAGTTTTGTTTTGCTTTTCCTTGTGGAAGTTTAATTCCCGGCCAACTCCAGAATTCTCCTACAAATATGTCGTGGTCAGTGGCAGACATCAGTAGCTCAACTTAACCAGAAAAGTTCTAAGGCTACCATGAGGTGAGCAAAATCTCGGTCTTCAAATATACCTAATGCCTTAATTCTCCTGCAGAGTTTATTTGTAAAGTTTTGTTTACTTCTATTAATAGTGAATCCCTTGACCTGCATCTCCTACCAAATTAAAAGAGAAAAATCCCACGAGAACCGAATTTTATAGCATGGAGAAACAGAACAGCTAGAGCAGTTAAAAAGTGGACATGAAATCTCTAGGTGAATTTTTTTTTAATGTTTATTTTTGAGACACAGAGAGCGAGCGAGTGAGCGAGCGAGAGGGAGGCTGAGTGGGGGAGGGGCAGGAAGAGAGGGAGACACAGAATTCTGAAGCAGGCTCCAAGCTGTCCACACAGAGCCCAGCGCCGGGCTCGAACCCATGAACTGAGAGATCGTGACCTGAGCCAAGTCGGATGCTTAAATGACTGAGCCACCGAGGAGCCCCTCTAGATGAATTCTGTAACTCGCCTAATCTCTTCTCTCTCACTATGCTGTAACATAAAATCCTATGAGCGCTTTTTTGAGGTGCTCACCTTACTAGTCTGGGGGATTCAATAATGCATATTTACAACTGGCTAAAATAAGACAATGGAGAAGAAGAAGCTTTAGAACAACTAGAACTCACAACTGCTGGGCATTTAAATGAATACAACCATCCCGGCAATCTCCACTACAGAATTGTGCAGCCCAGCAATGGGCTCCACTCCCAGACGTGCATCCGACAGAAATGTATACATACGTTCACCAGAACACATGCACAAATCTGTTCATGACAGCACTGTCCATGCTGGTCCCGAAGTGGAAAGAAATGACCCAACGCATGTCTCCAGGAGGATGGATTCAACAGTGGCATAGGCACACGAGAGAAACAATGAAACCACGAAAAGAACAATCCATAGCCACACAAAACAACGTGGATCAATCTTACGAACACAACATGCAGTGAGAGAAGCCAGACACAGAGGACACACTCTGTGAGTCCATGTACTGAAGTCCAAACACTGACCAAAGGAGTCTTTGATATTAGATGGATACTCCAGGGCCATGAGTAGGGACTTGAAAGCCATGGGATACCAAGAGGAGAGGCTTGGGTCCGTGGCTCTGTTTGGGGAAAGGGAAATGAGCAAGTATTTGGCAGCCAAGTGGCAAATAGCATCATATAATACAGACAATCACCACCCCTAAAAAGGCTGCTCTTAACCTGTTTTTATTTTATTTAATTCATCTAGAGAGACAGAGAGCGCACGCATGGGGGAGGCAGAGAGAGGGAGATACAGTATCTGAAGCAGACTCCAGGCACAGAGCCCAATGCAGGGATCGAACTCACCAACTGTGAGATCATGACCTGAGCCGATGCCCAATGGACTGAGCCAGCCAGGCGCCCCTTTATTTTATTTTTATTTTATTTTATTTATAGAACAAGCAGGGGTTAAGTAGTTATTTTTATAGCAGAGAGCAGTTCTGTTGATGAGGAGGAGGGGGGAGAGAAGTGGGAGGGAGAGAAGGAGGAAGAAGGGAGGGAGAGGGAGGGAGGAAGAGGGAGGGTGAAGTCAGCTTCATTTCTACCCTTAGTCTAATTATTTTTTCATATTTTCCCCAAGGTCAATGGGTGAAACCAGTCAGAATTACCAACAGGAAGCTAAACAAATTTAGCCAAAAATGTAATGCAGGCATCCACACATTTACATTCTTACCTATAATCAAGCCAAAAACTATATAAAAAAGGAGTTTTATCTGCAACACACAATAAATGTGAACCCTCAACAATAGAAGTTCCTGAGTGCTTCTCTGGGGACCAGGTAATTATAAAAAGGGATTAGTAGGTCTTCTGAGTGTTAAACTAAGCCCCATTGCTCAATTCCATTAACTAATTAAAAAAAAAAAAAAAGAAAAACAACTTCCAACAGAGCTACAGGGTTCCTGACATTACCAGAAATACATAACTGTTCCCAATTAACTGATTGCCTCTGTAATGAAAAAAACATGAGGATATTTAGTTCTAATAGGTTTTTCTGGTCTGTATATCCGTACACAAACACACAACTCAACCATGTACATGTTTCAAGATTCTTCGTCAGTGAGAATATCATTTGCTTTCATCATTCAGACTTTAAACATAAAGCTCAAGGAAGAAAAAGGCAAACAGGTATCAGAGTTTAAAGGCCAAAGCTAGAAAATAAAAACAGTTGGATTAGGTCACCTGCTATGCTCAAGGGGGGGGGGGGGGGGGAGACACGCTGACGAGCAATTCACACCTCTAGTGCCTGCAGTGTTTAATAAGAGCCCCACTGTTAGGCCTTCCTCCTCGACAGTTTTGTTCTTTTCCATTGCTGAAATACACACACACACACACACACACTCAACAAACCTTAGTTTTCCATTTCTCCATGGCCTTGTCAAGTATGGAATGCTTTATTTAAAATCATAAAGGTAAATGGAAAAAAAGAACTAAAAATCACTAGATAAAAATTAGGGAATATCTAATAAAATTGGGAGGCAGAGGGAAGACGAAGAGAAGACAGGTAAGGGGTATTATTAATTCCCTTTTTTCAAATTTGTTGAAATCACGTGTAGAGTGTGGCAGTTTAAAAAGGTTCCAAATTTGTCGACACTCTTCCCATCGAGTGGCACATTCATGTTTCCTCCCCTTCCAGGCTGAGCAGGCTTCTGACTGATCCAATGGATACAGTTTGGTGAAAGGAAAGTCATGTAACTTCTAAGGCTAGGTAGCTTCCAACTGGTTCTCTTGAGGCATTCTAGCTCAAGTTAATTGCATTTGTCCATCTGGAGAGTATTTTTAGATGAGATTAACGTTTTAATCAGTGAACATTAGGTAAAGCAGACTGCTCTCTATAACGTGGGTGGGCCACACCCAATCAGTTGATGGCCTAAATGGAACAAAAAGATCAGCTTCCCCAAACAGGAGAGCATTCTCCAGTAGACTGCTTTGGTCTTCATCTGCACCACCTGCTCTTCTGGGTCTCCAGTCTGCTGGTCCACACTGCAGATTTTGGCCTCAGCAGCTCCCATAATCCTGTCAGCCAAACTCCTTAAAATATATCTTTTTTTAAAGAAATATATGCACATCCTATTTGTTCAGTTTCTCCGAGGAACGCTGATTAATACATGAAGGAAGCTGGTGGCCAGGCCACCAGTCCGACTACCTGGGGCCACCATGCTGAAGTCCCCATGTGTAGTAATACTCTGGCCAACAGTCAACACCGAGCCTGGTCTCCTGGCCATCCCGGCCAAGGCCTGGGGCATTGGAGCAAAACCTCCTTGGACCCTCCAGACCAGCCAATTTGCCAGTGGAGTGCCACACAGAGACCTCCATCAACACCACAAGCAGCAGCCAAGCCCTGCCTGACTCTATAACCCACGGAATCCCAAACACCATTAAAATAATTGTTTAAGGTAATTTGCTACACAACAATCACCGAAAGAACTAAAAACAGGACTTAACAGGAACACCGGAGACTGGAGCTGAACAGGCACCCAAGAGTGAAGGGTTTTTGTTTTCATTTTAAATGTCTTTGTTGTTTGCATTATTTTATGTACAAAGATAACTTCAGAAAGGTATGAAAAACTAAAACGACAGCAATTGTGTTTAGTCTTCACAGTGTACCAGGTAGCTTTCCAAATGCTCTGTAAGGTTTTTAACTCATTTAATCTTCAAATAACCACACAGGGGAGGGCTTTTATTACCCCCTTCTTATGGACGGGAAACTGAAACACAGAGAGGTTCAGTAACTGTGCCAAAGGCCACACGGCGGAGAGGTCTGTAGGATATTGAAGGAGACGAGGCCTTGAAAAATGAATACAGGTGGGGAGTAAAGCAAAGGGCATTGCAATGCAGGCCACAGCTTTTGAATAAGCAAGGCAGTCTGGTAGTGCTTAACAGGTCAGTCACATGCTTAGGTCACAGAGTGAGGCCACTCAGGTGAATGGCACCTTGAGATTATACTCTTTGTCCAGCGGCTTGTAACTGCTGAGCCAGCCTGGTTGTCTTTCCGCCCCTTACGCCACCAGAATGAGCCATGAGTATCAGAAAATCCCACCCTTCTGCCCTACTACAACTCTGTATCTTTCTATCTCCCCACTTGCCATGAACTCTGGGAGGGTCTAAGCGTCTGACTTTCCCCACTAGGGCCTTGCAGAAAATAGAAACATAATTTTTACTAAAGGTAAATGGATACTGGCTTATTCTATGTGCAAGTTGGAGGAGTGGTCTTCACCTCAGAGCAATTTTTGCTGCATTTTGAGAGCCAAGAGGAGGGAAGAGCCATCAATCAGGCAAAGAAATGCTCACTGGACAAAAAAATCTGTGACACGTGTTCACAATCGAACCCCATGATACGGACTTTAAAGTAAAAATATATTCTCCCAGGGGCACCTGGGTGGCTGGCTCAGTTGGTTATGCACCTGACTTTGGCGCAGGTGATGATTTTGTGGTCCGTGGGTTCAAGCCCTGCACCCGGCTCTGTGCGGACAGGCTCCGGAACCTGGAGCCTGCTTCAGATTCTTTATCTCCCTCTCTCTCTCTCTGCCTCTCCCCAACTTGAGCTCTCTCTCTCTCTCTCTTAAAAAAATTTTAAGTTTTTTTCCGCCTTTATATTATTTCACCAATTTTCATGATCTTCCAGAGAAAGAATGGTAGGAGACCAGCATCATCCCCACTGTCCAGAACAGCCTGTGCCCTGTTAATCTCTTTTCTTCAAATGGCTTGGTGGTATTTTCTTCAGAGATATCTGCTCCCTTGTCAATTTCTAAGGCTCCCTTAAAGCTCAGCTCAAGTAGTACCTTTCAGGAAAGCCAATCCTAATCATCCAGGCAAAAAAGATCTCTTGACTCAGAGCTCATAGAAGCATTCACTATTTGTTAAGTGAACTAAACACTCCTGTGTTTCCTATAAGGATTCTGCCTAGTGTTTTTAATTCTTACATAGAATTTCTGGACAACCAGCTACTTAATGGTATGATTCCTCTTGTATCCCCTGAAACTCCTAGCTCAGTACCTTTGCAAAAAGCATCATATAAAGAAAAATTGTACGTGACTCGTCAATGAAATTACAACAATAGTTGCATTTACACTATTGAATAAGGTTATCAGGATCAAAGTCACCATTACTTTGAGAATTACATTACAAACCAATGAGATACCTTTTTGTAGGTAACGTATTAGTAATTTAAAGATTTCTCTCATCAACTGTGTACTAGATTCAAGGACAGCTTGATTCTGCAGGTAGTAGGTGAACTACATGTATCCACAGCCATGAAAAAAAAGTCTCTAGTTTGTGAAATAATGCAAAGGGGGGGGGGAAAACTATATGCATAAAGATGATTTCTGCAGTAATATATACCAGTACAAGTCCAAAAAATTAACAATCATTGCCGTTATGGGGGGATTATTAACTAGAAACCTGTCCATGGGGTTGTGGATGTGTGCAGGAATTAGAAAGTCATGGAGACTAAAGCAACATGGAGATATACTTTAAGAGAAAATACAAAATCGAGCAGACATGGAAATGCACTGGAAGGACACACAGCTGAAATAATCCAGCTCCTGGAACGGGGTAAATATGGGTCACCTTTTGTCCATTTGCAAAACTCTCTGTAGATTTACTGTTTTTGCAATTTACAACAGGACAGAACTCTCACACACTGCTAGTGGAAATACAAACCATACGATCGCTTGGGCTTCTGTTCAGCAGTGTCTGCTAAACTTAACAGTTTAGAACTCAACAATTCTAAGTATACACTCAAACCCAATGTGTACATGTGCTAAAACGTTCACAGCCAGGCTACGGGCCATAGACAGACAGAATCTGGAAACTACCAAAACACCCGTCAATCCTAGGACGGGTAAGTAATTTGGGGTATAATCACGATGGAATATTGCACAGCAAAGATGAGTGAATTACAGCCACTTGCAACATCAGTAAAACTCACCAACATCATTTTGAAAGAAGACAGATTAAAAACAAACAACAACAACAAAAAACAACGTATTAGATGATACCATGCATAGAGAGCATGACAACAGGCAAAACTGATCTGTAGTGGCAACAGTGGGTACCCTGGGAAGAAAAAAATGACCTGAACAGAGCAGGAGTCCCCCACAATATGGCAACACTCTCTCTTGATCTCAGCGTGCATTCTAGGTTTAGGTTCACTGTGAAAATTCACCAAATTGTACGCTTAGGATGGTATGTTACAGTTTAACGATTACTTCAAGAATTGGCATTAAGGCGAGCCACCCATGCAACATGCCAGGTGCAACAGAAGCATAAAATGTCCCCCAACATTTGAAACCAACATGACTTCTTGGTTTGACTGCAGGGCAGAAGACAAGTGGGGAGGCTGCTGGGTAGCTTAGACAGCTTCACCTCTGCTCCCTGAAATGCGATTTTTAAAACATGCACAAATAATCCAACAAATGCCCGAGGGACAAGTCTGCGATTTTCACGGACATCTCCCATCTCCCCTCGCGGCTTCTGAACCTGCTCACCCTACAGGCCTCAGCTGCCAAATGCACTGCCCCTTTAGCTTTGCTCCTGCCCCCTCCCCATCGCGTTTTCTCCCACTACACCCCCTCCGCTCCTCCTCCAAACTAGGTGGTTAACACAAGAGCACATCAGCTCATGAAACTATTTGTGAGTAAATGCTGACATCACAAAATGAACCCAAGTCTTGACTGTATGGATTCCAGGGAACATTTGCCTGTGGTTTCTTTCCTTGGGGCCAATTTAGATGATTTAAAAGAAAACTATTTTTAAAAGTGGATTCCTCTTTTGTTCTATCACCTTTCCCCCCAAAACACACACATAGACAGAACTCACTTTTGCTGAGGTGGAGCCTCAACTAGAGTTTCACAAAGTGCGCTAAAGCATCCTTGTGCCCCCAGGGGGAAAAACGCATCCCTCCAGCGTGTCTTCAAAGGAGGCCACCATTCTGCCAATGGCCTGAGGCTCTCCTGCATCTTTAGACACTAATCCCACCACAAGACAGCCCCTACTATTAACAGCCCCAAATCTATTAAAAAAGAGCCCAAGTTTCTAATTCAATCTCTACCTTGGGAAAACCTCACCTTAACAGGAGAGAGGGAGGCTGAGGGAGGGTGAAATGAAAAGTGCTCATGGGGATGGGGTTTCTTTGGGGGGTGATGAAAACTGTTCTGGAATTAGTGATAACGGTACAACTTGGTGAATATACTAAAAACCACGGAACTGTACATTTTTTTTAAAAGAGTATTTATGGCCTGCTTATTAGATCTCGATTTTTTTTTAAATAACTAAAATGTGGGAGTGCCCCACTTTTTACTAGAGAAGGTTGGATGAAAGGAGCAATTAGCAGGTGAACAGCTAAGCACCACCTAAGAATCAAACTGACTAAACCCGTGAATTAAAAAAAGACGAAACAGGTCCTGATTTCCATCCAACTCAGAGGTGCGAGGAGGGGTGGGGGTGGGGGGGCGGAATGGAGGCGGGACAAGAAACTGCACAATTACACGTTTGGAGGATTACCCCTCCTTGTTCGTTGGGTTCTCCTGCAGATAGATTTCATTAATTAATCCGACGAGACGAACCTCGTTCAGAGGAGGTGCAGGCAGCGAGCGCTGGGGGACGCCACAGATTGTTTTTAACGCTAACTCGCCCCAAGCCGTCACCCATCACCCCGGGGCAGCGCGGCTCCCACTAACCCGCAGGACCCACCACCAGGAGCTGTCTCCCAAAGTTCCCCGGGAACCCAGATGGGGGGTGCGGGGGAGAGTGGGCAAGGGGTGGTGGCTGCCCAGAGCGCAGGATGCGCGGGTTTGCTCAAGCGGCCGGGGAGAGGGGGCGTCGGGGACCAACTCCGCTCGCACCTTCCCTGACCTGACGCCCCGGATCGCCCAGGAGCCCGCGCCGCGCTGGCCAGGGTCCGGCCCCGGAGGCCCCGGGCTCTCCCGCCCTTCCCCCACCTCCCGACCCCTCCGACCCCGGCCGGAGCCATCTCGGGAGTCGGCTGGGCGCGGCTGAGACCACCTGCCGCTCTGGGATACACAGAGAAAGGGGTCCACCGCCACTCCCCCTGCGGAGCGGAACCGCGAACTTCACCCGCTGACGCCGCGGGGAGGGTCCTGCACCCCGTCCCGGGCTCGCACAGGACCCGAGGGTACCCCAGCGCCGTGCGTCCGCACCCTCCCGTCCCCGGCCCGGACTTCCCCGCTGCCCCGACCGGCCGAGCCCCCCCCCCCCGCCCCCACCGCGGCCGCAGCGCGCGCCAAAGCCCGGCGGCCGCGCAGCCCCAGCCACCCTCTCGGACCCCGTCCCTAGGCCCGCCCCAGGGCCGCGGGGGGAGGCAGGGCGAGCGCGAGCCCGCGGGGCTGCCCTCCGCCCCCGCCGCCGCCGGGCGCCCCGGGGCGCGCGCCAAGTTTGCGGGGCCGCCGCGGGGGTCAGGGCCCGCACCCCGCCTCGCCCACCCGGCCCGGCACCGGGCCCCGCGCAGCGCCGGCTCACTCACCTCCAGGCGCGCTGCCCAACCTGCGGCGCCCGGCCGGCCGCGGCTCCGGGACCTCGGAGGAGGGGGCGGGGCGCGGAGGGCGGAGCCGGCGCCGGCGAGCAAGCGCCAGAATTAAACCCCGAAACGGACTGCAGCCGCCGCAGGGACGGAGGAGTCGCGGGAGGCCGGCCAGCCTCCGTCCCCAGGCGGGAAGCGGCGGCGGCTGCGTCCCGGCGCGGGGCGGGAGGGAGCCCCGGGCGGCACCGGAGACCGCCGGGGACCCCTGCCCTGCGCGGCGCTTCTTTGTACCCCGGGGACCCGGCCGGCGGGCGGGCTCCAGTGCGCCTGCGCGCCGCGGCCACTCCACTCGGCCCACGAGGCACCTTCGCGCACCTCCGCCTCACCCCTGCCCGCTGGCCCCTGTCCGGCGAGCGGCGTGCGTGGGAGCTCCCGCCGCCCGGCACGCACCTGCCGCCCCCGGCTGTTTGCTCTTCTCCCCGAGGCCGCGAAGGTTCCACCCGCAGTGAAACTTGAGTCGGTTCCCACCTACCGTCCCCGACGGGGAGGGACCTCGGCTAACACCCTCCCACCCCTCCGCCCAG
This sequence comes from Acinonyx jubatus, assembly GCF_027475565.1. NCBI lineage: Eukaryota > Metazoa > Chordata > Mammalia > Carnivora > Felidae > Acinonyx > Acinonyx jubatus. Next base: position 82,612,856 of record NC_069391.1, on the reverse strand, counting down.
ACCTTGCTCGGGCGCCTGCGGGTTGTTTTCTGGCCCCAGGTGAGCGTGCGGGGCTCTCGCTTCCCGCAGGTGCGTGAGTCCCCCGGGCGACCAGAAACCTCCCGCCGCCGTGCCCACGACCGGCCCTGCGTCCTCCGTGCGTTCGCCCCGGCTCGACTGCGGGGCAGAGTCCTCGGTGGAAAAGAAACACGCGTGTCCAGAAGCGCGCGTGTGTTCGGAGGACTCCAGAGAAGGCGCAGTGCCTGCCTCGGGGGCTGAGGGCCCACCAAGAAGTCGGACGCTCATTTCAGAGCCGTCGCAGTGGGTGCGAGAGAGACGGAAGAGTGGCGATTGAGAGACCGTGACTCCAGTGTTTGAAATGAAAATGGTTTGAACAAACAGGACTGGAGGGCCAACTTTAAGGAAACCAAGTGTTACTAACACAAAACACACATGCACACACACACACAGGCATTAATGCCAGCTCCCCGGTCAGGGCTTTTAACGGGGGTAGGGCCCTCCCCCCTGAGCTCCTCAGCAGAGCATACACCCAGCGGAGCCCTACACTTGTCACGGGTATTTTTCTGAGTGGGTAAAAGTGAGAAATCATCAAACCTCAAAAGACGAAATGCGGGCCCCTGGGGCGAAGAAGCTGTGAAATCAGCGCCTCTCTATGTGTTCGGGCACAGCGCACCTGCTAATTCCTGACAGTGATGGCCCTGCCTATTAAATCTCATCAGCGCCCCTGCAGCTCATCAGGTGGCCTTTCCTTCTTCTGGGCCTCAGTTTCTTCACCTGTAGAATGGGGTGAATGGGTTCAGTAGATCTTCTCCACCCTCTCTCTGCCTAACGTCCATAATTCTATGAAAAGAATCCTCGTCACCTGGGGGACAAGTGGGGGCGCTGCATACGCACGGCGCTCTCTACCCTTTGTTTTCCCTTCATTACGTTTAGTCTGTAAATACCTCTTTCATAAACCCTCAAACGTTGTCAAACCGAATCGATCAAAAGGATGGCAGGTTCTGAATCTTTTTGGTGGGTGTCTGTTTGAAATTTCACTTCATTTTTAGTCATTTACCCGTTGCGATGCAACCAACATACCATAAAAGTTAAAGTTTACAATATGGTGATTTGAACATATTCAAAGTTAAGCAACCATTGCCACTAATTCCAGAACACTTTGATTATTCCAGTAAGAACCCCCACACTGGGCAGTCACTCCTCAGTGTCCCTGACACTGATCCCCAATCAATCACTACTCTACTTTCTGGCTCTGTGAATTTGCCTATTCTGGGTATTTCTGGATATAAATAGAAACATACAATATGTAACCTTTGTGTGTGGCTTCCTAAAGTTTACCTAATATTTGCAGAGTTCATTCATGCTATAGCTTTTATCAATACTTTATTCCTTTTCGGGGTGCCTGGGTGGCTCAGTCGGTTGGTCATCTGACTTTAGCTCAGGTCATGATCTCATGGTTCCTGAGTTCGAGCCCCACATCAGGCTCTGTGCTGACAGCTCAGAGCCTGGAGCCTGCTTTCGATTCTGTGTCTCCTCTCTCTGCCCCTCCCCTGTTCATGCTCTTTCTCTCCTCTCTCTCAAAAATAAATAAACATTAAAAAAACTTTATTCCTTTTTATAGCTGAATGATATTCCATTGTATGGATAGGCCCACACCTTATTTATCCATTTGCCATTTGATGGACATTTTGGATTGTTTCCACCTTTTGGCTCTATGCTGCCCTGTGATCGAGGAGAGGAGGGAAACTTCTTAGCTATTTGGTAACTCTATGATTAACTTTTCCAGGAACTAACAAACTTTTCCCAAGTGGCTATACTATTTACATTCCCATTATAAGAGTTCTAATGTCTCCAAACCCTTGCCCATAGTTGTTATTTTTATTATTATATATATATTCTAATGGGGGTGGATTGGTTTTAATTTGCATTTCCCAAATGACTAATGATGTGGAGCATCTTTCTTTTCATATCCTTATTGGCCATCTGCATATCTGCCCTGGAGAAATGTCAACTCAAATCCTTTGCCCATTTTTACATTAGGTTATGTATCTTTTTATGGTTTTTTTTTTAATGTTTATTTATTGTTTTGAGAGAGAAAAAAAGAGAGAGAGCATGGGGGAAGGGCCGAGAGGGAGACCCAGAATCCGGAGCAGGCTCCAGGCTCCGAGCTGTCAGCACACAGCCTGACGCGGGGCTCAGACTCACAAGCTGAGAGATCATGACCTGAACTGAAGTCTGACGCTTAACCGACTGAGCCACCCAGGGGTCCCTCATTTTATTGTTGAGTTGCAAGTGGTCTTTGCTTATATCTAATAAGTAATAGTAGTTCTTTATCAGACAGATGATTGGTAAATATTTTCTCCCATTCTGTGAGTTGTCTTTTCACTTTCCTGAGAGTGTCCTTTGAAACACATACGTTTTTAATTTGATAGGGATATGTTTTTACAACATGACATGAACTAACACTTATGTTATAAGCTAATACTTCACAGGTTTTCAGACTGTAAAAGTAATGCATGCCCATTATCAGAAATAAACTTTGGGTGGGGCGCCTGGGTGGCTCAGTCGGTTGAGCATCTGACTTTGGCTCAGGTCATGATCTCACGGTTCATGGGTTCAAGCCCCGCATCAGGCTCTGTGCTGACAGCTCAGAACCTGGAACCTGCTTTGGATTCTGTGCCTCCCTCTTTCTCTGCCCTTCCCGCACTAGTGGTCTGTCTCTCTCTCTCTCCAAAAAATAAATAAACATTAAAAAATTTTTGAAAAAGAAATAAACTTTGGGAAAATATAAAAAGGATAAATAAAAATTAACAATCACTTATGGCTCCGTCACCTGCATATGGTCACTGCTCAGATTGTGGCTTATTTCCTGCAGGGCCTTTTCAAACGCACATTTATTTATTTGCTATCACCCCAATGACATCACGCAGCCCACGCTCTGCACTTGGGGTCATGATGAGGACTCCCTGGCAGCATCCCCAGGTTTAGAACTTCCTCCTTTCCCATCAAAACCAATGCTTCTGTGCCCATTCCTTCAGGTTCAGTTAAACCATCTAGTACAAAGGGGCACCTGGGTGGTTCAGTCAGTTAAGCGTCCGCCTTTGGCTCAGGTCATCATCTCATGGTTCATAGGTTCAAGCCCTGCATCGGGCTCTTTGCTCTCAACACGGGGCCAATTCAGATCCTCTGTCCCGCTCGCTGTCTGCCCCTCCTCTGTTTGCACAGGCACATGCTCTCTCTCTCTCTCTGTCTCTCTTTCTCTGAAAAATAAACAAACGTTAAAAAAGCTATCTAGGACATTAATAATGCACATGACCGTAAGTTACAGAAGCTTTGCAGTTAAAGGTCATCTGGCCTGGTTCTGGGATATATACCCTGTCAGACCATTTGCATAGTGGACTTTCATGTCACATAATTAGTCAGTCATCTGCCACATATTAGGGATTTTGTGCAAGTAGCAACTGCCAATGGTTTTACCTCCCTGAGCCTCAAGCTCCTTGTCTGTACAATGGAAATAATACCAACCTTGAGGGGCAGTGAGAATCAAATCTCACAGAGTGAGTTGGACCAGACTGGGCCTTGGGTATGCTGCAGGTAGGAATCTGGGACCCTGTATGTCCCATGCATTCGAGCCCAATAAGATACACGGCAGCACGGAGATGAATCAGGAAAGAGCAAGGAAGACACGCAGGCAAGAGGTCGCCAAAGTCATACTAGTCCTTTGGGACACGTTAGAATTGGGGCAGGCCCTGGGAGTTATTTCCTTTCTCACATTCTTCTTCATTTCATTTTTTTTTTTTTACAATAGGTATATACCACTCTTATCGTTGAGATGGTTTTAAAGTTTTTGTTATTCTCAAATATTTTATAGATGTGAGGGAAAGGGTTTTGTCTGTTTTCACAGCAGAGCATTAAAGAGAAGTCCTGGTGGTAAGAATGTGTGTGTGTGTGTGTGTGTGTGTCCATACGTGTGTGTGCGACGGAGCGTGTGTGTGCAGTGTAAGCCTGGACACAAGTGAGACTCTCTCAAAGAAAAGGTAAACTGAGGCACAGGGTGGGGGACTGTGGAGTTGAGACAGCTGGATCCCCCCATGTAGATCTTTTCCCAAGGCCGACCTCAGAGGTTCTAGATTTTACTAAGGGAAGCTATGTCTTCCTCACCCCTGCTCGGGTCTTAACTGCTGTTAAGGAGTCTTCTTTCTGAATACCATTTATTAATATTACAAAACCCTAGTCCCTGACTCACTGCCAGTGGCTCTGTGGTTCCCTCTTCCAAAATAGCACTTCGACCTCCGTCACCGGAGAAAGCTAAAATATAGCAGCAGAAGGGAACGGCCCACATTGCTGGCTCTGGCTTCTTTCCAAATCCCAAGCTCACAACTCAGACTTCACCCTTTCATTTGTCACTGACTTAGAACCATTACAAAGCTTAGAAATTAATGTAAAATAATCGAGTTGCTGACTGCATCAGAAAACATACAGTTACTACCTAAATCTACAAAGAAAAGAGGACCTAATTTATTTCAACCTATAACCAGATAGCCCCACACTCCTGGTTCCTGGAAATGAGCGTCTCAAAAGTAAAGGACGCACTGATTCATTTGCTTTAGTTATTTTGCAAAGTAACTTAGGATTTAGTCTGCATGAGGCTGAAACACTGTACGAATACGTTTTACATATTGTTGAAGGATATAAGCCTAGTTCAGGATATTTGAACTAAGAATAATTTTTACTCATAATTATAATCGTCAATGTATCATTGTTACTAATATAAAATATTAATACAGTACTCAAAAGGTACATGACATTCTCAGAGATTCCTAAGTAGAGGGATTATCTATACAAGCTTGTCCCTGCAAACCCACTGTATTTAGGACATTTACTTATTTAACAAATATTTATCGGGGACCTACTGTGCCCAAAGCACTGGGTCAAGCTTTATAAAGGACACAGAGACGAAGAATCCCAAGAAACTACCTGTAGTTTAGAGGAGTTAACACGTGTACAAAATTCACTGTCACATAAAAGGCTCTGGCTTGAAAGAGGCATGAAGTATCATTATAATTAAAACAATAGAACGTTAATAATTGATAACACTTACTGAGAGCCTCATTGTCCTGCGAGCTTGTCATGACGATTATTCACGTTGCAGAAATGAAGACAGAGCTTCAGGGAGGGTCAAGTACGTACCAGAAGCCACAATGCTTAGCGGTGGAGGGAGGATTCGAACCCAGGTCGCAGAGCTGCTGAGCCAGAATTCACCACCCATCACTTTCAGCTAGCCTAGTGTGTGCATTGTGTTGGAGGTATTTTGTTTTGTTTGTTTTTGTTTTCATCGTATTGGGTGATAACTTCGCACTGAGTCATTGTCACTGAAGCATTTTCTCCCTTGGCAAGGAGCCCCTGCCCCGGTGATCTTTTGACCTCGACCTCATAGCACCATTCTCTAACCTGGTAGTTTTCAAAACAACCCGGCGGTCCTTTGAGCCTCGGTGACTTTTCATCGAACAGACCTTCAATGGAGGATAAACATGAAGGTTCTCTGAACACAGCTGAACAGGGAGGGCATCTTCTGTGGGCTCCAGGGGCATGGGGGGTGGTGGTGGATTGGGAAGGAGGCTGCCCCACATTCAGTGGAGGCTCAGCACAGCTGAAACCCAGTAAGGAACACTGATGTCAATCCAACCTCCGTCTTGTCACTAAAGAAGCATTCACTTTCCCTGCATTGATAGGGCTGCATCTAGTTCAACAGATGGATGGGCATGAACCTGATGAGGTCTTAGAGTTGGTCGTGCTGAATGTTCCTTGTGACATGAAGAGCAGCTTCCTTTAATCGGGAGTTATCTTGTAAAGGTCAAAGATGACTTCCTGACCTGGTGGTCCAAACCTGGTCAGGAAGGTTGGGAAAGTCAAACGCTGAGCACCAGAACCGACCGAGTTGGAAAAATGGTGGCTCTTGCTGGAAGGGATCTGGTTACATAAGAGCCTTTTAACGAATGCCTTATTCAAAAGATTCCTGGTATGTGTAACATGGCAGTAAGGTTCAACAAAGAAGGGCTTAGTCAACTTGTTTCTTCCGGCCACAATGGTGGAGTCTGACAAAGCCCAGCCAGAGGAGGGGAGGAGAATGCTGGGGAGGGGGCGGGGAGGGGAGGGGAGGCAGTCACACAGAGTTGGGGGACAATGGCTTTAGTTCAGGGATACCCTCCCTGAAATCCTGCTTTGAGACTTGAAGCCAAGGCAAGGATTTTTTTTCCCTAAGGTTTTCTTGTTTACTGTCCCTCCTGTTTCTCTCCAGGAAACACAGAGAACTCTAGAAAGCTATTATTATTATCCTAACAAAGAAGCTAACCCAATTCCCTTGCACCTTCTGTCTCAGGTCAGCCTAAAGGGCACTTCACTTACCTAATCAATGCAAGGGCTTGCTGTCTGTGGTAGTCTGTGTGCCTTGGCTGACTTGTCCCCTCCGTGTGGTCGGTCTTTCAGGCTTTCACGTACCTAAGCGCAGGGACCTAGTCTATTGAACTCTCAGGACACTGCTCAGGTCATGAGCATGATTTTTTTAAAATAATATATGTAATTGATTGTTAAGTTAGCTAACATACAGGGCATACACAATGTGCTCTTGGCTTTGGGGGTAGATTCCCGTGATTCATCACTTACATGCAACACCCAGGGCTCATCCCAACAAGTGCCCTCCTCAATGTCCCGGGCACTATTTTTATGGTGCTGGTTATTTTGAAAACTGGAAGTAACTCAAATGTCTTATAATAGGTATTATTTGAGATGATGTGACACAGCACTAGTGAAGAATGCCATAGAGCCAGGAAAAATGTCAAGAATATTGTAGTCTTTTGGGACATATGCAATGATTCTAAGGAGGAAGGAACATCAAAATACCAAGCAGTGCATACACATTGATATATACTGGCAACAACTATGGAAAAAAAATAAATGTTTGTAGACTACCAACGAGCCATGGTGATCTTTAAAGATCAAACATGATTGAGGCGCCCGGGTGGCTCAGTTGGTTAAGTGTCCAACTCTTGATTTCCGCTCAGCTCATGATCTCAGTTTGTGAGTTCGAGCCCCATGTCAGGCAACACAATGACAGCACAGAACCTGCTTGGGATTCTCTCTCTCTGTCTTTCTCCTGCTCATGCACACTCTCTCTCTTCTCTCTCAAAATAAATAAAGAAACATTAAAAAAAAAATAACGATCAAACATGGTAGAAATGGGTTTAGGCCCAGGCAATCCTTTATAATAATCAAAAGTTAACTTAAAATATATATAAACTATTGTATTAGTTATATACTGCTGCATAAATAAATTATCCCAAAACGTAGAAGCTTGAGACAACAAACATTTATCGTCTCACCCGGTTTCTGTGGCTCAGGAAGCTGGGAGCTGCTTAGCTGGATGGTTCCGGCTCAGAGTCTGTCATGAAGTTGCGGTCAAAATGTCTGCGAGGACAGCTGTCAAATGAAGGCTTGACCACAGCTGGTGGGTCCACTTCCAAGATGGCTCTGACTCACATGGCTGTTGTCAAAAGGACTCAGTTCCTTGTCATGTAGACCTGTCCCTGGGGAGCTCCTCTCCATAGGGAGTGGCTCTCCGTAGGGCTGTTCGTGACATGACAGCTGGCTTCCCCAGAGCAACTGATGATTGAGAGGGAGAGAAAGACCAAGATCATAGCTGCAAGGCCTTTTACAATCTAATCTTTAAAGTGACATATCATCACTTCCGCCATATTCCATGGTCACATAGGCCAACTACGATACGGTGGGGGAGGGGACCGTACACAGGTCCGAATACTGAGACAGGATCATGAGGGATAATCTCGGAAGTTAGCTACACAACTATTAATAACAATAAGAAGACATTTTTGCTCAAAAGCATGTTTTGGTTGTTGAACGTACATTTCGAGTATACCTTGAAATACGTATTTCAAAATACCTAAGCCCCTGACTATACTTTTCAAGACACGATCCCAGTATTCACTTAGTATCATCTACGTGCCATGAGCACTGTATTAAGGTTTTACATGGACTTCCTCCTGCAACCCTCACAGCTTGGAGGGGGGCACTTTTTGTGGCCTCCTTTCAGTCATTTCGGAGATGGAACTTGAAGCACAGGGAGGTTCAGCAACCTGCCCGAGGACATACATCTATCGAGGACAGAAACCAGCACACGAGCTCGATATGTCATCCAGGCACACACATCTTCACTAAGCTGTACTGATTCCCCCAGTGACAGTTTTATGGGATCAATCCCTATCCTAACCCGGCTTTACAAGCTAAGAGCCATCACTCCAGGCGGGTGGGGACTTGAGGATGACCCCGCAGGCACAGAATGAATAAACTAAGACTCCAATTCACAGTTAGGTTCCTGGAGTCTTTCATCATGATGAAGACAGTAACAGTGGCTGGGGCATCTCTCTTCCTCCCCTCTCCCCTCCCTTCACTCCCACTACACTGGCCTCCCTGCTGCTCTTGAAACATTCCCAGCATGCTTCTGCCTTAGGTCTTTTCTGTTTGATGATCCTCTTGCCATCCCCCAGATCAGCACGGCTCCTTCCAGTACCTCCTTTTCCCAAATGTCACCTCTCCAGGGAGGCCCGCAGATACTGGGCCACTTGACATGATCACTCCACTTTTACTTAGCCCCGTCTTCCCTCCCTGACTCTCCCTTCCCATAGCAGTCACCACCGTCCGTATCTGGGTCTGTTTTGTTCACTGAGGTGTCCTAGCACTTACAACAGTCTTTGGTGCATAATGAGAGAGAGAAAGAGAGAGAGATTGTGAGCAGGGGAGGCACGGGGAGAGAGGGAGACAGAGAATTCCAAATGGGCTATGCATGTCAGTGCAAAGCCTGATGCGGGGCTCGAACTCACAAACCATGAGATCGTGACCTGAGCCGAAATCAAGAGTTAGCCACTTAACCAAATGAGCCACGCAGGCACCCTGAGAGCTGTTGTTGCTGCTGCTTCTTCTTCTTCTTCTTCTTTTTTACTATTTATTTTATTTTTAATTTTTCTTTAGTTTTTTTAATGTTTATTTATTTTTGACAGGGAGAGAGAGTGCAAGCAGGGGAGGGGCAGAGAGAGAGGGAGACACAGAATCCCAAGCAGGATCCAGGCTCTGAGCTGTTAGCACAGAGCCCCACGCGGGGCTCAAACCCATGAACCATGAGATCATGACCTGAGCCAAAGTCAGACACTTCACTGACTGAACCACCCAGGGGCCCCGAGAGTTGTTTCTTCTTAATGAACATTTTACACATGTTATCACATATGTTTATTTTTCAACCAGAGGAGATGTATCAGAAATTTCTAGCAACGACAAGCACTCTGGAAACAGAAGATGCTTTTAACTTAGAAGAGAGATAAACCTGGTCAGGATGGAAGAATTTTCACTGCCCAAGTAGGGGCCCATTCCTCCCTATGAAGCCTAAGCAAGGGGCACCTGGCTGGCTCAGTGAGAGGAGGACACGACTCTTGATCTTGGGGTCGTGAGTTCGAGCCCCACATTGGGTATAGAGATTACTTAAAAGTAAAATCTTAAAAAAGAAAGGAAGAAAGTAAGAAACCAAACAAATATTTGCTTTTGACGTTAGAAAAAGTCAGTGAAGCATATGATATTTCATAATGAATGAAATGAAAGACCTTCCTTCCTTCCTTTATTCATTCTGGATAATCTATTAGTTTTAAGTATGTTTTGTTACCCCAGACATAGAGGTATTGTTTGACAGAAGGTCAGCGTTCGGCGTAAATGAGCTCAGGTCTACCTAGAACTATGAACTATAATCCTGGTCACGTCAGAATGCTCATTTACTAGTTGAGAATGTATGCAGTAAAGGTCCGTTGATGCTGAGTTTTTTCTTCCAACCCACTAAACATATCAACTATAGGGGCACCTGGGTGGCTCAGTCGGTTGAGCATCCGACTTCAGTTCAGGTCATGATCACATGGTGCGTGAGTTCGAGCCCCACGTCGGGCTCTGTGCTGATGGCTCAGAGCCCGGAGGCTGTTTCAGATTCTGTGTCTCCCTCTCTCTCTGACCCTCCCCTGCTCATGCTCTGTCTCTGTCTGTCTCAAAAATAAATAAACATTAAAAAAATTTAAAAAAATAAACATATCAACTATAGAAATACAGGCACCTGCTAAATGCTAGCCATCAAGACTATATTACGTCTTAATACCTTCAGCAACCGTAAGGATGCACACCGTAGTTACAAAGCCCGAAGAAGTTCAGCCACCTGTTAAGATTACACAACCAAGGCAGAGACTCAAACCAAGATTATCTGTCTAATTCTGAAATGTGGGCCAGTTTCAGGGTGCCACTTTCTGGCCTTGACCGTGAGCCCAAGCACCAGCCTTACCTACTTATCTGTATGCAAGGTACGACAACCAAACATTGCACGGTACATATTTACATTCAGAAAAGCTTCATTGTTAATCTGAAATTCAGATTGAACTGGATGTCTTGGTTTTTATTTGCTAAACCTGGAAACTCTATAGGGAAGGAACCCCGGAGATCATTGAGTTTAGTGGTTCTTAGCCAGGGGTCCTTGACAAAATGATCGAGAGGGCTTTTCAAAATACACATACAGGTTCTACCCCACACCCTATGAAGATTCTGGAGTGTACCCAGCCCTGTGAATTTTCAGAAAGTTTTATTTGTTCATTAAAAAAAAATAGTGAGTACTGGGGCACCTGGGTGGCTCCGTGGGTTGAGTGTCCGACTTCGGCTCAGGTCATGATATCACGGCTTCTGAGTCTGAGCCCTTGCATCGGGCTCTGTGCTGACAGCTCAGAGCCTGGAGCCTGCTTCAGATTCTGTGTGACCCTCTCTCTCCCCTCCCTCCCTCATCCTCTGTCTCTCTCTCTGTCTCTCAAAAATAATAAACATCAAGACCATTTTTTTAAATATTGAGTATCTACCCTGCGTCAAGTACTTTTCTATGCCTTGGAAACACAGCAAGAAATAATTCCCACCACACTGGACAGAGTGAGGGCAGACCAACTGCAGAGAAACCTCAACCAAAATGCACACAAGTTAGCCGGGAACCATACGCTGGGGTGCCCCATGTTTAGACAGATTCACGGAGCAGATTAGCCAGTTAGTATGGTTAACAAGAAAAACATAGCCCCCGGGGCCCCTGGGTGGCTCAGTGGGTTAAGTGTCTAATTTCCACTCAACTCATGATCTCAAGGTTTGTGGGTTCCAGACTTCCATAGGGCTCTCTGTGGTCAGCATGGAGCCTGCTTGGGATTTTCTCTCTCTCTCTCTCTCTCTCTCTCTCTCTCTCTCTCTGTGCCCCTCCCCTGTTCATGCTCTTTCTCTCTCAAAAATAAATATACATTTAAAGAAAAATTCCAAAGCACAGGGACTAAGAGTGGGGAGAGGGTCCTCCACCTGCCTGTTGAAAATTGGATTAATGGACTTTGCTCCCTGAGACCCAAGGACCAAAGCTGACCTGGGACCAGTCCAGGCTTCCAGGGCCTCTGTGAACTCAAACTTGGGCCTGTCATGGGCCAAACCACTGTCATATGCCTGTCTTGTGAAGCCTAACTTTTGTTTTCTTGACTTCTCCAAGGCAAATGCCAAAGCAAATGAACCACGTGCTTGGCCTCCCTCTGAGACATTGACAGTAACCACCCCAGATAAATCCAGAAAGTCCTTCTTTCCAGGCTCAAGCACAACGTTCTCTTCTGCTGTGTCGGCTGAGCTTGGTGGCTACATAGCCCTCGCTGGGGCCCATCACAGGCCAGAGATATGAGAGGCGTCCTTTGTCACCAACCTGTGCCCCACTCTGCAAGCCATCAACCCCGTGCTCCCTGACAGTGAACCAGAAACAAATCCTGCACCTTTGGTTGTTTTTTTTTTTTTTTTTTGTCATTAACACTCTTTATCTCACGTGTCACTATCTCTTTCAAACTTGATTCTCAGTGCTCGTGACCGTGGGTCCAAAGGACGGATGAGGTAATAGATTGGAATGAACGGTGAACCTTCCGTTGAACTGGTTTTCCAGGGCACAGGAGAGGTGCTGTTTGAGGCTCCTACTTTGCGCGGAAGAAGGGCAAATCAAACAAAAGCGGCCAGATCCGGACTGCTGAGTGGGGGCTCCGTGCTGAGCCCTCTGCATCCACTGTTCCTTTCATCCTCACCACATCCTCACAGGGTGGATAATCTCGTCCACGTTTTCTACTAGGAGGAAGCTGGCTCAGAGGACTGAATTGAGGCAGGCTGGCTAGTCTGAAGCAGAGCGGGGCTCGGAGTGGGCGCTGTCTGCAAGGCAGGAATTTTTAACCACCAGCTGCCTGTCTGCCTCTAACTGGTCTGGGGTGTGGTCTGCAGGCCCCTTTACTCTCTCGGCCCCTGTGTCCCCGAAACCCTTGGCTCCTGATGGGAGGGCGGTGGCTTCTCTCTGCTATCTGTGCAGAAGCGGTGAGGGGCCTGCCTGTGCAAAGCTGAAGGGTAGCCTGGGGGCAGCAAAGAGACCCCCCCCCCCCACCTGCTCCGTTTGCACACAGATGGATCTCTTTGGCCAGCACCATATTATCAGGAGTAGCTGTTGTTTTTAATTCACCCGAGGGCCCTACACGGTGCATTTCTTTCCAATTCACTCCTGATTTCAGCACCCTTAGAGAATCGCCCCAGTGACTGCACACCCGTATGAGAGCTGCCTGATTCTGAAAGGCATGCGCCTTTACCTCTCTGAAAGAGCTCACAAGATGCCAGGAATGCCTGCCCAGGCCCCTCTTCCCAGGGGCGTCAGGAGGGCTGAGTGAAAAGCGGGAAGAATGCATTGTCTCTGCAAGCAATGGTGTATTTATTTGCATGAGAAACTACAAACTTCAGTCCCATGATGGATCAATGAGACTTTCAGGGGTAGGACCGGGGACCTAACCATCATTGCATACCAATTCTTCCATCTGACCTAATCCTCACATCAGCCCCGTAAAGGCCATACTTCTGTCATTCCCATTTTACAGGCCAGGAAACTAAGGCCCACACGGGTACCATAAATGGCCCATGGTCACAGAAAACAGTCCCAAGCCACTATTCATTGCCTGGCTTTCTCAAGCCTTCCTGCACACTGGGGTCATGGTGGGGGAATTCTTCTAGGACACCAGTGTCTGATTCAAACCCAAACCAGTTAAACCTGAATCCCTAGGGGCAGGGGCATCGGCGGGTGGTTGCTTTTTAAGTGCCCCAGGTGATCTAATGGGGTGAAAATTTTACACCTTAGAAAAGCAGGTGCTTTGGGGAGTGAGGGGTGCTCACATCTAAAGCTGGGCCAGCAGAGGCCCCTGGGCAGTGGAGTGTGTGTTCCACATCCACAGGAATGGAAAACCGGCAGGAAATAGTGTTGTGTGATGCTTAACGGCTCCAGTCGGTTTCTGGAGACAGACACCTTGCATTTGAATCTGTGCCCTCCTTGATGGCGTGACCTTGGGCCCGAGTTTACCCATCACTACGAGGAGGATAATGATGGATCCCACCTTAGAGGCTGCGAGGAGACAAGTGAGGGATGCACGTGTCGAGCTCAGCACAGATTTTTACGCTTCCTGAGCGATTAGCCACTGTTAGTAACTGACGGCAATTAGGACACCTCCAAGCGCCTGCTGCAAATACCAGGGAGTTTCAAAGATCAATTCGAATTCTGAAAAGGCTTTCTGCCGCCTCACTTCTGATCATCAAGTTTTTTAGAATTACCCTCTCAACTTGAAAATTGAATTCATTTGCCTCGGAGGTTCAGCGTCGGGCGGCCCTGTTCTGGAGGTGGGATGGGGGGGTGGGGGGGTGCAGCAAGGGGAGGAGGGCGGTAAGGCTCCCACCACAGCCGGTGGGGCCCAGCAAGGGGAGCTGGGGCCCCAGCGAAAGCCTTCAGTCCCCAGCGAGGGAGAGGTTGGAGAGGGGGCGGGCGGGGGGAAGCAGGACTCCGGGTCAAAGCAGAATGGGTGACGGGAAGCCAGTTTCAGGGTCTGGGGAAGAGTTCAGAGGTCTCTCCCCAGGATCCAAGGACCTCGCTCTACCCACTGCTGCCCCTTCTTTCGGTCATTTTTTGGGTACTATTCTCACCACCCGACAACTCTGCTCTCCATTTAGCTCAGTGATGTTGATTCTCGGAAACCCACATCAAACCGTGCTCATTCTGTGGCTCGTTGTGGCTCGATCTACGTCCAAGTTAGCCCGGTTTCCTCTGAGTGGCTGCTGGCCTTTGTGCAGTTCTACCTGGCCCTGTCATTGCCGCTGCATGAGCTTACCTAGTTTAAAGGTATTTTTGAGTTCTGAGAGGGTGGAGGCCACATCCTGTACCTGGAAGCAGCCCGCCTTCTCCTAGTGAAGGTTAACCCAGATGTTTGACTCTCCGTGGACAAATGCATTATTTCCACGTAGAGCATCTCACAACCAAGAGGTCAAAGAAAGCTGAAATGTCTTGGAGTCCAGGAGGGACAAACGGTCCTCTCCATCCACCTCCAAGTCTTGCAGAGATGTTTTATGTGGCCAAGCCAATGCTTTGTTTTGTTTTGTTTTGTTTGTATATAATATTGAGTTTGAGCGCCTTTAGGTAGGGCCGTCCGATCATCTGCTGTTCAATCCGTCTCCTGATGCCTTAACGTTTCAGACAATTTAACCGCCTGACCCCCGAAACTCATTTGCGTCTATGAGCTCTGATTGGAGCCCCGTTCCCCAGATTCTTGGATCATCCCCCGCCACCCAAAACCTCTGACAGATGGCTCTCCTGCTTATCTTCCAGAGGCAGGGAGCTTCTGGGGAACTGCATGCTTTTCATACATAGTATTTACAGCAGAGATTCTGCAGCCGAAGTTCGTGCGCTGCGTTCTAACTGCTGCACTTGAAATCCTTTCCGTAGCTGTCTGCTTCCTGCGGAATGCTTTTCCTGTTCCCAGGCATTCCATCACAAGACGGAGGCAGCTTTGAGATACGTTTTCCAACCTGCTCTTTAGGAAGAAGACAGGAAACGTGGAACCACGTTTGACTTTGCTCTGCAACGGCCGTCACCTGAAAATGACCTTGGCCAACGCCCCTCTTCACGCTTGTGGAATATTGGCCCCATGCATCCATCCAACCTTTTGTTCTCGAGACTGAACTTTCTCGGGCATCATGGAATACTTTCATGTCTGTGTAAAAGGGGGTGAGCTGAGAGTGTAGGCTGCACCAGCACCCTCAGAGGGCTGCGATTTGAGGATAGGATAGAGCTAAGTAGATCGTATCTCATATTGCCCCTTTCGGTCTAGACACTTCCACAGCTTTGTGCTGTACAGAAGTTAGCTCGTGCCTGAATGCCCAGGAATGCAACACCAGCAATAATTTACCAGATGGAATGTGTTTTCTTGTGTTTCTCCCTGTCTTAAGGGAGCTCTGTCAAAGTTTTGACAGAATGGATTGCAGACCTGTTATAACCTGATGAGCGGGGGGGGGGGGGGGGGGGGGAATTCCATATTTTTCTGTTTTCAGGAAAAATAATTTCCATGTGAAGGGCCATCTGGAGGACTGAGTATATAATAAATCACTGCCAACACCCATTGCACTTAGTGGAAACCCAGTTATTTTCTTGCAAGTAGAGACAGGTGGATACAGTGTTGGCCTCTCAAAACAATGTTGTCATGAACTTCCCTGAGGGAGAGCCAAAGGTCAGGAAGACCCCAGGCTGTTGGTCTGGGAAGAAAGGCGCTGCTGTAGCGGGGAAATAGGAGACCATTTGGATTTTTCGTTTCTCCCTCAGATGTAGTCCCCACAAAATCTAATATGTTTTTGTCCTATGTAGCTTCCTTGTATACTTCTAGAAAGCACCGTTCTTTGCAATTTGTATCGATCCGCGGATCTTAATCAAGATGAAGGTCTCAAGTCAGTGTCACTTAGTAGCTGAACCACCTTAAGTGAGCCTTCTAACTCCTTTAGCCTTTCCTTGCCCATTTGGAAAATGTGGCTAATGGAAATGTACCTACTCTTGTTAAGCTCCCAGAACAGAGGTGATTCAAGGGACATGAATTCTTTTCTCTGGCAAGTAAAAAATTCCAAAGGAGAGGAGGTCTCCATGCATATAAATTCAAGCAGCAAAATTATTATAGTCTATACATTACATAGGCTGCTTAAATCAATTATGTGTGTAGATATTACCCTTCTTTTTTTCTAAGTTTATTTATTTTGAGAGAGAAAGCATGCACACGAGTGAGGGAGGGGTAGACAAAGAAGGAGAGAGAGAATCCCAAGCAGGCTCTGCCCTGTCAGCATGAAGCCTGATTCGGGGTTCAAACTCACAAACTGTGAGATCAGGACCTCAGCTAAAATCAAGAGTCAGGCGCTTAACTGACTGAGCCACCCAGGCGCCCCGATATTACCTTTCTTCTACTAACAAATTCCATTCTCCCTCTTTCCCCATGAAAGTAGAAAATCAACTCAGAAAGGGCCACTGTGACCCTTGGTTTTCAACACAGTGATTGGTCCAGGATGGACACATGATCTAATCCAAGCGGAGGCTTTCCCTTAGAGCTTTCTGTTGAAAAGATTTTGTCTTCCTTTTTGCTGGAGAGGTCTATGACTGACCCTCACATTTGCAGGGGGCATGCTCCCATCACGTGGAGTCTGGACGGAGAATTAGTAGTGGAGAACTCTTAGGTCCCCAAGCCTGCCTGGGTTTTGCAGTTCAATGAACAATCCCAGTATTACCCCATTAAATTCCTATTTTGCAATTTGGCCAGGGGTTGTCAGGGAGTTTGGATGACAGGTTAGAAAATGAAAAACATAAGGAAAATCCGAAAGATGTGATTAGGATAGTATATTTTAAATATATTGCTCTTCTTTATATCCTGAAATTTTATTTTATTTTATTTTATTTTTTTTTAATTTTTTTTCAACGTTTATTTATTTATTTATTTTTTGGGGGACAGAGAGAGACAGAGCATGAACGGGGGAGGGGCAGAGAGAGAGGGAGACACAGAATCGGAAACAGGCTCCAGGCTCTGAGCCATCAGCCCAGAGCCTGACGCGGGGCTCGAACTCACGGACCGCAAGATCGTGACCTGGCTGAAGTCGGACGCTCAACCGACTGCGCCACCCAGGCGCCCCTATATCCTGAAATTTTAAATGGAGTAATGATAATAGTTCTTGTTTATTGAACTTGATGTCAGACAAATGTACTTTTTAAAAAAATGTTTATATATTTTTGAGACAGAGAGAGACAGAGCATGAACGGGGGAGGGTCAGAGAGAGAAGGAGACACAGAATCCGAAGCAGGCTCCAGGCTCCAAGCTGTCAGCACAGAGCCCGACGCAGGGCTCGAACCCACAGACCGTAAAATCATGACCCAAGCCGAAGTCGGACGCTCAAATGACTGAGCCACTCAGGCGTCCCAGACAAATGTACTTTTAAACTTTATGGGAGCCCTGCAGATGTTTCCCTCCCCATGGAGAAGAGAAAGGGGGCTCAGAAAAGGTGGCTCGTGCAACATAACAGAGCTAATTTGGGGGGAAAACAAATTTAGAAAACACATTTTTACCCTTTTTTTTGTTTTTGCTCATTTTGGCTCAGAAGTCGGACACTTATTCCTAGGCTGCAAACGTAAAATTTTTAACACAAAGAAAAGAAAAAATCAAGTAAGTTGGTGCTTAACACACTGCTTAGAAAATAGTAAGGTCTCAAAAAAAAGGCAATGGTTATTATTTATTAATAGTATTTCTAGGGGCACCTGGGTGGCTCACTCGATTAAGCACCTGACTCTTGATTTGGGCTCAGGTCATAATCTCACAGTTGTGGAAGTGAGGCTTGTGTTGGGCTCTGTGCTGACATTATGGATCCTACTTGAGATTTTTCTCTCCCTCTTTCTCAGGCCCTCTCCCTGCTCATATATACGTGTGCTCCCTGTCTCTCTCAAAATAAATAAAAACAAACATTTAAAAAACGGGATTTGGGGGCACCTGGGTGGCTCGGTCACTGAAGCATCTGACTTCGGCTCAGGTCACAATCTTATGGTTCATGGGTTCGAGCCCTGCCTCAGGCTCTGCGTTGACAGCTCAGAGCCTGGAGCCTGCTTCAGATCCTGTGTCTCCCTCTCTCTCTCTGCCCCTCCCCCTCTCACACTCTGTTTCTCTCTCAAAAATAAATAAACATTAAAAAAAATAGTATTTCTATTGGTGTCCCAGGAGAGGAGCATCTGGGTCCATAGATGAGAGTCCCTCATGGCCAAAATCTTGGTACGATTTGATATTACCATAGCTGAGCAAGGAAGGAGGTGAGATGCTTTGGGGAGTTTGGACATCCTGGTTGAGGTGGAAACGTGGGGTTGGCCTTCCCCTTTTCTTTTGGGTGGGAATCCAGGAGGCCTTGGTTCTTGCCCAGGTATAGCCAACACTGTGTGGAAGCCATTAAAGCTCCTCTCCATGGGTTAGTTTCCTTGCCCATAAGCGAGGGGCTTTGGACATCATCAGATGATTGCTGAGGTTTTGCCTAATGTTAGGAGTCCTGGAAAAATGACAACCTCAGAGGCAGAAAAATCTAAATAGCTCCAGTAAACTGCACCGTCACCCTGACACCAATGCCTCTCTGTCCTTGGTCCTCCGCAGTCCTCCCCAACCCTCAACCCCAATTCAGGAGAAGAAGGTGAAGGAATGAGGGGACAGAGAGAAAGAGAGAGAGAGAGAGGGATGGGTACCAGATGAGGGGAGAAAAGATGGAAATGACATACTTTTCAGAGAAAGGACAACGGGGAAATGGCAGGGGAGTCAAAGAACAGATGTTTTTTCTTCTTTCGCTCATCAGAGAAAACAATAGCTGACATTTATGAAGCCTTCTTCTGAGGCCTGGGACCTTATTGAACGTGCTACGTCTCGTTTAGTCTTTATACATCTCATTTTACAGATAAGTAAGAAACGGGAGCTTACAAAGTTCATCAATTAGCCCAATATCACCATCTCGGGCCCCCCCGGGGCTGCTATACCCCAGGGCCACAGACTTGTTCTCACAGTTTGGAAGCTGGAAGTCTGAGACCAAGGTACCGATAGACTCAGTGTGGGGTGAGGTCTCTCTTCCAGGTTGCAGATGGCCTACTTCTTGGTGTCTCCTCACATGGAGAGGGTGAGAGCTCCCTGGGGTTCCTTTCATAAGGACACTCATCTCATTCATGAGGGTTCCATCCTAATGACCTAACTGCCTCTTCAAGGCCCCACCTCCAAATACCATCACACCGGAGGTCAGGATTCAACAAATGAATTCGGGGAGGAACACAGACCTTCAGCCCATTGCCATGACTGACGATGAGAGGCAGAACTAGGCACCAAACCTCAGGATCTTTAATTCCTGATCTGTGCTAACACCGGTCCACGCTGCTTGCCTGCCCAGCACCTCTTCTGTGCTAGGGAATGCCACTATTTTGCTTAAGGCTGACTTAGCATTCAACCTTGATCTCATGGCTGACCTAGCATGATGAGTTCACCACCCACAAGCAGACAGTCAGACAGACAGGCACCTGCCGACACACTCACTCACCCCTTGATGACACTCAAGAAGGCTCAGTAAAGAAAATTCAACACCGCAAATAACATAAATAGAAAGTCTTTTTTTTGTTAGGTGCCATCACCTAGGGACAGCTGTTTCTGCTTCTTAATTAACGCTGGCTTAAACTCATGTTGAAGTTCATTCTTGCTCCTTCTGGGTGCAAGATCATTGCCTGGACACATTCCCAGATCATTCCCAGTTGGCCACAGGTGCCTGAGGTTTGTGGGAGAAAATACCCACGTAAATCAGTGGTGACTAACCCTAGCCAATCAACTGCCATTTTCTTAGTATTATCGCTAGCAGAAAACCAGAGCAAGTCTCATTGTAGGCTCCTTCCAGGAGCATAGGTCCCATAGGAATTATGGCAGAAGATGAGAAAGATGGGAGCTGACGGTGCCCCATCATGGGTATTTCACGTGGTGATCACTTCCCCGTCTGACATTTCAGCTCTGGGATTTGTGAGGAGACATAAGGAACACTGAACCAGATCCCTACCCAACAGGCTCCAAGGTCCACGTACCTTCCCTGGATCTTTCTTCGTTTCACTGTAGGGACATTATATGGGTCTTGGAGTCAGGCTCAGATTCCAATTTTGCCTCTCAGTCAGTACTGACTGTGGAATAGGGCGGGGGGCAATCCCTCACCCACGGAACTGCAGGAGCCTCTCCTGTGAACAGGAATCACAGCCAGGTTGTGCAGATCAGGTGCGTGGGCACCACACAAAGCAGGTGCCCTGTAGCTGTGAATTCTCTTTCCTCCTGTTTCAGTTACCAACGGCTCTGTAACAAACCATCCCAAGTGAGGGGTCCTTGGGACTATGCCATCCTCCATGAGAGCTTTAGGGAGCTTTACTTGAATAACAATATGCGTCTGCTCACGGTTGTGCGATCTGGGTTGGGCTCAGCAGAATGGTCCTTCTGCTGGTGTTACCTGGAGTCCCTTGGGCACTCACACCTCCCCTCAGGAGGCTTAACTGGGGCTGGAAATCCAAGATGGCTTCCCTCCTGGGTCAGGCACCTTGCACGGGATGGCTGGAACAGGAGGACCTAGCCAGGGATCTCTGTCTTTCCGTGAGGCCCCTCCACGAGGGTGGCCAGCGGGGCCAGCTTCACAGGTGCGCAATATGTGCACAGGACCCCGCACCCAGAGGGGCCCCTGCTTGGTTTAATGCTCCGTTGTCACCATCTTGAAATTCTTCACAGCTTAAAAAAAATGCTTATTTGCTTATTTTTGAGAGAGAGAGCACAAGTCGGGGAGGGGTGGAGAAAGAGAGGGAGAGAGAGAATCCCAAGCAGGCTCTGTGCTGTCAGTCCAGAGCTGAACATGGGGCTTGATCCCACGAACCGCAGGATCATGGCCCGAGCTGAAATCAAGAGTCAGACGCCTAACCGACTGAGCCACCCAGGTGACCCCAAGTGAGCTTTAATATCTCCTGGCAACAACAGTCTAACTTATTGAAGAATTGCTATGTTGTCTATTAACGTGACTTTGACCAGCTCTTTGTAACCTTGGTATTGTTTAGTTGAAGGAGGATGTCATTTCTCCGCTGTCTAGTTTCCATGACAAGAATCACCATGGGAACCGTGACCAGGACTGTGTCTTAACTACCCAGGGTGACTAGTGTCTACTTGGACAAGAGTTTCCCCGTCTTCAATCTCTTCACTGCTAAAAAGAGAGATAGCTCCCGGCCTCTTGGACCTTCCAAACAAGTGGAAGGGACAGTCCTGAACCCAGATAAAACTAGAACCAGAGAGGTCAGCGAGGGGTGGGTGGGAAAGGGAAGAAGGTTCCAAGAAGCAAGTGCGGAGTGGGGGGAAGAGCCCGTGGCAAGGTTCCAGTTGGAGGTCATGTGGAGCGGAGGGTGGGGACACGTTCAGACTTGGAGTAGAGGCGTGTGCACATGTGTGTGTCCACAGGAGTCTCTTAGGGCAGAGACTGGGTCTTACTGGCTGTCCCGCTTGCCTCTCAATGCTGTGGGTTTGCCAAGAGAATCAGAGTCGAGGCAGGTGCATGTGGAGATTCTGTTCAGGAGACTTCACTGGACAACACCCCCCCCCCAACTTTCATTGACCCTTTCCTCCCCCCCCCCCTTTCGTCGACCCTGTCCTTGTGAATGCCTGTTGAGCCGCACCTTCCGGCTGCCTCTACCCGGAGGGCGCCCAGGAAGGTTTGAGGACCAAGTCCATTGCTCCTGGTATTTACCTTACTCGACTCCCACCTGAACTCCTTTGCCTGCAGCTTCACAGCTGCTGAGAAAGGAGACCGTGGAGCCTCCCCGAGTCCCCCCCTGTTCATGCTGCACAGCACCTCCCTGTCTCAGCGCCAGCTCCTGGCTGCGAGACAGGCTGGAACAGTTTTCCGCCCTCGCAGCCAAAGAACGCCTCCTGCGCCTGCGCACCAACACCCCGGGAGGGAGCGGGGGCGCTGGCTCGACTTCCCTAAGCCCCATTTACACGGCCGGCCTCAATTCTCGGTGGTTTAGGGCCATCGCGTTTCTTAATCAGTTGCTGGGCCCCACGCAGGCCTTTTAAGAGACTTTTGGCTTACGCTGCGTCTAGAGACTTCGGCAGCCCGGCTGCAGAGTTGGAGCGGATGGAGTGGGGCGGGCGGGGCCGCAGAGGAACCCCGGGCTTCTGAACCAGCAACGTCAGCTTGGTTATTGCGGGACCAGCATGGGTGCTCTGTCCCCTCTTTGTCCCTTAGTGCTGTGGGGGTGGGGGATGGGGTGGAAACTTGCCCCTCGGTAGCTCTGATCCAAGCGGGAGTGGGTGTGCTTTGATACCCCCAGGGAGCGCCTACGGGCTGGGGGCGGTGGGGGGCACAGGTGGGCTGACGGCATCCGTGTATTTACCTTCCAGAGGAATGCGCTCCAAACGTGCCCTTGAAGAGGGAGGGAAGCCAGGTCGGATCGGGTTTCCAGGCGCCACTGTGTACCCTCTCTTCCACTGATACGCTTTCTTTCTTCTGCCCTGAAGGCCCTGGCTGTTGGCCTTTGCCAAACGACATAAACTGGCACTTCAAGTTGAATAGACCAGGCGTTTATTTTCTGGTAGGTCAGGGCCCTGTCCTGCCTGCACCTTTGGCCTGCTTTTCATGACTGCTGCCCGCGGTGGTTGCAGCCCGTGGGGGGGGTGGGGGGCTGGCTCACCCTTCTGGAGCAGTCCTGGTGAATAGTGCCTCCTAATACTGGGGGAAGCCCTTCTGAGTATCCAGAACGGGTCCCATGCATTAATTATCTCACTGAGTTTCCTCAGCAGGTCGGAAGAAGACAGAGCAACTCTTATCCCTGTTCCACAGTTAGGAAAACCCGGAAGCTCAGAGAGGTGTAGTGACTTGGCCAGAGTTGCAGGTTTAGAAAGTGGAGGAGTAAAAAGCCAGGACTTCTGATCCTTGGCCCAGAGACTTTTGGCAGTTCCGTGGTCTTATTATTATTATTTTTATTTTATTTTTTGAGAGAGAGTGAGTGAGCACAATTGGGGGAGGCGCAGAGAGAGAGCAAAGGATCCCAAGTGGGCTCCGTGTTGTCAGCAGTGAGCCTAATGTGGGGCTCAAACTGATGAACCATGAGATCATGACCTAAGAAGTTGGACTTTCAACCAACTGAGCCACCCAGGTGCCCCATTATTATTAATCATCTGACTAATAACACCGACCATCCTGGTGGTAACAGGGTTTGTTATCAGCACAGTGTGTTCATCCACATCACGTTCTCTCACTGCCTAGAAGCACCAATGAGGCACAAGAAGCTGATTTCTCAGCTGTATCCTTTGGAGCTACCCCACCTGCAAAATCACCGCCTCGTCCTTGCGGCTGGTCATTGCTATCTTCCAGCGGTGAGGAAACCAGCAAAGGTGAACACTGCCAGGCTAATGCCACAAAGATCGCTGTCAGACCAGGAACTGGGTTGGACTCAGCAGCGTCATTCCAGAGAGAGCAGTGCACCCCCCGGCCCCCCACGGGCTGCAGCCCCAGGCCGTGGGGTCAAGAACACAGACAGCTCTCCGCGTAGTTTCCAAGCTAGGCTGCTACGCTGTGCTGCCCCCAGGAGTTCTCTGCCTGGGGTTCTGACTCCTGATCAGGTGCGCCATTTTTGGCAAGATGGGCCAGAGGCTGAATGACTGGTAGGGCGAGATGGCCCACTCCCATTTATCCCGGACCCCACTTTTTTTCAGGATATGATAAGCCCTCGGTCCTCTTTCTTCCGATGCCTGACCCCTTCATCTCCCCTCCTGGGGATGGTCCTGCCAGGTCAGTGGTTATGAACAGGATATGAAAGAAACCATCATCCTGATCTCCACACAAATTCCCTCTTCTGGATGCTTTAAAACATTTTTATTTCATTTATTTTTTTATTTTAGAACGGGGCGTGGGTGGAGAGGGGCAGAGGCAGAGCGAGAGAATCTTAAGCAGTCTCCATGCTCAGCATGGAGCCCGATGCGAGGCTCGATCCCAACATCCTGGGATCATGACCTGAGCTGAAACCAAGAGTCGGACGCTCAACCGACTGAGCCACGCAGGTGCCCCTTCTGAATGCTTTAAGGTAAAGTGTTTGGTAGTGAGCCCCCATGGTTGGCTTTACTTCCTTTCTCTTTTCTGCCCAGTTCCCTGAGGAGCTACTAGTCTTTATCTGCCCATGTGGTTTGAGTTGATACGACCCCGTTTCTAGCGTGAGGGGAGAACCTTGGTTAGCATACGCCACTCTGGTTAGAATGAACCTGAAAGATTCCCTTGAAAATTCTGGAAGAGACCAGGTCCTGAGGTTCAGGACCACCTGAGGGCTGCCGTCCCGAGGGATGAGCTGGAATTTCCAGGGGCCACTGCTGAAAGCCTGAGAATGGGGCCAACCAAGAGGAAGGAGAGATGAAAGATGGACCCAGGACATGCTCTGTGGGTCCTGAATCAAGCTGGGTCTGAACCAACAGGACCTCTGGGCTGGCCCGTTACATGAGCCAACAAACTCGCCTACCCCCTTTGAAAACACTGACTTGAGATTGGTTTTCTATCCCTCGCAAAAGATTGCCAACTGAGAACTACTTTTAGGCCAGGGTTTCCCAAGTCGTGTGCCACAGTGCACCCAGGAGCTGGGTTATAGAGATTACTTGAGGTTGGCTGCCTCGCCCCCTGGGAAGAACTCGGGGAAGCCTGAGCTTCGGGGCTGGAAGTCTCTAGCAGCAAGTAACTTGGTCCATATACCCCAGTGAGGCCACAAATGCGGAATTTTTACATACCCCACTGTGGTGATTTTCAAAGATGTTAAAAAATTCTTTAACACCCCTTCATTCACAATGTACAGCCGAATCACTCGCCCCCTGAATGGAGACTGAAGCTGGTGACTTGTTTTTAAAAAACAGACTACGCAGACGTGAGGGAGTCTGACTCCGGAGGTCAGGTCCTAAAAGGCCTTGCCACTTGCGCCTTAGGCCTTTTGTATCGGTCCCCGCAGGGGGAGTCAGCAGCCGTGGCATGAGGGCACTCGTGCCGTCTGGGGAGAGGTCTGCAGGGAGGAGAAGGGAGGCATCCCATGCACGACCAGCACGAACTTTCCAAGGAATGAGCCACCTCGGAACAGAAATCTCCACCTTCAGCCAAGCCTTCAGATAACCGCGGCTCTGGCCAGTATCTTGACTTGGTGCAAATCCGCAGGAACTGGGTGAGAGACGGTTTATTTTTGTCTAAAGCTAATAAGTCGGCGGGCTATTTGTTACGTCTCGACGGATAACATGTTTTAAACCCAGGGGGCGAAAAAGATTGGGAAGCTCTGCTCTCAGTTCGTGACACGATACACGGGATACCGTGGACATACCCAGCATTCCTGAATGCGTTAGAACCCTTGGAGTGTTTTGTTTTCTTCGCAAAACGATACTTGATAGCCGCTTTACAACATTTGAGATAGCAAGCATTTAAAATACATTCAAAGCAAAACAAAGGCTCCCTGTCTTTGAAAAGATGACTTGCAACCACAATGATCAATGACGGCTCTGAAATTTTTTTAAACAAACAAACAAAATTCTTTTTAAACAAATCTATTGTCACGGAAAGGACTCCTTACGGAATGGAATAAAGGGGCTGAAGACGGTGAGTGCTGTGACATCCCAATCAGGTCTGTGCAGCCTAGGTCTCCTTCTCCTGGAGATTTTTGTTTTTTGAGCAATGTCTACACCCCGTGCAGGGGTGGGGCTCAAACCCACAACCCCGAGATCAAGAGTGACATGCTCCACTGATGAGCCAGCGAGGTGACCCTTCCTGGAGATTCTTAAGAGGTAGGGACAAATTGTACCCTTGACCTTGCAGAAGGAGGAGGCATGAAGTTAAGCAGAAGATTCCTCCAGTAAGCTTACGCTGAGGGTTTTCCAAAGTAAAGTCAAGATGCTATGATGGTATATCAGGTTTCTCTAATTCTCAGAGAAACAAAAGGCCTCATTTGCTTTACTCTTAGGGATGCTTTTTGGCCTTTTTGTTTTTAGGAATGTTTAAAGTGCTTCTTTCTTTTATTTTGAGAGAAAGAGCGTGTGTGAGTGTGAGTGGGGGAGGGGCAGAGAGAGAGAGAGAGAGAGAGAGGGAGGGAGAGAGAGAATCCCAAGCAGGCTCCCCGCTGCCAGTGCGAGCCTGATGCAGGGGTTTGATCTCACGAACCTGAGATCATGACCTGAGTCAAAATCAAGAGTCAGATGTTCAAGTGACTGAGTCACTCAGGCGCCCCTATGAAGAAATGATTCTTAAATGTACAATCAATTTCTTTTTTATTTTAGAAAAGAGAGAGAGAGAGCATGACTGGGGGAGAGGGGCAGAGGGAAAAAGAGAGAATCTGAAGCAGGCTCCATGCTCAGGGCAGAGTCTGATGCCAGGCTTGATCCCACGACCCTGGGATCATGACCCGAGCGAAATCAAGAGTCGGACGCTCAACCAACTAAGCCACCCAGGCGTCCCTAAAATGTTTTTTTTTTCTTAACCCTATATTTAAGGGTTAAGAGGACCAGCGTCCAAGTTCTTTGTTTATGCTATTATCTATGTAAGTGCAGCAATGCCTCCACTATATCTATACCTGTTACCTAAAGAACGGCTAAACTACCTGGAACTGAGTAAAGCATCAAGGTTAACTCAGAAAGACTATGAGAACCAAAACCAAGGTTGGCCAATCCATAGCCCCAACTCCGCAAGCTTCACCGGTAGGGAAGCCCATGGGGTCTCACTCAGAATTCTGGCATTCTCTCTCCAGACACTAGCCCCACTACATTCAGGGCCCATACAGCAGAAGCATCAAGTTTTAACAGTTGGAAGCTTCTAGATTGCACTGTCCAACACAGTAGCCACTAGCCGCATGTGGCTATTGAGCACCCGAAATGTGGCTGGTCTTGTATCAAATGGAAAATGTGTACATGTAAACTACATACATACGGATATTAAAGACTTAGTATGAAAAAAGAATGTAAAATGCCCCATTAATAGTTTGCATGTTGATTATAGGTTGAAATGATCATTTTAAAATACATTGAGTTAACTAAAATGTATTGTTAAAATTAATTCCACCTGTCTCTTGTTATGATTAAAAATTTTTTCATGTTTATCTATTTGGAGAGAGAGAGAGAGAGGCAGCATGAGTGGGGGATGGGGCACAGGGAGAGAGAGGGGGAGAGAGAATC
The DNA here is from genome assembly GCF_027475565.1 of Acinonyx jubatus. Taxonomy (NCBI): domain Eukaryota; kingdom Metazoa; phylum Chordata; class Mammalia; order Carnivora; family Felidae; genus Acinonyx; species Acinonyx jubatus. The sequence goes on along the minus strand of NC_069391.1, from coordinate 82,585,692 downwards.
CCAAGCAGTCTCCACACTGTCAGTGCAGAGCTCGGTGTGGGGCTCTATCTCACGAACGGAGAGATCATGACCTGAGCTGAAATCAAGAGCTGGATAGAGCCACCGAGGCACCCCTTCTTATGATTATTTTTAATGTGGCTACTAGAAAATTTTAAATTATTTATGTGGCCTGTATTGCATTCCTAGTGGGCAGCGCTGTCTTAGAAGCCAGGCTACTCAGACTCATCCGTTTGTTGTCATTCAACAAATAGTTACTAAGTACCTTCTGTGAGTTCAGCACGGGGTTAGGGGACAGGAATGCAGCAGTTAACCCAGTCCCTGCACTTGTCACTAAGCAGCACCCACTGTGGTACCAGAGAGCCTAAGAAAATGCAGGGGACATTTAATCAGGAATATCTTAGGCAGTTAGGATTATTAGGGCTCTTGAGTTATAATACAACCCTAGATAACTTCACAGCGAACACTTGTTTGAGGGCAAAATATAATAGATGTTGACAGTGATGGCCAATCTTTGACTCACAAAAGGTTACAGTCTTCTTTTTTTAACGTTCATTTATTTATAATTTTTAAAAGTTGTATGTATTTTGAGAAAGAGAATCCCAAGTGGGTTCTGCATCATCAGCACAGAGCTGGACGCAGGGCTCAAACCCACGAACCGTGAGATCGTGACCCGAGCCAAAGTTGGATGCCCAACTGACTGAGCCACCCAGGCACTGCTAAAGTTTGTTTCTTTTTGAAAGAGCGTTGAGCGTGGGAAGGGCAGAGAAAGAGGGGGACAGAGGATCTGAAGCAGGCTCTGAGATGTCAGCACGGAGCCTGATGTGGGGCTCGAACTCACGAATCGTGAGATCATGACCTGAGCCAAAGTCGGATGCTTAACCAACCGAGCGACCAGGTGCCCCTAAAAGGTTACATTCTGTAGGGCCTGTTCTAGTCTGCTCCGTACTGTGGCCACATGCGTGTGGATGCTCTTCCTCACTAAAGCTGGCGGGCTTTGGAGGACAGTGACAATGTATTTGACCTTGGTCTCATCCAGACCTCCCCCACAAAAGATGCTAAATAGCATATGGAATTAACGTATGTCGTATGTACTCATTTAAAAGCAATTAAGTGTGTAATCTACTTTAGAAAGAGTTCTGCCCCAAATGCCTAAAACACAAAAAGTTTGCCACTTAAACTAGTAAAGTTTTGGTAATAATAATAATCATAAAAAAGACCTCTTTCAGAATATAAGTTCATACATACCTGATGGTATAAACTAAAAAGTTCTGGGTTATCCAAATTACATTCTCTCTTAGGAATACCAAATTAAACACGGCATAAGAAGTGAGACCCTGGATAGTACTGTCTGAGAGGCCTGATGGCATAAAAATGTTTCGTCTTCTCTGCAATGCTTTCCAAGAGTTACGAGTTGTCAAGATTAAAACAAAACAAAACAGTACCGTGGATCTCCCACCTCACTGTGTCCAGTGCGCCTCTCGACACGCTTGTTAAATGAACACACAGTAACAATCCAGCAAAAATAACTGCACAATCAGTCCACTGTGACCAAAAAGGTGACGAGTTCGCAGATAATTAATCTACCCCCACGTTTCCAACCATGATGACTTTTAGATTTCGCGTGAGGACTCCCTTGGAACATTTATTGAACATGTTTATGTTTTGCCCACCTGCCGGCTCACCCTACTTTCCCACAAACAGGGAAGGACTGAAGTTCACTTTGAATAGGACGGTGGACAGTTTTTCCGTTTTCTCCTGGGCGATTTGGGGTTACCCTGTAAATCCAAATATGGCCAGAAGTAGTCATCTCTCCCATAGACTGTGACTGACCATTCAACAGGAGATGCCATGTAGGCCTTGTTTTGTACAGTTTTGGGAGAACCATGCTTTGATAAATACACTGGCACTTCTGATTAACCACCCTCCACTATCCCGATCCCTCAGTATGGCCAAAATCTAATCAGACCCCATTTAGATGGAATCCCCACGGTCACTCGGATCCTGAAGCTTCCAGGGCTCTGTCAGGGAGCCTGCGGTCGGTCCTGCGCGGCAAATGTCCCTCGTTTTCAGTACCAGCGAGCACTTCGCCAGGGTGTATTTATTACGGGGGCCTCAGTCTCCAAGCTTGAAGACAGCTTTTCTTAACTGCCCTGTGACAACTGGGTTTCACATTTCCTGAAACTAGATCTGTGGAAGGAGTCTCTGAAATTAAAAAGGACAGAGAGAGAGAGAGAAAAAAAAAAAACAAAACAGAGGTAAGAAAGATCCCTTAGCCTTTTAAAGAGAGGGAGGGGGTAATCACAGGAAGGGGTCCCAGGGAGGTCAAGGAGAAGGGAGGGGGGTAAGCACTCAGGATGCAGGATGGAATCGGGACAGATCCAGTTCTGGAGGCTTCTCTAAGCCAGGCACACTCCCAGTGCTCCGATGCCCCATGCACCAGAGCGTGCCCTGACGGCCGGGCCTGATCCCTGTCCTTTATCCCCCAGGAAGAGGCCTCCTTGCCCCGAACTCACCTCTTCGGACTCTCAATTCTGAATATCGGCTTGTAGAGTTCTGGAATTTTCCGCTCGATCATTGGCCTGAGGTTCTCTTTCAGCTTGTTGTAGTTCTTTTTGAGTTCCTGCTGATATTCCCTCTGGTCCGCCGTGATGAGACGTTTGTTTTTCTCCACGGCCTCACCGCATCTGAGATACACACACAACAGGGCAGAGAGGGGAATGAGGCTTTGCTTCACAGGAGCGTGAAGTGCTTAGCTACTATCTAACGTTCCTCCAGTACCTCCAAGAGTGTGAAAACTTGCTAGCCTATCAGGGGGGCCTGTGGAGCCTTTCCAAGTTCAGACTTCTGGACTCAGATTTAAGGAATCAGATCTCAGGAATGAGAATCTCTACAGAGTGATGACCCAGGCGATCTTGATGCTGTGAGATGCTCGGTGCCAGGCACCATACAAGGAGGTTTCCATACATTATCTGATTAATTTCCCCAACAAATCTGGAAAGTCTGTGGCTCTGTGTCGTCTTTGAGGCTCAGCCACGTCAGGTGACTCGCCCAAGATAACACTGTGAGGAAGGGGTGGGTCCAGGTTTCAAACCCAGGGTCGTTGCAGAATGGAACATGCTAAGTGTGGGGCGCTTGGAGGGCTCACTCGGTTAGGCATCTGACTTCAGCTCAGGTTTATCTCATGGTTCATGGGTTCAAGCCCTGTGTCAGTCTCTGTGCTGACAGCTCAGAGCCTGGAGGCTGCTTCAGATTCTGTGTCTCCCTCTCTCTCTGCCCCTCCCCGCTCACACTGTCTCTCTCTCTCTCAAAAATAAATAAACAATAATAATAAAAAAAAAAGCAACCAAGATTCCTGACATATGCAGGGCTCAAATGGAAATTAATGTCAAGTTGCTCCTAGAGAAACCCTTTCTCAATCAGGGCTCATGGGCCACCCACCTGTACAAAGAGTGACCCTTGCCAAAGGGATGAGCTCACAATAAAACATCACAAAGCAGGGTGCTCAGTTGGCTAATCCGACTTTGGCTCAGGTCATGATCTCACAGTTCGTGGGTTCGAGCCATGTCGGGCTCTGTGCTGACAGCTCAGAGCTTGGAGCCTGTTTCAGATTCTGTGTCTCCCTCTCTCTCTGCCCCTACCCCACTCATGCTCTGTTTCTGTCTCTCTCAAAAATAAACATTAAAAAAAATTTTTTTAAATGTCACAAAGCATATTATCAGGAAACCAACCCATCATGAGGGAGAACCAACAGAGGCAACAAGCAGAAGAAATAACCCAATAAGAATCTGAGACGACAGAACAATAGAAAAGACCAAAGTGAATACAGAGATGTAATAAAATGCATAAAATTCATGAGTAAAAAATTGGAGAGTACGAAAGAAGAGATTAGGGAAATTTCAAAAAAGAACCAGATGAAACTTCTAGATCTAAAAATATAGTTACTAGGGGTACCGGGGTGGCTCAGTCAGTGAAGTGTCTGACTTTGGCTCAGGTCATGATCTCATGGTTCGTGAGTTTGAGCCCAGCGTCGGGCTCCGTGCTGACAGCTCGGAACCTGGAACCTGCTTTGGATTCTGTGCTCCCTCTCTCTCTGCCCCTCCCCTACTCGTGCTGTCTCTTTTTCTCTCTCTCAGAAATAAATAAACATTAAAAAGAAGGTAAAAATATAGTTACTAAAGCAAAGTCACAATGGACAGGTTAAAAAAGTACCAGACACAAATGGAAAACACAGGAGCTATACGACAGACCTAAGGAAATCACCGAAGCAATTAAAAAAAAAAAAAAAGAATTAAAAATGTAAAACATTGGTTAAGGGGTGCCTGGGTGGCTCGGTCAGTTAAGCGTCCGGTTCCTGGTTTCAGCTCAGGTCATGATCTCAGTGTTTGTGAAAACCTGCACTGAGAGTGAGGTGCCCGCCTGGAGTTCTCTCTACCCCCCCCCCTCAAAATAAACTTAAAAATATAAATAAAGAGATGACAGCTGACAGTTTTGCAGCATTGCAAACAGACACGAATCGTCTCCTCGACAAGAGAAGACCCACACCCAACTCCACTGTGGTAAAACCGTAGAGTATCGACAGAAAATCGTTAAAACGCGTTGTGTTGATCTAACTTGGAGACAGTCAAGCCTCGTGTTTCCGGGGTCCCTCACAGCTTACGCTTCATACCGAAGAAGAAAATCATGTTATGTCAACATGATAAAGTCCTGCCTTTTATTCTACATTGTTCTACCCAAGGACTCTTACAAATCAACAGACCTTGGAGGACGACCTAATGGTTGAAACCTAGCTGACATTGCGAAATTAGTAATAAGTCTTTATTTTGCTTCAGATAATGGCATTCTGGCGATCAGTGTGGTTTAAACTGTTTTCCCCATAGCGGTGTCAGGTCTGGGTTCAGTCATGGGGACCTTGTTACCCAAACCCTCGGTATGACCACTCAACACATGTTCAGGATAACCATCAAAGGTAAAGAGGGTAGAATGTGGCTGAGTGACAGGGGAACACTACCTGGCCTGAGCAAAAATAAACCCATGATCACCGCTTCCCCCTAGAATGAGCCTGTGGCAGAAGGATTTGGTAACTCAGACACAAGCCAAAAGAACTCCCTTAACTGGATCTTCCCCTAGCTTTTTTTTTTTTTTTTTAACCTTTATTTATTTTTGAGACAGAGAGAGAGAGAGCATGAACAGGGGAGGGTCAGAGAAAGAGGGAGACACAGAATCCGAAACAGGCTCCAGGCTCCGAGCTGTCAGCACAGAGCCCGAAGTGGGGCTCGAACCCACGGACCACGAGATCATGACCTGAGCCGAAGTCGGACGCTTAACCGACTGAGCCACCCAGGCGCCCCGATTCCCCTAGCTTTTAAGGTTGCCATGAACTGAGGCAAATTGTAGGATGCCTGAGATGGCATGTCCAAGGTTTCCAGAAGCGGTGGGAACGGGAGGTGTGTGACCTTTGAATCCTGAGAAATCCACCTCATCCCTTCTTATTATTTTATGGCTTCTCGAGTAACTGTTCCACGAGCTACCGCCATGTGAAACATAAAATCAGGTTCAGGATGACTTCAAGACCCCGGTGGGCTGACAGACGACAACAGGCCTGCAGAAGCTGGCTTTACCTGCAGGCAGAGCTGGAGCTGACACCCACTTGCTACGCATTAGCACGATGACTCAAACACCAACACCCTCAGTTTTCTCACCTGTAAAATGGGAATGATAATCTCGTACGACCTCCTGGGGCCGTGGAGTCGGCTAAGGGAAAAGCTTTGATACTAAGGCAGACCCGTGCCTCTGGAGTGTGGCAGGTCGTAGCTTTCAAAACTGGTCACAGCAATAACTGCCCATCCTGTATGTGCTTCCAGAACCTTGTGACACTTCCATCGAGGGGGAGGTGGTCCTGTGTGGCTGCCCCAGTGGACAGTGTGGCAGAGGTGATGCTCTGGGACTGGGTAATAGAAGGCAACGTGGCTTCTGCCTGGCTAGGTCTCGTGGGGCATGCACTGTGGCAATCCTGAACCGCCTTCTGGGTGAGTATTTTTCAGCGCAGACAGTGAGGAAGCCTGCAGGTGATCCGGGCCCCAGCGGCTGTCTGCTTGCCACTGAGAGGCTGAGCGAAAGCCACCTAGCTGAGCCCACCAACCCCTAGAGCCACGTGCATAATAAGTAGATGTTGTCCTTTTAAGCCTCTGTGTTTTTCGGTAGCGGTAAATAAACACAGCGTTACAGGTAAGTGATGAATCACCAAATCCTACTCCTGAAACCGCTATAACACTACCTGTTAACTGACTTGGATTTAAATAAAATGAAAAAATAAATAAACAGAGCATCCCAAAGACAAATCTATGAATAGGTGGGGTGAAAATGTTCTAGCTTTTGTAGTAGTAATACTAATTTCTATTATTATTATTATTATTTTTTTTATTTTTTAAAAAAAAAATTTTTTTTTCAACGTTTACTTATTTTTGGGACAGAGAGAGACAGAGCATGAACGGGCGAGGGGCAGAGAGAGAGGGAGACACAGAATCGGAAACAGGCTCCAGGCTCCGAGCCATCAGCCCAGAGCCCGACGCGGGGCTCGAACTCACGGACCGCGAGACCGTGACCTGGCTGAAGTCGGACGCTCAACCGACTGCGCCACCCAGGCGCCCCATCTATTCTAACAAATTTTAAATACTATTTATTTTTGTTAATGTTTATTTATTTTTGAGACGAAGAGAGTCAGAGCACGAGCAGGGGACGGGCAGAGAGAGAGGGAGACGCAGAATCCGAAGCAGGCTCCGGGCTCCGAGCTGTCAGCACAGAGCCCGATGCGGGGCTCGAACCCACGAACCGTGAGATCATGACTTGAGCTGGAGTCGGATGCTTACCTGACTGAGTCGCCGAGGTGTTCCATACTCTAACAAATTTCATAATTTATACGTTGTTTCATACACATTTTCTGTGTTTTCTCCGTTCTTCCATTTGGATTACATACACTGGATTTTATTAAACTTAAAATAATTTCCATTGTGTTAATTTAAATCCATAAATAAAGAGAGCCGTGCACTAAACACACCTCCCTGGGCACAGCCATTTCTCTTGGGAAATCTACACAGTAGCATAGAACTATAACGTAAATAATTGTTTCACTGGCCTTGCCTGTAACATTTTCATCAGGTCCATGTATATCTGAAGTGTGCTGCTCTCACTCAGTGATGCTATTTCAGAAGCCCACCTCCTTTGTTGGTAAACTCACTGAACACAAGCATTTTCTTATAGCAGATGTGCCTGGGGCTTTCCAGCAGCCAGAGTCCCACAGAAACCACGCTGATGTGGACAAAGAGCGGGAAGTTTTAACTCCAGAACATGGTTCCTGGCTCTTGCTGACGGTCACTTCCTGGGGCCTCTCTGTAAGGAGTTAGGGGTCTTGCCTACAGACAGGGTGGTCAGGTAGCCCTCCACCTCTGTATATCTGTCGGCCTCCCTCCTCTGTGATGCTCCTTCAGCACAGCCCGCACGTCAGTCCCTTGGGATTGCCAAAAATCGGAGTTGCTGCCTCAATCCATTCTATTTTTTAGTGATGGAACTCCACGTGGTGAGCCTACTTGGAACATTACATTTCCTAGCCTCCCTTACTGGATATGGAGAGCTGATGAGATACAAGATAAAGTCACCGGGAAAGCTCTTTAAAGGGGCATAGATGTTTGCTGTTTCCTCATTTCTACTCCGGATGCTTCCCAAGGATGTGGTCAGGATGGCCAGAGCCTTAAGCAGCCATCTTGTGACCGTGAGGCTGGACGCACTATAATCAGGATGGCCGAGCAAAAGAATGGAAAGAGGCCACACTGGTGGCGTAGTTCTGGGGTGACAATCAATCTCTGATCTTACTCTATATGAGAGGAAAACAAGTTTCTAGCTTATTGAAACCCATCTTCCTTCCATTCTCCGTTTCTAGCACCTGAAGGCAGTTCCTAAAGAGAACAGCACAGAATAGCCCCTAAGAGTCTAGACTCTAGACTCTGGGGTCCCTAAGAGTCTAGACAGTCACCTCTGCATCCTGCTTTGGGGTGCATTAGCTTTGTGACATTAGGCAAGGTACTTAACCTTTCCATGCCTACTCCTTCACCTGTGATATGGCGGCAAGAATAGCCAACCTCGTAGTGCTTGTAAAGCTGAAATGAGTGAGGCTCAGAATGTGTAAGAACGCTGATTGTTGTAGTGGTTATGACTTCTGATGGAGCTAATCCGAGTACAAAAACTGTTTGCTCAACAGGAGAATGATGAACTGCTGGAGATTTTACGTTCCTGTCCCTCATTTTTCACCATTAATGAAAATAAGAGGCAAACAGATGCTGAGCTCTGTCCTGAGCCACACACCTGTGGGAACAGCAGGTGCAAATCCAGAGTCCTGTTTCTCCCAGGCTCCGGTCCCCTCGGCCCCGCCGTGTCTTACGGTACAAACCTTATGAGGGCACAGAAGTAAGCGGTGGACAAATGCTCCATTTAAATTTAAACTTCACTTTCTACATTTAAATTCAGTTTCTGCTTCCTATTCCAATTGATCGGGTCCCTATTCGTCCCACCGAATGATGTTACATTTACTGGTCACTTAGTATGTGCAACCCTATTCTAAGCCCTGTGTATTAGCTCATCGTATCCGGACACTAGATCTAAGAGGTAGTTACTATTATAATTCCCATTTTTAAGTGGGGAGGGGCACCTGGGGGGCTCAGTCAGTTAAGCGTCCGACTTCAGCTCAGGTCGTGATCTCTCGGTTCGTGAGTTCGAGCCCCACATCCAGCTCTGTGCTGATGGTGTGGAGCCTGCTTGGGATTCTCTCTCTCTCTCCCTCTCTCTCTCTCTACCCCTTATGTGCTTGTTCATGTGTTCACTCTCTCTCTCTCTCTCTCTCTCTCTCAAAATAAATAAACTTTTTCAAAAGGGATTTAAAAAAAGGGGTGCCTGGGTGGCTCAGGAGGGTAAGCATCCGATTTCAGCTCAGGTCACGATCTCATGGTTTGTGGGTTCGAGCCCTGCATCGGGCTCTCTGCTGTCAGTGCAGAGCCCACTTCAGATCCTCTCTCTCCCTCTCTCTCTAACCCTCCCCTGATTTCTCTCTCTCTCAAAAATAAATAAACATTAAAAAAAAAGTTGGGGTTAGGTAGCTTGCCCAAGGTCACACAGCTAGTTAAGGCACAGGGGATGTGAACCCAGGCAGCCTGGCTGGGGAGCCCATGCTCCTGGCCCCCCACACCTCATGTTCCACCCGGGAAGACGCTGGCCTCCCAGCCTGAACCCGGATGCAAGTGCTCTCGCTTGAGCCCCAGTTGGCAGTGTTCTGCCTTTCTCAGCTTCTTCCGGGTACCTCGTTAGCAAGTGTCCACTCGGGCCCGGAATGGGGAGCATCTGACAGAGACACTGGAGAAACTGAGGACTGTGCTCCTGGCCCTTTAAGGCAAAGGAAGGGTGGCTTGGGAGCAGGGCGCTAGGGCACACGTGGCCCCTGTGCAGGGACAGCTGCAGCAGGTGTGAGCCGACCATGGGCTCCTCCAGGCATACCTCCCTGTGTCTCCAACTCGGCCCCTTCACCTCCTGCCTCCCCGGCCGGCCTCTGCCAGACCCCAGACCCAGACCCAGACCCCAGACCCCAAGGGGAGCCTGTCCAGGGTGAAGAGTTTAAATCCTGGATCTGCCACTTACTTGCTGTGTGACCTTGGCTAATTATAACCTTCTTCAACCTCATTTCCTTCATCTATAAAATGGGTTTATGGGGATGAAACGGTATCAGGTGTGGGAGGACCTAGCCAAGTAGCTCTCAACGTTGCCTGCTTTCCTTGGGGCAGAGGGGTCTGCTCATGAGACTGACAGGGCGAGGCACGGTGGGGGCAGGGAGCGTGCCCCGGGGCGGACAAGGGGCAGTGGCTGGATCTTTCTGTTGTCCCCTCAGAGCCCCCTCTACCTCCTCTGGTTGGGCCTGTGTGACCATCTCCCTCACGGAAGGTACAGTGGCCCTTTTCCCTCCTCCTAATGCCAGATGTGGGGGGTGGGGGGCTAGACTGGGGCTACAGGCTTGGGAAGGTGTCTGGGTCTCACATCTGACACCCGGAAGTAGATTCTGAGGACCTGAGGAACACACTAGAACCCAGGCAGAGGGGCACCGTTCACCAGATCGGACTACAAGATAGTCTTTAGTGCCATTCCCCTGGCCTCAACCTCTTTCAGGCCCGAAGAGACACAGAGTCCTGGGGCTCAAATGCTTGTATGATATTCTCCCATGCCGTATCAGCCCCAGCAACCCTCCAGCATGGGACCAGCCTTGAGGACCCAGAGCTGGATCACAAGAGTTGGCCGGGGTGGGGGTGCTAAGAGAGAAGGACAAGGTCACATTGTAACAAAAATGGATTTCTTTAAAATCATTGCAGGAGACAGGAAGGAGGGGCTGAGCCCTGTGTGTGTGTGCGTGGGGGGTATGTACGTGCACTGTTCCTGCATGGCCGTGGAACCTGTCCCACTTGGCTGTTTTCTAGCGTCCTTGGCCCGCTGATAAGGTCTCTGTAACCCTGGAAAAGTGACAGAAGTCATTACTGTGTCCCCACCACTGACCTGCTTCAGAGCAACCTCACATGATATTTAAGGCTTTGTTTTCCTATCAAACATTGAAATCTCTTTCTACCTCCTGCTTCTGTTTCTACCTACGTTATACACATTGGTTTTCCTTTGGCTCCTTGGGGCAAAATCTCCCTCCTTCCTCTTCACAGACCCTAACTGCAGTTTAAAAACAGCACCCCTCAACACCCTGTTTTCTGAGTCTGTGACCAGATGTGCAAGAGGACCCTGTCTGGGTGAATTTGAAACTACGTCCCCTAACACAGCCATTGAGGATGTGATCTTTTATTTAAATATAAAAGTAAATTTAAAAGTCACTCAGTCCTTATAAGGATGAGAGAGTTCAGATAATGTTACGGACTGAATGTTTGTATCTCCCCGAATTCCTGTGTTCAAGCCCCTGTGTATTTGGGGGCAGGACCTTTCGATTTAAATTAGGCCATGGGGGGAGGGGGGCTTCTGGGCGGCTCAGTAGTTGAGCGTCCAACTCTTGATTTCAGCTCAGGTCACGATCTCACGATTCCTGAGATGGAACCCCACATTGGTCTCTGGGCTGACAGTGTGGGATTCTCTCTCTCTCTCTCTCAAATAAACAGTAAAAATATTTTTAACAATAAACAAATTAGGCCATGGGGATGGGACCCACGTGATAGGATTCGTGCCCTTCTGAGCAAGCTTCCCTCCTCCTCCTCGCTTTACCATGTGAGGGTACAATGACCACGGGGCCTCCCAGCAGGAGAGCCCTCACCGGCCACCCCGCCTGCCAGCACCTTCCTCTTGGCCTCCCCAGCCTCCAACACTTTGAGAAATAAATGTCTGTTGTTCAAGCCACTCAGTCTTTGGGATCTGGTTACATCAGCCCGAGCTAAGACAGAAACATAAGAAGAAGAACACTAAAAAGCCCAGATTGGCTCACGTTGCCGTGTCTAAAACGGCTTGAGTACTTTGGGGAGCAGGGGAAGGAAACAGAATGGTGTATCTCACCATCTCGGCTTCTGAAACCCCGAGGCGTTCCTTCTTATCGCAGGAAACGGCAGGAGAGGATCAAGGGCCCGACCTGGCAGGCCCGGCTGGGTGAGCACCTGCCGCGGTGGCCCGAGTGCCAGGCCCAGGATGGCGGAGCTGAGTCAGAGGCCGCTGCCCGGCGGGCCGGCTGCGGGGCACCTGGCGGGCGGCAGCTTCCGCTCGCGGCGAAAAGGCATCACAAGGGCCGCTCATGTTCCCCTTGGAAGTCGGGGCTCATCAACCCGCTGCCCGAGTCCGCTGAGAAGCGGGAGCTCTCCCGGGGAAACCCAAGAGCCGTCCGAGCCCCCCCTGTTTTCCACTCCTGCGTCACCGCGGCTGGGGGAAAGCCGAGAGTGGGGAGGAAATTCCCCGGGTGCCAAGGATGTGACAGCGTTGTTTCCTCCGGTCACGAAAGGGCTGCAACTTGCTGGGGGGACTTGAGAAGCTGTGAAACGGTGCGGGGAGAGGAAGGTCGCCTCGCCCACCGCTCGTGGTGATGACTTAAGATTCACAGGCTAAGAAACAAAATCACGTCTCTTCACAAGCTGGCTTTTGTATTTCAGCTCTTTTCAGACCCCCACCTGCCAGAACCGCGGGGTCTCTCTCCTCCTGTCCCAGCAGGCTCCCTGGGACATGCTGCCCTTACTCAGAGGAGCCCCCCGGGCCCTCCGAGGGCCTTACTTTACGGGGCATGGCTCCCTCTTCCCACCCCTCCCCTCCCGCTGTACCTAAATATTCAAGACCAAGTTTGAGTGATGCTTCCACAGAAGCTTCCCCTGTTCCTTTCTGCACCCTGGGGCCCTGTATTCCCTGCGCTCTCAATGGTGTGTCCTATGCGCTGCACCGTGTTGGTGTTTAGTCGTGCGGATACGTGCCCTTTAGGGAGCAGAGGGACACTCAGCTGTATGGTCCGCAACTGACATCACACCCGCGTCATCATCCTCTGTCCCACTAAGTGTGTCAGAGGCTCAGAGAGGCCTGGGCCGCTGCCAGCTGCAGGGGTCTCCAGCCGTAACTACATTTATTTACGTACTTATCTATTTATGTTTAAGGTTTATTTATTTCGAGAAAGAGAAAGAGAGAGTGTGTGTGTGTGAGCGGGGGAGGGACAGAGAGCGAGGGAGAGAGAGAACCCCAGGCAGGCTCCACGCTGCCCGCGCCAGAGCTCGACGCTGGGCTCCAAGTCAAGAACCGCGAGATCGCGACCTGAGCCGAAATCAAGGGTCAGAAGCTTCACCTGGCTGAACCACCCAGGGGTTTCCATAACTAATTTTCAATGAAGATACGTGCAGAGGCATTTGATTTTTTAAAAAAATATTCCCCCAATATTTTTCTAGGTTTTTGGTCTCTAAACATGCACTGGTTACTGTAGAAAATGTAGCTCTGGGGTCATGTCAGAATTGCTGTCAGATCCAGGACCCAATTCAAACGCCGAGGCGTTAATAAATATAACCTCTGTGTGTGCCATGTGTGGGGGTGTGTGCACAGACCCACAGACGCACAGACACATGCTATCGTGACACAGCTGTGGCTCACTGCAGGATCAAGTGAGTCCCCTCCATACACGGCAAGTGGGGCAGATCTCTCACCAGAGCCTGCGGAGGAGGGGTATCTCTAGTCTCACCCAACGCGAGCATTCTGATGAATCTCCAGTGAATTTCACAAACTTCCACTTTTAGCCTCCTTTATTCTCCACTTGCCAGCTGAGTTTATTCCTGTACCTGATCCGCTGCACCAAGGTTCTGGATGAAAAGAAATACTGGTGTATGTTCTCCTGATGTTGTTCCCTCTTATGGGAGAAAGACCATCGCATCCTTCACAATGCTTCATTTTAGGACCGCAGGAGACCCCACTAGACCTGTCTGTACTGCAAGAGCTTGTCAACCACGCTCAAAGATGCACCCCTGTGTTTGCAAGACCTATGCAGCCTGAACAGGCTAGGTTTTATTTTTTTTTTAATGTTTATTCATTTTTGAGAGAGAGAGAGAGAGAATGAGCAGGGGAGGGGTGGACAGAGAGGGGGGCAGAGGAGCCGAAGCAGGCTGTATGCGGACAGCAGCGAGCCTGACGCGGGGCTCAAACTCACGAACTATGAGATCATGGCCTGAGCTAAAGTCAGATGCTCAACCCACTGAGTCATCTAGGTACCCCCTGAACAGTTGATGCCAACTCCCCTGCAGAATTCAGGAGCAGAGGCTTGTCTGGCGATGGGAACTGCCAGAGAGACCATACCTTTGAAAAAACCCACTTTTAGAATCTTGCCTTTACCAAATTTGAGGCAGGGCCTATTCTTAAGATTCTAAAAACAAGTTATTGTGTGATACTAAAAATTATAAAGACCGTACCACCCCCCCTTGCGGACTTGAAAGCATTGTGGACAATCAGCACATTGATGGAGGTGTGGGCTATGTGGATTCAGAAGAATCCAACTGGATTCAAGAGTCCCTTCATATCCTGAAGTCCTAATTTCCTAGTCCTAATTTGAACTCTGCCCTCCTACTAACTAGCCATGTGGCCTTAGGCAAAATCACCTCCCATCTCTGAACCTCTGTTTCCCCTTTTGCAAAACGAGGCTGGTGATAATACCTGCTTGATGTGTGAGACACACATGGGACAATAAACATGAAAGTACTTTACAGTTTAAATGTCAGTTACCTAATAGTAGCCCACGTATCACTGTCCCACTGTAGTGATTCTTCGACATGACTATGCATCAGAATCCCCAGAGGGCATGTTAAAATTCAAGACTGCTGGGCCTTACTTCTGGAGATTCTGATTCAGCAGGTGTGGTTGGTGCCTGAGAATTCGCCTTTCTAGCAAGTTCTCAGGTGATGCTGTAGCTGCTTGGTCTGGGGACCACACCTCGAGAACCACGGTTTTACCGCATTCCCGGCCATTTTCCTTCTTACCGCATTATGAATTCCTTAAAGCATAACCTCAGCTTGTTGTGATGTCGATAGAGCTTTGGGTCAGCTGGAATTTCGGCCAAGAACACTTGGGCTACTTCCAATGGTCCCTGATGGGAAAAGTAACAAAACAATAGGACACTGGAATGAAAATTGAATTACTTGGGAGAAAATCTTGGAGCGACTCCTCCGTTTGAGCAATGAATTCTGTGGTCAGTTTGATCACAATCAAAACAAAAAAAAAAAGCAAGGGAAGTCTTGAACTTCTCAGGAAACCTTGATTTCTTAGGAGTCTGGAGTTTTAGGAGAATAGGTTAGGAGACATGTATTTTCTTAATCAAAGCTGCTAATAATAGGATCTTCGTGTGTAAAGGTAACACCTCACGGGGGATGTAGTTCGAGTTCCTTTTCTAAAAATGGGGATTGTCCTGATCCATCCATTCACCTTCACTTCTCGGGCTGCCCTGGTGGTGAGCACCATTTTGTGTATTTGGTGGCTTGAGTCAGAGATGTGCACAGTAGTACATATGTAGTTCATGGTCACGGGCTTGTAAGGCCTTCCATTTTCATCAAAGGATCAGGACTTAAAGCAAAGACTTCCTAATTGTTTTCTGATTTTGGCAATATAATAGTCATTTCTCCTCTGGGCTATTTCTGCTCCCTCAATAGTATCCGGGTACGGTTTTTGCAGGGAAGTCCGGCTGCACTGGGTGAGGAAAAACTCACGACACTCAGTGAGCTTTTGAGTGGAGGTGTAGACGAGAGCAGATATGGATCTGAAATTAAGGATGCTTACCGGACAGAAAGTATGAAGCTAGCACCTCCCTGCATCCGAGACTGGTTGAGTTGCATGCTTAGTTTGGGAGTGAGGATTCTAATGGGTTTGAGAACATCTGGCTTGGTCTGAATTGGCACGGGAAGCCTGGTCCCTGGTCACGGTGGTTGACAAGGCCCCTGGCATGCTGGGCTCATCTGGTGACTGACCCAGGGGCTGCATGGTCCCGAACCTTCCCCGTCTCTCCTGCAGACATCCTTCGGTTGGTCTCAGGCTCTGTAACAGCTCTGCCTCCATTGGGCATGACTCAGCTCTCTGCAACAGGACCCCAGATCTGGAGCATACCGCCAGGTCTGGCCTCAAAGTGAAGACTTCTCTTCAACGTGGCCCGCTCACGTCTGGGACTTCTCTTCTACGGGGGGTTGTTACGTGAAGCAGAAGGGGCCCCCTCAAAGTGTTCTAAGCCTCGTACGTGGCGGCTCTAAGTTTAGGGGTACCATTTATGCGTGGATCGGCCTCCTCATCAACCTCAGGGAGGGAGGGTGTAGACATATAGCGAAAACCAAAATAACGAGGAGCAGAGGAGTGGTGGCCAGCTGGTTTTGCTCACCTGGTTCACAGTAGCTCCGACAGAGCCCTGCAGCACCATCTGGAGCATCTTGGCATCGGGGGGCTCCTGGTTAATGGCCACCGCTAACTGGAGGGTCTTCTTCTTCATGTCTTCAATGGCAACTTCAATTGGCGTCAAAACAAACTGAACATAAGACACAAGCGTAGAGAAGTCACCATCTGGTCTCGGAAGCCACGGACGAACCTGGGGCTATGATAGACCTGGATCTGAAGAAGCTGGTTAAGGAGCCTTTCAGAGTAAGTCAAAATGTTCTGGGTGGGTGAAGAGGTAGGCGAGGCCCGACATTTCTGGAACACTGCCTGCGTTCCAGGGACTTGGCATACATTTCTCGCCGACTACTTTAAACAGCCTCTGCATTCTGTCCATTTTACAGCAAAGGGGGGGATTTGTACAGTGAATTAAGTGCCACAGAATGACACAGGTCCTGAGGAGGGAGCTCAGAATTTAATTGCAATGATGTCCGCATTCAAAATCCATGTTCTTGCTACGCTTTTCAGTTTTCTTTCCCATTATTGAACAAGTTACTTGGTTTATATTTGGAAAAGGTATCAGAAGCACCGTGCTTAAAAGATTTTTTTTCCCCCGCCATAATACATGGTTTTGGCATTATTTATGTCTTGTCCGACTCACTCTGAAAGTGAATTCCTAGTCAGTAGAATCCTCTTAAGGGTCAATCTCCTAGTTGCCAAGTTCTGTGGGTTTGGGGTAGGGTCCTTCCTGAAAGTCATAGGGCCACCCTGTCCTCACTTCATATCCTGAAGTCCTAATTTCCTAGTACCTCAGAATGTGACCTTATCTGAGACAGGGTCTTTACAGAGGTAATCAAGTTTAAGAGAGGTCATAAGGGTGCCCTATATGACAAGTGTCCCCACAAGAAGAGGCAACTTGGACGCAGAGATACATATAGAAGGAGAGGAAATAAAGACACAAGGAGAAGACAGTCGTATACTAGTCAAGGAGAGAGGCCCAGAATGCATCCTTCCCCTCACAGCCCTTGGAAGGAATCAATTCTGCCAACATCTTGATTTGGACGCTGGCCTCCAGAACTGTGAGACCACACATTTCCGGCTCGCGGTCCTCTGTTACGACAGTCCTAGCAATGTAACACACTGAGGTTCTCAAGGAGCTAGCAATGGCCACGATAAAGCTGTGGGGACTCTTACTGGGGCCATGAGTTTTTTCCTGTGCTAGGCCTCCCTGCCCTCGTGTTCAAAAGTCCAAAACAAGAAGAAATAGAACAGATGCCTTCTAGACCAACCTCCTCTTAACCAAGTCACTCATTCAGGACTTCCCTCACCTCCCGCTCTCCGAGGTGGTTGCTGAACACCCTAGCCGGTGGGCAGTGAGCTCAGTCTCTTCTGCTCCTGCCCGATGAGGTATTTGCTCATCAAAGTTCACCTCTGTGTGTTCACCCACTTGATGATGCCTGTTATGCTTGTCATTTTAATGACCTAATCTAATTAAATAATGCATAAGCCGATGAACTGTGGGTGTGGAAAGAAACAGAATTGTTTCTCTGAAAACCAAGCCATATGCTGGGGCGGGGCATCATGAAAGTGAGTTGCTGTAAAGATTCCCGTCATATTAGGTGTGCGTGAGACAACCGTAAAAGGCCAGGGGCGAAAAAGTCATGAAAATCCAGAAGGACTCTGCCCTCGTATTGTTTAGCAAGTATCTCCAAGCTCCCCCTCTGCTTTATAGAAATGAAAACTGAAAATCATGCACAGCGCATTACGGGTGGGGTTTATACAAGAGACACAGGTGAATTGTCATCGGCCAACCCCAAACCACAGGGAAGGCTGGGGCCCTTCATAAACTGAATGGCAAATAAATGGACACTTAGGTATTTTTAAGTAAAATAAAATGCTTACCCTATGCCTAATTTTGAGACACCTTCTTGATCAGTCCTATCACGAGCGGTTCAAAGTCTTCTGTACATAGAACCAGGGAAGGGAAAGGGGTCCTCGCTGTCAGTATGTAGACGAGGAAACTGAAGGGAAATGAGTGTCTTGGGCAAAGCCACGGGGGGAGTCTGGGACTAGAAGTCAGTTGGTCTCCTCCTCTACCTCGCATGGGGCCCTCCTTCCAGCTCACCACCAACTCATGGGGCTACTCGCATGCTGTTCCGTCTCTAACAATTAATAACCCAACTGTAAGCCTCCAAATATGTAAAAATTCAAATATTTAACATTTCAGTGTATATGTCATATAAACATATCATGAAGAGACACATGTTAAATACTATAGTCATGTCATTATATTTATATTAAAGATATAAATCCAACATAGAAAATATTTCAATATAAAGTGGTGCTATGAAACATGTAGCTGCCTACATGGGATTCCCTGGGGCCATGACTGTCAGAGTGTGACCCACCACCGTGATATCTCAAGCGTGTCCCGTTTTGGGTTCTCACTCCAGTCTACCACGAAGGAGCACGGAGGAGGGGTATGTGTCACCCTGGGAGAGAGACTCATGCATTTAGTGGTGACCTCAGTCCGGGGGCCATTACCTCTTCCTTCTGGATGACGCCGATCCTGGTCTTGATGTAGGGGAAGGCGTGCATGGTGGTCAGGATGGTGTTCCTCCGGTATTGCTCGTGGAGCTCTCCCCGAGGCCGCCCCTCCAGGGTGAAGGGCGTGGTGTACATGAACCTTCGCAGATTGAAATTCTTCTCAAAGTAGGTGACCCTGTCTTTCATCTCATACTCATCAAAGTAGGGCTCCACAAAAGTGATTTGTATGTAGGCCTGGAGGGGAAAAGGTGGGGGAAGGAGGAGATGAGCTCGGCTGCAAACCACCCAGGATGCACCGGGGAGGCATGCCAGAACACAGCACGGCTGCACCACCCCTGCGCGTGCACAAAAGCCACAGCAGCTGAGAACGTCGGGTCAGACGTCAGCTGCCAGGCGTCAGCCATGCCTGCTCTGCGCCCCCAGGGACGGGAGGGAGTGTGAGAAGGACGGGGCAGCGTGCCCGTGGGAGGTCAGATCCACAAGCTGCCCCTCCAAGCAGGGCTACCTCATCTCCCTGAAACCTGGGATGCAAGTTCGCAAACAGACAACTTTTCCTTTTCGGCACAACTGTGACCGCTGTTCACTTAGGAGAATGGCCACACGAAAGGAAACGGACAGTACGGAGCATCGCCAAGGATGGAGAGGAGCTGGGACTCTCGTATACAGATGGTGGGAATGTAAAATGGTACCGCCCTTCTGAAGGAGGGCGGCGGTTTCTTACCCAGAGAGAAGACACTGACCATACGACCTAGGAATCCCACTCTGATGTGTGCACCCAAGAGAAATGAAAACTTACGTGCACACTGTCCAGAGCAGACTTCATAACGGACAAGACTGGAAACAACCCAAATGTCCCTCCCGTGGAGAATGGGGAAACAGGAAGCGGTACATCCATCCAACAGAAGACCGCTCAGCAATAGGGGCGCCTGGGTGGCTTGGTCGGTTAAGCGTCTGACTTCGGCTCAGGTCACGATCTCGTGGTTCATGGGTACAAGCCCCGCGTCAGGCTCTGTGCTGACAGCTCAGAGCCTGGAGCCTGCTTTAGATTCTGTGTCTCCCTCTCCTCTGCCCCTCCCCCGCTCATGCGCTGTCTCTCTCTGTCTCAAAAATGAATAAGCATTAAAAAAATGAAAACTAGGGGCGCCTGGGTGGCTCAGTCGGTAAAGCGTCCGACTTCAGCTCAGGTCATGATCTCGCGGTCCGTGAGTTCAAGGCCCGCGTCGGGCTCTGTGCGGACAGCTTCGAGCCTGGAGCCTGCTTTGGATTCCGTGTCTCCTTCTCTCTCTGCCCCTCCCCCACTTGCACTCTGTCTCTGTCTCTGAAAAATGAATAAACGTTAAAAAATTGTTTAAAAAAATGAAAAATAAAAGTAAACATTAAAAAAATGAAAAAAAAAAAAAGAGTACCACTCAGCAATACAAAGGAACAAACTGCCACAACATGGATGAATCCCAAATGCATCATGTGACATGACAGCAGCCACACCCAAAGGTCTGTACGGGTCCACTTGTCTAGGTTTCCATTTAAGTGACATCCTGGAAAAGGCCAAACTACAGAGACAGACTGCCGATCAATGACTGTCACGGGGCTAAAGGTAGAAAGAAGGGGCGTGGGGGAATGTTTTGGGGTGATGGAACTTTTCTTTGTGGTGGTGGTTACATGTGTTTGTCAAAACTCATAGAACTAAACGCCAGAAAGGTGAATTTCACCACATGTACCTCATTTTAAAATTCGCACGCACGTGCACATCTGCACATACACTAAAGAAGGGCATTTATTAAGAAAGAAGGCCTCTTAGGGGCGCCTGGGTGGCTTAGTTGGTTCAGTATTCGACTCTTGATTTGGGCTCAGGTCATGATCCCACGGTCATGGGATCAAGCCCTCATTAGGCTCTGTGCTAACTGTGGAGCCCGCTTGAGATTCTCTCCTTCTCCCTCTGCCCTTCTCCCCTGCTTGCGCATGCTCTCTGTCTCTCTCCATAAGAAAGAGAGGAAGAACAAAAGAATGAAAAAAAAGAAAGAAAGCCTCTTCAGAAAAAAAAAAAAAAAAAGAATGACAATGACCATAGATCCCATAACACCCGCCCACTGAAATGGATGGAAGACACAATTGACCTCAGACTGTAAATCGCCATTTAGTGTGATGAAGTCCGGCGGTTATTCTGGGTTCAGCTTCTCATCTAGAACTCTCATAACCTGCCGTGGGCATTTGAAAAGAGGGGAACAGCGCACCCTGCATCAGGGACATCGCTGGCGATTCTACGCAGCGCGTGCTATGGGCATCCATCTTCCAAGGACCTCCGACACTTCTAAGCTTAGCTCAGCTCTTACCACACTTACTACTACAGGCCTGGACTAGGGAAGGTGTCTGAAGTGAGCAAGTCTTCTGAAATATGTAGAAAAACAAACTCTTAACATTTGGTCAATTCCTCCCTACTTGCATCATCTCCTGAGTGTCCTGGAGGACAGAAGCGAGGGAAGGGTTTGGACTCTTCCTTCGCAGGCCTGCCAGATGGCAAACACTCCTCTGTCCCCCAGCGTGTAATAAATGCCTTGAACTTGCATTATCCCCAGCAGCTTAGACAGCCTCGTGGACATATCTGTCTAAGAGGTGGGCTGTGTAGGAAGACAGCACCCAGTAATGCAGTAAGGAATGCAGCTTGTCTTTGTCTGCCTTTCCTGGCACAGAGTTTCCCAAACCCTTGGAATTTCCTGAGAGATAGGAGTATCTTTGTTATTCTAATGAGGTGACTCAAGCTTGGTGGGTCCCAGGATGGGGGCTGCTCACCCAAAAGACCAATCATGTGATTAGAGGGTTGGGACTTTGAGCTGACTTTGGTCTCTCCCAGGGAGGGGAGGTGGGGGCTGGAGACTTAAGTAATATGGCCCACGAGTTAACCGATCATGCCTGGACATTAAACTCTGGACACCGAGGCTCCATGGCACTTCTTGACAGGTGGACGTATTGAGCTGCTGGGCGGGGGGGGGGGGGGGGGACACACACGCCTAGATTCCACAAGGAAGGTGCACGGAAGCCTTGGGGTCTGTCCCAGACTTTGCCTTATGTGTACCCTTTATCATAAAACTGTAATTGTCTTTTTAAAAAATTTTTTTAATGTTTATTTATTTTTGAGAGAGAGACAGAGCATGAGTGGGGGAGGAGCAGAGAGAGAGGGAGACACAGAATCCAAAGCAGGCTCCAGGCTTTGAGCTGTCAGCACAGAGCCCGACGTGGGGCTTGAACCCATGCCCCGTGAGATCATGACCTGAGCTGAAGTCAGACGCTTAACCCACGGAGCCACCCAGATGCCCCTAAAACTGTAATTGTCTTAAGGCACTTTCCCGAATTCTGTGAGTTATTCTAGTGGATTACCTAATCCGAGGGCTGCCATAGGAACCCCCACGTTTACTAGCCCTTTGGTCAGAAGTGCAGGTGGCCTGAGGCTAGTGTCAGAAGAGCCTGCAACTTGTGGAGGGTGACACTAGCTCCCGGTGGAGAAAGTCCAAGTGGAGAAAGTCCAACTGCACGCGGCACACCCAGCTGGGGGTGGGACAGAATACACCCTCGTGTGAAAAGTGAGGACACTGAGGCCCGAGCCCTTTCCATCATTCCCCCAACCGCACAGGGGCCCTACACGGGGCTGGAAGAAATTCCTGCAGCCTAAAGAAGGGGGCCACTATGTGGCAGTGAGAAGTATGCACCTTTTCAGTATGTCTGAAGGTGAGAGTGTAAAGTTTGGAGAGAAAGGCAATAAAGGGCAATGATGAAGAGGATGGGTTTGAGGATGACAGACTCTGAGCTTGAGTGCTGGCTTTGACACTTGCGTGATCCTGGAATGCCACTTACTCATTTTGTGCCTCAGTTTTCTCCTCTGTAAAATAGGAATGGCAACACCTACTTCAAAGGGCTCTTGGAGGATGAAATGAAATGAAGTAAAGAAAGGGCCTGATGGACTGCCAGGAACACAGTTGACGTTTAATTAATGGTAGCTCTTATTCTGGTTCCTGCCTTTGAGTACGGTTTCTTTATGATCTAACCATTTAATTGCTGAACCCTAGACAAAAAAGTATGGCTGCACTTAAGTGACTTTGAGAGCCCAGGGAGAGGTCATTTTATGTTCTTGGCGTAAGAACAAAGAGAATCAGAGCCCGAGGGTTACTTTTTGTAAATTTCCCCATACCTTGTTAGGATCCAACTTGGTTTTGTCCACTGGAGCAGAGTCTTTTATCACTTCCACAAATTCTGCACCAAAACACTGACCATAAAATCCCTAGGCAAGAAGAACCAACAGATTATAAAGGTGACCTAAATGTAATGCAAGTCTTTGAGTCTCAGAAGCGGAGTCAGTTTGGAATAAGTGTAAGGAAGATTTTGCTCATTGATTATTGCAAGTTCTTCTGAACTAATGAGGCAGGGTCAGCATTTCTGGAGACAAAAATAAAAATATAAGGAAGTGCAGCATGGCAAACTGACATAGGCTTCCTTATAATAAGTATGCTTGAGGTCTGATTCAACCAATGTCGTCGTATTTCCTGAGAAGCTTCAGGGGAATGGCACAATTTCCTTCTTGCCTTTTGTATCCCAGGAACTTGCAGGTCCCCAGGCTTCCCAGAATGTGACAAACCATACTCCACAAGAAGACAAAATATATACTTCTAGTTCTATGTTGGAGAAACATATTAGGGAACCAAGTGGCCTGGGGTCAATTGCTAGTTTTCCTTCTCATGAGCTGAATGACTTTGGACAAGTTACCCAACCACTCTGGGCCATGGTTCCTTTGAGTCAAGTAGGGACTGAAGTCTCTTGTCTTATTTGCCATGGATGGATAGCGTTAAGGGACAATTTGGCAACTAAAGTGTTTTAAATTTTACAGTCACGAAAAAGAGTAAATTCAAAGCAATGGCAAGAAGGCATGAGGAAATGAATCTTGAGCTAATTGTAAGCAGTTCAGGGAACTCAGTTACTCAGCCTGCGAGGGTTTTGTTTGGCAGGCACCTCTTGACTTTCCTTCTGAGTTCTAAGGGCTTGGCCCTTTCAGTGTCTGCTTTTCTCACTTTTCCCTGGGCTGTTTTATTTTTTCTCCATCCGTTCCTCCAGGAACATGCTTTGGTTTTTTTCTGCTACATTATAGATCAAATGTAAACAGCAGGTTTGGGCTTCCAGCCTATGAGGTTAGACAGTGACTCTGAAAATCCATAGAGGAGGGCTCCCTGGATCAGCTCAGCAGGAAGAGGGCTATTGGGAGTATCTCTGTGTCAGAAGTGGGATGTGTTGTCCTGTGATACCAAAAGGATGGCCATAACATTTTCTAAGGATAACTCAGTAATCTGGCTAGATTCAAAGTCAAGGTAATAATCTTCAAACTGAGGGGCGCCTGGGTGGCTCAGTCAGTTGAGCACCTGACTTTGGCTCAGGTCATGATCTCACCGCTCATGAGTTTGAGCCCTGTGTCAGGCCAGGCTCTGTGCTGAAAGCTCAGAGCCTAGAGCCTGCTTCCAGTTCTGTGTCCCCTTTCTCTCTGTCCCTGTCCCACTCATGCTCTGTTTCTTTCTCTCAAAAATAAATAAACATTAAAAAAATAAAAAACAAAAAAATCTTCAAACTGAAAAACTATTACCAAAATTTCAAAAGAATTATAAGAAAGCACGTGACAACAAGTGGCTTTTAGATAGTCTTGAAAATAAATAATCACCATATAAATTTATAAACTTTGATAAACATACACAGAATCTTCGGGAAAATTTATCCAAATCCTGCTTTACCTTAGGACCTCACCTAATACCTTCATATTATACATGCAATGTGGAAAAGTTTTATACAGATCAACGATGAATCCATAACTCTTTTTTTTTTTTTTGTAATAACCCACTTTAACTTGCTTTTGTGAAGTATATAATATCAAGCACTTTTCTTACCTCTAGTCTGTGAGAAATCTCAGGTAGCTTGGTAATTGCAGGCTCTTTGTAAACGAATTCCTGCTCATCTAAATCCCCAAATTTGGATCCATAGAAACCAACTCGGAAGTAGGTTCCAAACATTCTCTTATGACCCTAGTGAGCAAAATAAGAAAGCCTCTTTTTAGCTAGGAAATTCTCGAAGATCTACTGGTTTGGAAAGGGCAGGGGTCTTTCACTGTTGTGTTACAAAGCATTTTATTCCTATGGCTAACATAAACCAAAATCACTCCTTTAAAAAAAAATGTAATGTTTATGGAATAAACTTTGGAAATAATAACAATCAAAATGCCACAAAAGATTTCTAGGACTTATTTTAAGTGAATTTAAAGGATTTTCACGTTTCCTGGTTGTAAAGTAATTCAAGCTGCTTTCTTTCACAGTCTGCACTCTGGTCCTCTGTCTATTACCAGGCCCTCTCCATTTAGTAGGTGAGAGCTACAGTAATGATGTGCTCCAGGCCAATCCCTCCCTAGAGAGGAAGCAAGGCTAAGCATCTCTGGAACAGGGTCACCTGCTGCCAGGTAACAGGACCCACTGGCCAGGATCCCCAACTACCTTGCTAATGATGCTGTCAAAAGCCTTCTGTAGCTTGTCATGTGTGGAGGTCAGCTTCCGGAAGTCTCTATGTGCTTCCAGGATGGGAATGACCAGCTTGTAGACCTCGTTAACTGTCTCGTACAGTCCTCCCTTGAAAAGAGAAGAAGAAGAAGAAGAAAAAAAGAATTTAATCCCCTGGAAAGTTAAGAAGAACATTCAGAGTTTCGTAAGTGCTGGAGAACGGATTACTAATTGGCACCACGGTATTTTAAGAGCAGGAGTGATGTCTGAGCTTCTCTGGAATGGCTGGAGCGCTCACACTGAACTAGACACATGCTAAATGGTCCTTTACGATAATGTTAACTGGGAAAAAGGGTTTTCAAGGGATAAAAACAGACAGGAGATTGGCTGCAGGGAACAGTAACGATTCAGGAAGACAGCTTCAGCGTGTTTAAATGTCATCAGGGGTCACTCTGTAGCCCAATGTTCAACGCATGCCTGAAAGGAGTTGGTAGGGTTCTAACTAGTTCACTTTCTTGCATTTTAAGAATAAAACAGAAGTATACTGCACTTTCTCTGAATCCTGAAATGGAAAGCAGAAAAAAGAAAAGATAGTAAAACAATAATTAAAATACATAGAGGGTGTAGGGTAGGAAACTTAGAAATGAAAGCAGAAAAGAAAAATATAAAGATAAACATAAAATTGGATCAGCGAAACACAGTGATGTATTAGATATTTACAGGGCTTAAAAACTGGGGGCGGTGAGGGATTATCAGAATAAAAATGGGCAAGAGACTTTCTTCCCTGCCCTGAATCTCACGGACTTAATCTACCTATTTTTTCTCTTATTAGGGGTGGTTAGACCCAGACTAGGGGAATGGGGGGAGTCTCAGCGGTGTGGGCCCCCATAATTCTCCGAGCTGGTCCTGGTTTGTGACAAACTTGAGCATCACCCAGTTGTCAGGAAGGAAGACGGTCGATCTATTCCTTCCCTCTCTTCCCAGAGGCTCTGCCCCCATGTTTATCTCCATGAGAGGGAAAACGAGGGGGTGAGAACCCACCTCGTCATTTGCGGTGTAACCCTGGGCGGGTCATCTCACCTCTCTGCGGCCTAACCTCCACCCTGTTAAAATGGAAACAATGCAGAGATGCTGTTGCCCAGGCAAAGAGCCTGCCACGAGGACCAGAATACTGCAGCGATGAAAGCTTTCTCAGCTCCCTGGAGAGCTGATGCAATTTGCATACGTCAAAGTCATGGTGGGGGGGGGGCACCCCGCCCCCTGAGCATCCCAGCACCAGGCGCGCCTGGCTCGGTGGTAAGGCTGCATCCCACGAGGCGCTCGGTCTGCAGGGAGGCCCCGGGGTCTCTGTAGGCACTGACCGTGCTGAACAGCTCAGCCGCATGCTCCAGGAGGCCCACCAGGCCGCTCTCGGTGAAGTACCGGCCCGAGCACACGCCGTCCTCGTCAGGGGACAAGGTGTCATCAGAGACTGCAGACTCCTCCAGCACGTTGGAAGAAATATTCTGAAAGAGATCGCACTATAAGCCCGGAGGACGGGGGAGCCACGCTAAGGAGAGGTACCACAGGGACCCACGAGGCAGCAACGAGGCAGCCCATGTTCAAAGATCCTCACCCAGCCTGTGATTTTACAAGGTCTGTAATTCTACCCAGAGGAGGCTCTGGCTGCCATTCATCTCGAAAGTACACTGAGCAACTGGTCTTCGAAACTTACAGTCGTCTTTTCTTTTTAACCATCAGGATGTACGTAAAGGACACGTACCTCGACGTAACAATGGTTGAGTTACTTTTGTGAAACGACCCGATGGGACACCCAGCAGGGGTCATGTTTTTTTTTTTTTTAATTTATTTGTTTTGCGAGAGAGCATGAGCCAGGGAGCAGCTGAGGGGCAGAGAGCGAGGAAGAGAGAGAATCCCAAGCACTCTCCACGTTGTCTGCACAGAGACTCAAACTCACAAACTGGGAGATCATGACTTGAGCTGAAATCAAGAGTCAGATGCTTTACTGACTGAACCACCCAGACATCCTGGGGTCATGGCTTTTAAAAGGCAAAGGCCAGTGGTGTCTGGGTGGCCCAGTCGGTTAGGCGCCCAGCACTTGGTTGTGACTTAGGTCATGATCTCATGGTTTGAGGGACCGGGCCCTGTGCTGAGGGCATGGAGCCTGCTTGGGATTCTCTCTCTCTCTCTCTCTCTCTCTCTCTCTCTCTCTCTCTCTCTCCCTCTCCCTCTCCCTCTCTCTCTCTTGCCCCAAAATAAATAAACATTAAAAAAAAAATAAAAGCAAAGGCCAATTAACAGTTAGCTAGACTCCTTGTTTCCATAGCCAGGTGAACTTCTGGAGTACAATGTTACTGACTTGACTTTCAGGCGAACCGTCCTATAACAGCAAGTGAGAATGTCCTCTCTGTGGACGTGTTTATGGCAATGCGGCAGTTACTGTTGTTTTTGCTCATTTTGTTCCTATATACAGCTTTCCCTTTACACAAACCATAGAGTTTAAAGTCTCCAGCAGGGAGTACAGTAACCAGGGCCAGGGCCAGCGTGAACCAAGCGAAAAAACCAAGAGCACAAAATTCAGGGAGGCACTCACTCTCAGGGTCCTGTAAGTAATGACTCTGAACTCCTGTGACTCTAAGAGTGAGTGCTTCCTTAAATTCTGACCCTTGTGTGCCTCTCTTGCCTCAGCCCCTCTCTGGTCCTTGAGGTGACTCTCACTCTTGACATCTTAAGAGTCGTTTTTTTCAACCTCACAGCTGTGGAAGAAATGCACATAGAGCGTAAAAGACTTGGGAAATCCTCCCAGCTTAGAGATTGCAAACAGGTAGCACACATGCCACTCTTTTCTATTCCTATACTCATAGCAGGCATAACTAATCAATTATAGCACCACTGAACTGTGGTTCAATAGGTTTGAACTGCACGGGCCCACTTACGCGCATTAAAAAATACATATTCAAAACATTTTTGAGATTTGCAACAATTTGAAAAGACTCACAAACCATGTGGCTTAGAGATACCAAGAAGAAATTAAGGAAAAATCAGGTATTATTGTAAGGATACAATATATTATAAATATAGCATACAAAATACATATTAATCGACTGTTTTTGTTACCAGTAAGGTGTCTGCTCAACAGGGGGCTATTAGTAGTTAAGTTTAGGGGGAGTGAAAGTTTCATGTGTATTTTTGACTATGTGGGGGGTACCCATGTTGTTCAAGGGTCAACTGTAGTCTCAAAATTTTTTCCAGCATAGCATTCCAGTTGGCCACTACTAACTAACCAGAGTTGGCTTGAGAAGAAAAATCTGCCTGCCTCCTCGCCTGGCTAGCAAGATCAAGGGAATCAACCTTAGCAATCACAGAAGAGAGCTGTCATGGTCCTGTATCTTCACATCCCAGACTGTACTGCAGTTTTAGGAATATAGGAGACTCTCAGAATCTCTTGAGCCAGTCTTTTTCCAAACCTGGTCTTTCTATTATGATGTTTCCAGATTGGAATAACAGAAGGTACAAGGGATTCCGCTACAAGAATCTAATATTAGAACTATATGCAATTTTCTACAGGGACAGGAACAGATTCTGAAGTAAAGTAGCTCTATTAGCTGTAATCAGAGGAAAAGGATTCTGGCAGCCTTTCCTGGCTTGGGAATCAGGGAGGCAGAAGTAACAGCAGCATCTGAGAATGTATCCCTATCTACGTTTGTGGAATAAACACTGCTCTCTGGGGCATAGAATTTCAACGATCTCAGGGCTTTGGAATTCAGTGGCCTCAAGGTTATTTTCCTCGCACAGATTTATCTATCTCCGGTTTGTAATTCTTTTCCAAAAATTCAATTCTACTGGAGAAGAACAAGGTTGAAAACTAAAGCACACAGTATTTTAAAAATCAGCTCTGGACATCTGTGGTCAATGCTGTCCTTCATCTTTTTGCAAACTAAGGAACCATACTCCTGGCGCAGCCCTCCGCTCTAGTCCAGCCAATCAGAGCTTTCCATCTCTCTAGCCATTACGATTGGTTCAGGGATGAACACGTGACCCTGTCAGAACCAGTAAGATCCACTGAGACTTTCCTGGGACCTGCTAGCCATGAACCATCTCTCTATTCTCTTGGTCTGGAACCAGGGAAGGCCTTAACCTAAATACTTCTCAGCGAGTACGGGAAACGTCTGCCCAACGAAGTCGACATAAGGGAAAGCAGAGACAGGAAGCAGGTCTGATGGTTTGATGACATGGTTTGGGGCCCTCCTTCCAATTTGGCAGGTGCTGCTCACGGCTCACCTCCCTCAGGCAAGCTGATAAATTCCATTTCCACCTAAGGTCGGTGTAGGCTAGGTATTTGTCACTCGCAAGCATACGTTTCCAAAAAGATCTGGTATGTGTTCCTTGAGAGAAAGCAATTGGCTCATAGGCAGGAACACAATTTGGCTCTTCTTCTGTAGCTGAGAACACCTACCTCACCATGTTCTGTGCACCATGAGGACCTCATACTTCACAGTTCCTTCTGCCTTCCCCTTCCCGGTCCTTCTGAGCTTCTCACAATCCCCCCGTTAGGTCACATTATAAACACTCCCAGCATCTTGTACCTCTTTATTACATTTATCATAATGGTAGTTCAATAAGGAATCGAATAAGGAATCAGTAAGGAATAAGGAATCAATAAGGAATCAAATAGCTCTCCCTGGCTAGAATGTAAAGTTCATGAAGACACAATAAATGCTCAGTATCATCTAGAAGAATAAAATGAATGGATATGGATGTATGAGAAATAGAGCTATCTGCCCCCATGCGGAAGAAATGTGGAATTCTGTTGGTTCTAGAATAACTATTCTATCTTGCCTTGGCATAGCTTACTATAAGCACATCAACTGAATTCTAGGTGAAATTAGAATTATTAAGCTTACCAAACATGAAAGTCAATAATGAAATGCCATTAAAACTTGAGTGAACAATAGCAAATAAAATATAGTGACTGTTGGGGGGCGCCTGGGTGGCTCAGTCGTTTAAGCATCCAACTCTTGATTTCGGCTCAGGTCATAATCTCATGGTTCATGGGTTAGAGCCCTGCATGGGGCTCTGCACTGATATTGCAGAGCCTGCTTGAGATTCTCATCCTCTCTGTCTCTCTCTCTCTCCTCTCTCTGTCAAATAAAATAAATAAACATTAAAAAAATAAAAAATATATAGTAACTGTGAAAAAGGCAGAGAAGAATGTTAAGAAATAGTTCAGTTAATGAAACACGAAAGGAGAGTGACATAATTCAACATTAAGTAAAACACCTAAAGATTTTCTGGGAACTGAAAGAGTAGCACTTATAATATTTATCCTTGATAATATCAAATGGCCAAAATGAATGTGATGAAAGGAGCAGATACCTCTAAAATGATTTTTATAGCTTTCTTCACTTTTATGTGACTGAAAATCAGATGTGATATTTTTATGATTTTTGGATAAGAATTTCCCTTTTGGCTTTTATGACAAACATTTCTGAATTGAGCATAGAGTTTATCTGCTGAGAATCAAATGTTAGAATAAATAGCATTGTTATCAAAAGCCATAAGAAAAGAGGGGTTAATAATAAGAAGCAAACAGGTGAAGAGGTGAACAGAGTTCTAGAAAATCCGAAGCTCCCGGCCCCCCAGCAACAGTTCTAGGGACTTCTTCTCGAAGCCTAGGGAAGATGTTCTGAATTGTCCTCTCCCTCTGGTTCACACAGCCATCACAGAATCGTGTTGAAGAACAATAGTGGAAAAAAGCCTTTTATAAAATCAGTCATGTAGATTCAAGCAAAGATAATGCAAACACTTGTAAATGACTGCGGGTCTGGCTTGAAAAGGGCTCTATTACTGAACTATATTGTTCATGGTTTCAAGGATAGTCATTTCTGCAAATTAGGTGTCTCTTAAAAAGGTACTCATAAAACTTTTGTTTTCTCTAAAGACCGTATTAAACTATTCGGCAGAACCTGTCCAAGTGACGACTGAGCATTGTAGCCCGAGCCAACTTTCAGGCCTGGTAGACCACTTTCCTTTGGTAACTACGGGTCATATTCAGATTATCCCAAGAAAGTACTGATTCAGCTCCTTTTTTCTCTTCCCGGCTCGATGTGGTTCTTCCTTGATTTGGGACTAACATGTGGGACACCACAGACTTGGGGCATCTGATCAAATGAACGGGCCACGAGGGAAATCATTTCTCCCGTGTTTGGAAAGTACTTTCACAGGTGTCCGTGTACTGCACCAACTATAAGTCTTTGAGAAAGAGCTTAAACGAGAAAAAGAAAAACTGTGGTCTCAGTGTCTTTATCTGTAAAGTGGGAGTAATAACACCTTGCCTATGTGCTGGCTTCACGGGTTGATGGGGAGGGTCAAATGTAATCATGGATCTGAGTGTTTGGGAATGTCTACGGGGCCTATCACCTCCACATTTATTGTAAACAATTAACAGATATCCCAAACGAGATGGTAGAGCGATTAGAAGAGGCAAATGTAATTTGCTAAAGCCGGGTTCTTTCATCCTCGGCACTACTGATTGATGTTTGGGGCCAGATGATTCTTTGTGGTGGGAACTGATACGCATCACAGAATGTTCAGCAGCAACCCTGGCTTATAGGTGTCAGAGGTAACCCCCACTTGTAACAGCCAAAAATGTCTTCAGAGACTGTCAAATGCCTTCTGGGGTTGGAGGCAAGACTGCTCCCCCCAGGCGAGAACCCCTGCCCTAAAGGAAAGGCTGAACTTGTCCCCCACCTGAAAGCTGACGCTGCCCACGGGCAGGTAGCTGTGGTCCTCCAGCATGCTCAGATACTCGGCCACCAAGGCGGCCGCGTGCACCAGGCACATGGCGGCCTCCGTGTAGCACTTCTTCTTCATGTGTTTCTCTGCCATGTTCTGGAGCCAGGTCAGCCGCAGATCAGGAGACGTCTGGTAACTTTTGGCAATTCTGAGGGCATATTGGGAAGGTTTCAGGGACAGCTGGCTAATGACGCTGTTTTTCTGCTGTGGATGCCGCTATTTCCCCCAGGAGTCCCCCCCTCCCAAGAGTTTCCCCCAACATGTTCAGAAAATGAGAGAAAAAAACCCCACACATTTATCAGTCCAGCTGTCTTCATTCCCGAGGTAGGGTGGGCTGGACCCCAAGAAACGGCATTTAATTGAAGTTTCATAGGGAAGAAAAAGGCCTAAAAAAATGATGTCTATTTTAACAGATCTCTAGCAATTTCCTTCCTTTTCTTTCCTTTCTCTCAAAATAGTAACAGAAGAGAAAAGTACTATGACCTCACATCAGAACACATTTATTTCTATGAGTAGTTTCTCCTGAACAAGGACCATGAAACAAAGCGTCGAACTATAAAATAAATTATGATTTCTAAATACAACTGTACACGTATGTCTAAATATAATTGGGGGGGGGACATATGGAAAATAATTCATATGACAAAAGATAGTTCTTTTCTCTCATTCTTTGGTAAGTAGAAGATACTGTTGTAGAAGATACCTCACTTTAAATTAGGGACATATTTCTAAAAACGTGTGCATGGATTAACCCACTCTGAATGATTAATTTCTACCAATTTGTATATACACTTTTGGATGTCATCCAAAAGAGCGTCCCCACATGGCTTATGCTAATTACACCAGTGAGAACTCCATAGGAACAAACCCCAGACCCTCAAGTGACACCTTTTGGTTTTATCAGAAAAATTTACCTGTACATGAGATCCATAAGCATCTCAGGATCTTCCTGAAATTCCCTCATTTTCACCGTGTCATATAAGATGCTATTCAGATTGCAGAGAAGTTCCTCCACCTGAAAAACAGTGTATACCTCTCAATGATCCTGGCTTTGTAATCCATAGCAACAAGTGAGGGGCTGTTTTGGAAGGTCAAGGGGTAGCCATAAACGTTCTCCTCTATGGGAGCAGAGCTCACAGGTGTAGGGGAGTCTAGATGGACCCTCTGCGGCCTTCATCTTTACAGGACTGCATGATTCTGAGGCTCAGATGTGAGTTGGCGCTTGGGATCCATGAATTGGCCCTGAATCCTTATACTATCCTCCCTCTTTTTCTTTAAATGAACTTGAACTTCCGTGTGCAACCTGAAAAGCCCTAAACTGTACTCTGGAACGTCAGCGTGTTTTTTTTTTTAATTTATTATTATTATTTTTTTATACCAAATAGGAGTCAGTTTAGGACTTCAGCTTAGGTTTCATATGTATATAATGTTATATATTAAATACACATGTACACATAATATTTACATATCTTATGTATAATATAGAGCTGTTATATAATGATATATTATATGTGTTATATAATTACATAGTACACACACACACACACACACACACACACACACGTACATATACACAAGCTTATAATCGGCTGATCCCGGACCCATGCATGAGACAAGGCACGCTCTTCTGTCTACCTGGGTGGGGAAAAGAGTGGCCTGCATGGCTGTGTCCTCTTCTGCATAGGCCAAGATCGTCCTCAAGGATCTCCTCAGGTACTCCTCATTAAAGTCTGGTGCTTTGCCCACCAAAGATGCCAGAGACATGGTTACTTGCATCTTTACTCTGGCAAAGTTCTGCAGCAGGAAAAAGACGAGATGGGACAAATAAGAGGCATGGGGCTAGGAGATCGTGGAAGGCATTGGAGCCAGACACCAATAACTCCCCAGTGTTTCTGTCACCCCGTCTCCATCATTTCCTTTTCCCTCAATGAAATGTGAGCTATACTTTACAAGATGCATACTGTTGCTTAAATGGTTTAAATGGATACTGCTGTGACATAAATCTGTCAGCTCCCTTTAAATTTTCATCGAGGACTGGATGGCCTCCATGCTGCAAGGCAGGAAGGTGCCTGCAAAGCCGGGTCTCCAAGATGTATGCTTTTGTGCCAAGATTCCTCTTCCGGGGACTTTACATAAACTGCAGACAGGAACAGGATCTCCATGGCCATGTTTTCTGAGCTTTTGGACTCTGGATAGGCAGAGACTCTCTGTTTCTCCCTCCTTTCTAGCCCTGTGGAAAAATACTGCCATCCTGGGAGCCCCTGAGGAATGTCCTAAATATTTCAAATGGTTATGCCTAACATATTTTGTGTGTGTGGGGGGGGGGGCTGCTTTTTTTCCCCAGGGGCGAATTTATCTTTTAATATCCCTTGAGCATATTCATTAACAGGACCACAAATGTGAGTTCCCAAAGAACATACCAAAATCTAGATAATCTAAAGTAAAGGGAGACGGTTCCCCAATAAAGCCGAATTCCGATGGCTGCCAAGCTGCAATTAAAAGCCAGTGTAGATGACACTGATCATTTCAAACCCTCTTCCGCAGGTCATTCTGGCACCACTCAGCAGAACTGGGAAACCAGACAAACGCTTCTGAATTCCTAACCTGCCTGCTGTATTTCTTTCCACAGAAGCCCACTTCTAGCCTACATACATTCATTCCTTTCTTACACTGAAACACACAGATGGAAGCCACTGCATCATCGGTCTTCATGTTCGTTTCGGGCCACAAATTCAGCTCTGCTACCCATCTACGTCGTGGATTGTTTTCTTTCACGAGGGACACGAGTACACGGCAATCCCACCACCTCCCCCTCAACCAGGGCTTTGCACTGACTTCCTCCACTGACTCCGGGGCCCCCGGCCGGTCTGGGCTCTTACGCTGGTGGCTCCAAAGCTGAATCTCATGAGGAGGTAGAGGGTGGCACAGGCTTGGGTCCGCGTGACGTCCATGCTGCTGCTACAGTGATGTAGCACTCGCTGACACAGGTCCGCACACTGTTCCACCTCCTCCTCAAACAGCAGGTCCCCGAACTAGGAGAGACACAGGGGCCATGAGGCGTCACTCGGCACCTTCATATGCTTTCCGGGCCGGGTGCCTGTTGAAGGAGGCCGCGTCTGCCGGGACAAGCAGAAAGCCCAGAGGAGCTCACGCACTGTTCCAGAAAGATAACGAGCTCCTTGAGTCAGAAGATGAATTGAAGCGACGGAGTCGACTTCAGATTTAATTATGAACGGCACAACTAAGATCAGGGCTGCGTGATTCAATGGCATCGCGTGGGCCAGGTTGCATTCGCGGGCAACGTCACAACGCTGAAGGAATTATCCTGAGTTTACGGGCCCCCCTGGAAATGACTGGCGACTAAGGAAGAGAAAATAATCCGCAGGGGAGAAGGAATTCTACTTTCTGAGTGTAAAAAAAAAGGCCTGGCTCAGTCGGAAGAGCATGCCATTCTGGATCTCGGGGTCTCGAGTTCAAGCCCCACGCTGGGTGTACAGATTACTTAAATAAATAAGTAAACTTAAAAAAAAAAATGGAAGAGATCCCATGAAGAAGGTACTGAGGTTTTTCCAATACAGGGGGAGAAGATAAACTGCATTAGACCATTTTAGGTAAGGAAAATCTGTATTCTTCAGGCTACGAGCAATTTATTTCTAAATCTGTCATTTTAGAACATGACATCTTGCAAGACTTACTGATGGGAGTCGTGTGTAGGATGCTAATCTCACTCAAATGCGGTATTAAAAAGGGGGAAGGTAAAAGTGCTCAATTGTTTTTGCTCTCATGTCTCCAGTGAGTGGACATGTCAAGTTTCTACAGTTTTGCCCACACTTCCAGTGTGAGAGCCACTGTTTTCTTCTCGATGGTGACTTCTCAACATTCTTAGGGGGACTTAAAACCTTTACTTCAACGTCGCTTAATGCCACACCATGTGGGCTTTGGTGCATCTGTAGGGAGGAGTGTGAAGCTGGATGAGACTCTCCGCTCTTAATTAAGAGTCAGAAAACAAGCATCGCATGTTTACCTTGGCGATGAGAGCCCGGAGTGTTGCAAAGCAGTGAGTCAGGTAGGTGGTGCTCTGATCACAGCTCAGAGAATTCACCAGGACCCTTAGGACACCTCCCAGCAGGCTGTCTTTACAGTCCAGAGCCGAGCTTGCCTGGGGAAGTGGAAGAACAGCATCACTGAATCCCTGTGCGGTGCCAGTGAGCGGAGGGGTGAAGACACAAGGAGGCACTCTTGACGATTAGCACAGCGGTGCTCATGTTCCATCTCTCTTGATCTAACATGTTAAGGGTTTGGGAAGTGGCCACATACAGCAACTAATGCCATGACAGTTGAAGACCTATTTGCAAATGACTTTATTCCCAAACTCCCAAATCGGGGGTAACTGGGTGGCTGAGTCACTTAAGCATCTGACTTCCGCTCAGGTCATGATCTCGCGGTTCGTGAGTTCGAGCCCCGTGTCGGGCTCTGTGCTGACAGCTCACAGCCTGGAGCCTGCTTCGGATTCTGAGTCTCCCTCTCTCCGCCTTTCCCCTGCTTGCGCTCTCTCTCTCAAAAATAAATAAGCATTAAAAAAAATAATAATAAAATCTCCCAAATAGTTTGGGACTTATGCCTATTTCTGGGCTGCTAAGTAAGTCATAAGGTACCCCTCCTCCCCGTCCTGGACAAAAGCTCTTGGAATGTTCTTTCTTTGTACAGAAGGTGCAGCTTTCTTTGCGGGTTTCCAAACACAATTGTGGGCCTCCCGGTAAAAAAGGGGCTGCTCGGGGGCAGCAGTGTCCTAAATAGAACAGCAAGACTACCACCACCCAAGATAATGGCAGATAAGTGTCATTTCCTTGAAAATTAAAAACAAACAAACCAACCACATTTGGAGGATTGGTGTTAAGTCTGTAGCACTCAAAGCAGTGCTGGATAAAGATATAATCAATATGATGCCAAGGACTATCTTTCGTATCTTTTTGTCTTTATTTTTGTGATATTTACATCACATACTTCCTGTCTTTATTTTTCCACAACAATTGCTTTGGTGTTCGAAGGCTTAACAGCGTTTCAACAATACTTCTTTTCCTAGCTACGAAAAACGGCCCCAGACCTACTCAAATAAATGACGTCTTACTGGAAACACGGGGACTCACTTCTCAGGTTAACCAAAAACCCATTATCACATAGACTTCTTGCGAATTCTTGGAAACATTCACTTGGGAGATAAAATTAGGATGGCCAATTGTATTTCTGCAGAGTTCACAGTGACTCTATACTTTTCTGCAGCAGGGATGGCGAAGTCATCCTTCACCAATTGGTGCCCCGAGCAGACATCATTATGCAAATTTAGCATCTTTTTTTTTTTTTTTTTAATCTGGTCCTGTCATAATCTTAGCTCTCATACTAGACATCAACCATAATTCAACTGGAGTTGACCCATCAACAAACAAACAAACAAATAAACAACAGTTCTATAAAGAACTGCTTATTAAAGTCCAGTAAACGTATTCCTGGTGAATAGATCAGATGTACGTTGTCCTCACCTGGATAATGTTTTCCTGCATATCCAGGATGATTAAATTTGCTTCTGTAGCCAGATTGCCACTGATCAAGGCTTCTTGATCTAACTCTGCCTTTGTTCTAAGGAAGAAAAAAAAAAGGAGGTCAAATTAAAACGCATATCAAACCTGGCCATATTCCAATGATGGCAATCTATGCACCAAGGCGTAAAGAAATGTTCTGAGGAGTCCATCTGGGTGAATACAAAGGAGCTGGCTACAGGTAAAAAGGAGTGAAGGGTGCTTTCTGAGATTAGGGCCTGCTTAAAAAGATTTTCTAGGTAAAGTCCCCAAGTCATCCACAGCCCCACTATTATGAATAACGATGACAATTACAGAAATAACCAAATGGGTAGAAAAGCAATTATTGGTTGCTACTAGCAACTGGGCTAGCGAATCCGATTGCTCGGGACATTCTTGTATTTCATGCATGAGAGCCATCTCTAGATGTGAGTCAAGGGAAGCCTCCACCACAAGCCAGAGGGAGTGAGGCCAGGTGTGATGTGACCTTGGCAAACTTGACTGCTGGATTAGAAAAGAGTGGTGCTTCTGCACTGGAGCCGGGAAGAGTTAGTCTCTTGACTTCCCAAAGACCACCTTGGGGTGGCTCAGTCGAGTGCGGACCTTTTGTTTCTCCCCAGTGGGCAGCAAGGTTGCATTCCTGTGGATGTAACCGGTTATTACCCACTAGGGAATGGGAAATCGCCTGGTGCTGCTTCTCCACGAGGGTTCATTTTGAGGAACCAGAACGTTTTAGGCACTAGTTTATGAATTCTCCTAAAATCCAGGTGAAGCCGGAAAGGGTTATTCTGTATCATCTACATGTAGTGGCCAGGAAAGGGAAGTGCGAAGAATTAATTTTCCCATGACGCTCCCGAGGCCAAATTGTTGCCACGGGAGTTGGGGCACGATGATGTGAGCTCCCAAGTCTTGGACCACGGTCACCAGCTGTTCTTGAGTCCTCCTCACCCAGCAATGGGAGCAGTACCATTCCTTCCATACTCCCAAGGGCTCAGAATCAAGGTCTCCCCGGGGTTTAAATGTTTTCAAGCTTACGCTAGGCTCTCTGGTCTCAAACAACGAATTGTTTCTCATTGTACAAGTGATAATATTTGCGTAAGAAAAGTGAAATATAAAAGCTATTTTTAAAAAAACATATTGGTAGGTTTAGACTTTGAGCAATGCTCTTCAACAGAGACATAATGAGGGACACAAATGTCATTTTCTATTTTGTAGTAGTCACACTAAAAAAAAAAAAGTAAAAAGAAATAGGTGGAATTAACTTAAAATACTGTATTTAATCCAATACAGAAAAAAAAAAAATTGTCCGCATGTGATCACTATAAAAATTACTAGTGAGATCTTTCACATTCTTTCATGGGCACTAAATCTTCCAAATCTGGCCTGTATTGTTCACTTATAGCATTAATGTGGCTACTGTATTGGACAATGCAGACCTAGGTCTGGTTTTCGTTTTGTTTTCAATTGTGCTAAAATACACATAACGTAAAATTTACCATCTTAACCATTTAAAAAAAAAATTTTCATGTTTACTCATTTATGAGAGACAGAGCACAAGCAGGGGAGGGGCAGAGACAGAGGGAGACACAGAGTCCGAAGCAGGCTCCAGGCTCCGAGCTGTCAGCACAGAGACTGATACGGGGCTTGAACTCACGAACCGTGAGATCATGACCTGAGCCGAAGTTGGAAGCTTAAACGACTGAGCCACCCAGACGCCCCGACCATCTTAACCATCTGTAAGTGTGCAGCTCATCGGTACTAAGTACGTTTATAATTTCATGCAACTACCACCACCACTAATGTAGTTTTTAGAAAGCCTACAAGCCAGGCCTTTAAAACACTAGTTCTCAAATCTGACTGCACAACAGCATCACCTAGAGAGTTCTACCAAATACTGATTTCTGGGTAATACTGCTGGGAAGTCCTGAATTAACTGGCCTGGGGTCCATCTGGGAGCTAGGAGCTTTCAAAGCTCCCCTAGTGATTCTAATGTTGAAAATTACTGCTCTAAAAGAAAGAGAGCCCAAATAACTGAAAAATGATCTGAAAGAAAAAGGTGAAAGACACCACTGTTATAATTACAGCAACTTTTCCAAATAGGTAAGGGGAGCAGTTACAATTTTACCATGGTTTCTCTTGAAAAAACAAACCCAAAAAACACCACATCGCCCCTGATGTTCTGAGGAGGTGAACCTGTAGCTCAACAAGGGGCGGCTCACCACGTAGCTCAGGGCTGGGAGCTGACCCAGAGGGTATGGAGAGGCTCCGCACAGAAAGGCTCAGTGTGGTGTTATTTCTGCAAGCAACAGGGGAAGGTTTCCCAAAACATCAATCTATGCAGCCCAGGAAAAGCACGTCTTCTTAGGCTCTTTTCCTAATCTCAGAGGGTAGCTGGCCTAAGCACCTAGGCCGTTTCATAGCACGTAACTACATGCACGTTTCTTTCATTGGGATTCTTTTGGGAGGCAAGGGGCTCATGGCCTGAACTAGAATTTGTGGATTCTCAGAACCAAATATCTTACAAACTAGTTCAGGGAACTTAGAGCAAGAATAAAATAGCCAAAGCAAATGGATATTACTAATGAGAGCAACAATTAGGCTTTGCCTGTAACAGATGTAATAAATAAGGGTTTATCTCCATAATGTTTTAAAATAAATTTGACTCTCAAAAGTCCTGCGTGTGGACCGGAGTGAATCATTCTCGTGGTGATAACAAAGACAGTAACTCCTATTTACTTGGAAAACAACACTGTTATTCAAGTCTGCCCCACCCCCGGGGTGGTTGCTTCATACCCGTGGAGATTTGCTACCTCCACCCGGTCAAGTGGGTGGGGCGGTGTCTTCAAACATACAAAGTCTGGCTCAGTGGAGCCCGAGATGCACCGGGCTATATGCCGCAAAGAGGAACAGCAGACGTGAGCATTCTAGTCAACATACTTGGTTTTATGTCCTTATATATCCAAATTTCTACACATATATATCTCATACACTGCAATCCAAGCAGAATTTTTCCACCCATTTTTTATGTTTTTTCTGATAATACCATACATTATTTATGTATATGTACATATATGTGCATATATGTATATACATGTGTGTATATAATATATATTTATATCACATATAATTTATGTATTATATTATGTTTATAACATTTATGTTTTTATAATTCTATTGATATTTATATAATACACCTATATAATTATATTTTTATATATTAATAAATACATTATACTTAATTGTACATATAAATATATGATTAAATATATTAATATATAAGCAATAAATATTAACATGTATAATCAACATATATTTATAATTATGCAATTATATGGCTATATAATAGTCATATAATTATATTAATATTTATATGATACATTTACATAATTATATTAATATACATATATCTTACACATGGCCATCCTAGGAAATACAGGACATTATAAGGAAGGAAACATCCATTACCTCAATACCCAAAGAGAATCACCCAAGGAAAACCACTGTGAATATTTTGGTAAATTTCCTTTTAGTCTTAAAATGTGTTTATCCTAAGGGTGCCTGAATGGCTCAGTTGGTTAAGCAGTGGACTGTTGATTTCGGCTCAGGTCATGTTCTGGCAGTTTCTGAGATTGAGCCCCGTGTCAGGCTCTGAGTTGATGGTGGTGCAGAGCCTGCTCTTGATTCTCTCTCTTCCTCTCTCTCTGCCCCTCCCCTGCTCGTGCTCACTCTCGCTCAAAATAAATAAACTTTAAAAAAATCTATTTACTCTAGGTATTTAGAGACTTAAGATTCTACTCTAAAATCAATGTGTCTATTATAACAGTCAAGTGTCTGTCCTGTTCTTGTTTACTTAACATTATATCATAAGCATTTCCCATATCAAGAAGTTTTAATACCAACCTAACACTCCCTTACATCGTTCCCTATTCTTGAGCATTTAGGATGTTTCCACTTAAAAAAAAAATTGAGTAATACAAAAAAATCTCTGACTACACATTTTGTAAACGTTTCCGGAACAGCAAAACGAATTTGAATTATGTGGTCTCGGATGCCTTCTCTTTTCCCCATCAGCAGCTTTCGTCAAGCTATCTGAGATTGCTAAATATTGGTTTTCTTTAAATGCCTATCAATGTGATAAGGTTTTAAGAGCTATAAATCATAAGTCCTTATATCTTTGATTATCCTGGGTCCCTGGAAGAACTGAATCTACACAGATAATGATGTTTCATTTTCTTACCCTTGGAAGGATGTAGTTGTTTCAGTAATACAAGTAGCCTGGGAAAAAGAGTTTGGGGCTTTAGGTAAAAGTAGCACAAAGTTGCCGAGAGACTCACTTATCTTGCTTCTCATTAGCTTGCCGCCAATGTGTCTGCTCCTTCCTCCATCTCAAATTTTCATTTAGGCCTGGAAATCGGTCATTCCCTAGGAGTTCAGAAATGCACGAGAGGAATTTGATTAGCATGAAACCCTCGAAGATAACCAGAAGTTCCGTGACAAGCCCAACAGAGAGGACTGAGTACCGTGTCTCTGGTTAATGAGAGCCTGTGCCGGATGCCGGGGACAGGCCTCTGCCCAGGTCCCGGCTGCCTGCTCTCGGATGGACAGCCTACAGCTGTAGACCGCTTGCCTTTGTGGAGGGTTGGTGAGCGCATTTGTCATGAACAGAGGTTCCAGGGGAACTGGGATTCTCAGTGAATTACTGAAGCGTGTGGGTGTTAAATAAGGGCACCCAACCACCATTGGAAGAGCCGAGCTCCCCACAAGTTCTCAGCCACTGTGTCCCTTCGCATAGATTGAGCTGTCACTCTGCGTAACTTTGAGCACAGTGATGAAGACTGAGCATACCTGAGCACTTTCACTCTATTCTACAGCGATGAGCAGCCTTTTTGAGATCATTCCACAGGCAGGGTCCCTGGAGGACTGGAACACTCTGACACCCTCAGGG
Source organism: Acinonyx jubatus (assembly GCF_027475565.1). Lineage (NCBI taxonomy): Eukaryota > Metazoa > Chordata > Mammalia > Carnivora > Felidae > Acinonyx > Acinonyx jubatus. The sequence goes on along the minus strand of NC_069391.1, from coordinate 82,543,447 downwards.
GGAAGTCAGCTACAATCTAATAACACCCTGAATGATTCGGGGAGATGTTTTTAGAACCAGAATTATCCAGTGTCTTGACCACGCTCTACAGAGACTTGTCAAAGGCCCCGATGGAGAGGCTTCAACCTTGAGAGAGACAACATGCCATCTATCCTATGATTCGCATTCTTGGATGTGGCCTTTCCCAATGACAAGTGTTAAACAGAAGACACATTTGGGGACACTTCCAGGGTTCCTGTGACCTCAGGACAGGAGCTTTTCCTTGGAAGCACACAGCTAACATTCTATACACCAGGCACAGAATCCTAGAATCTGCTTGTCTTTATTATCCTAACAGCTTAAGAAAGTGCTAGTGTGTTTACTTGAGCTGTGAAGACAGTCTTCTTCACAAAGGGTGTAGAACTCGCTGACAGAAAGCAAGGAGGGGCAAGGCCAACATACCTGGAGCCCGGCAGCGTTTCATCATCTCCCCCCTGGCCCCTTCCCCGCGGAGCAAAGCCTCTTCCAGCCTGGCCTTGACATCCCTTGACTTCTGCAGGACTTGGGTGCTGACTTTGTCAGAACTCTGTTTTCCCTGGACAGGACAGAGGCAGAAGGACGTTTAGTGTGGTGAGATCTTTGTCCACAGGGAGAACCATCAAAACACAACACTCCACGGCGAACAGCGGCCAGTTGGGACATGCGTCATATGGAGATGCCGTCTGGGGGATCCTATGGCTGAAATCCTGTGAATGAGAATGGGGTTCTCTCTGCAGAAGGCAGAAGTCCTTCCCCGGAGAAACGACCAGATGTAGAATGCAAAGAGGTCACGGATCTTAATACAGAAGAAAGAAAAACTCATGATGCGTCCATTCCCCAAGCAACAGGGGAGCAGTAGTAACAAGGCAGACCTGAACCCGGGAGCTAAGAGGCTGGTGACAGGCTGAGCCACCGCACGCTCACCTTGTACTCGAAACACGAGACACAGATGAAAAGGAGATCCAAAATCCTGTTCAGTTGCATGGACGGCAGGTCGGCGATCCACTTCCGGATGAGGGTCTGGTCGGCGTTTTTCATGATCCACAGGAAGCAGATCATGAGGTTCCGGGTCGTGTCGGCATTCAGCATGTTGTATTGTTTGTAGGGCTGCAAGGAGGCAGATGGCGGGATGGGCAAGGGAAGGAGTAGAGCAGTGGCAACCCCGAAAGCTTAGGGGATGCTGGTCTCTTAGAACACAGTCTTTGCAATTGTTCCCCGGCTGGGGAGCCGTTTCCAGGAACTGGTCCTTTCATGGGCTAGGAAGCCGTGTTCCCCGAGCATACTCAGCAAAGGGGCTCACATGGGGCCATGTCTGAGCCAGACTTCTGGCCACGTACTGGGGGGGCCCTGTGGCTCAGGAGCAGTGTGGTCTGGTGGTCTGCCCCGCCTTGACCAGCACTCCCCCCCCCCCCCAACCGCCGCCACCCCATCTAAATGATACAAAGGGGCTTCTATCCTGCTAAGATTCCACGTATTTCTGCTTCAAGCTCGACACGGGAGCGCTGAACTCAGAGCAGAGAAAAAGACTAGCTAGGCTCCAGAAATATCCCAACTGTTCAAGTGTTACCTTCTTTGTCAGGGTCCAAAGTACAATATCAAGGTCACGAAGGGCTCAGCAAATGAATCAAATCCCTAATTTCATGGGGTCCTCTGTGCTGGGACTTCAATCATAATCCATGATTTGCTGGGGGTCGGAGGGCGGGGGACGGGGGAGCTCAGGCTATTTGCTTGAATACCTCTGCCCCAAGTGTTCTTTTTAGAGTGCTGAGCACACTTACTTTAACTCATCAAATCAAGACAAAGAACAATATGTGGCCGCAGTCTTGGTTCATGCGGTGTAGCTAATAATCCAGAGGAATGTGACATCGTGTGCTGCGAGTATGTGAGGGAAATGTTGGCTTGGGGATGAATGATAGGCCTTATGAAATTAGCTCAGTTTTTCTGAGTGTGGTGACAAGAAGAGATGAAAACCTTAGTGATGACTTCCCAGGGAAGATCCTCTAAGGGTGGACTTTGGGCGTTTGGGCATTTGCCCCTGGAGGCAAATAACAACGTAAAAGGCAACACCACCTCGGGCAGCGAGCTTTGCTAATATGCACATTGGAAAGGTGGGAGGAGGTCATACAACACGGTATTTCTCAAACCGCAAGACGATGGGTGACGTCAACTCTCAAATGTCCTTTCTCTTTCTTCTATCCCTGCCCTCCAGCCCTCCCGGGGGTGTCCAGGGGGTCCAGCTTGCTAAAGTGCTGGAGGGAAGCGAGGAAAACCATCCAGCAAAGCAGCCTTAGGTCTATGTAGATGCCGCCTTCCCAGGAGGCAACTGAGCGGTGTTCTCTGTGGATGTATACCCCACGCTGAAATGCAAAGTTCAATTAAGCTGGACAAGGCGGCACTGTCACTGTCTGCCGAAGGAAGAGTCGGAGCTCATCAAGGGACAGAGACAGATCCCACTTCAAGTAAATCAGACACGGTATTCCTGGAGAAGCCCCTTTTAAGCCCAGAGTCTGTGCAAAAGGACAGAACTATACGACTCCGGGTTTAGGCTCCCTGGGGACCCCAGAAAAGTTGAAGTCTTTTGCATGAGAAGCCCCCACCCCAAGCACCTGGCCCCCTTTGATCATTTTTTTGGAGGCAGAAATAGTGTGAAGAATAAACACAGAATGAACACAGCTCCAGCCTCCCACCCGAGGGAGCTGTGGTTTGATCCTCTTTGCACTGATCTCAGATATCCCAAGTTCACCTCTTTCCCGGTGTTCTAAACCTTGAACTCAGGCACCATTGAGACTGCCCAAATTTGAACCATCTGCGACTGTGCTGCCTCATCGGCCCCATTTCCCTTCCCAACAGCTAGCTTTACGCGGAGGCCTTTCGGGACGGAGCAGAGGCAGACCTCTCACAGCCTGTTCTATTCTGGGTTCCAGTAGGCAAGTATAAGGACACGCCCACCAGAAGACGGGAAAACACACAAAAAATAAACCAGAGAAATGTGCATCAACATACCAGGGAAGAAAGCATTGTTCCACTTGTCTTCAGATTAAAATTATTTCCAGCTATGGCCAGAGCCACATTCTGGTTAATTGCACCGGCTCCTTCTTGTTCTTCATCTGAGCCATTGGCACGATTTTTTCCACTGCGGGCATCTGCAGCTGTGGTGAAAACATCATCGCTCTTACCATACGATCTAAGAATTATGCCTCCTGGTACTTTACGCAAGGAGTTGAAAATTTATGCCCGCATAAAAAATCTGCACATTTATAATTGCCAAAGCTTGGGAGCAAGCAAGAGATCCTTGAGTAGATGAATGGGTAAATAAACTGGGGTACATCTGAAGGAATATTATTCAGCACTAAAAAGAAATGAGCTATCTAGTCATGAAAAGAGTTGGAGGATCCTTAAACCCATTCTCCTAAGTGAAAGAAGTCGATCTGAAAAGGCTACATGTTATATGATTCCAACTATATGACACTCTGGAAAAGGCAAAACGGTAGAGACAGAAGAAAGTTCAGTGGTTGCAAGGGACTGGGGAAGCGGGATGGAACAGACTGGGCAGAGCACGAAGGGATTTTAGGGTAGAGAAACTACGCTGAATGACATCACAATGATGGATACATATCATTGTTATGTTTGTCCAGATCCATAGAATTTATAACCCCAAGAATGAACCCTAATGTAAACCACGGACTTTGGGTAATTATGAGGAGTCTCTGTAGGCTCATCCGTTGTAACCAATTTATCCCTCTAGTAGGGGATGTTCATAATGGGGGAGGATGTGCATGTGGGGGCAGGGGGCGTATGGGAAGTCTCTGTAATTTCTGTTCAGTTTTGCTGGGGACCTAAAATTGTTATTTTAAAAGTCTTAAACAAACAAACTTTGGTGATGTCAAACCAAAAACACTATTTCCCTGTGTCCCCAACCCACTACCCACCAAGAGACTGATACTTATTCGTCACTGAAGTCAGTACAGTAATTTAAAGCCTGATGGTTAGCATTATTTATCTGCTGCCATCTCCAGGAAAAAGCAGGCAGGCTACTAAAAGAGACGAAATGCCCAGCCCAAGATTCGGCTAGAAATTGATTTTTCAAATTGTAAAAAGAAAGCTCTCATAACACTTTCCTGTGAGATAACATTTAAAAAATTTCTTAAGGTTTTTATTTAAATTCCGGTTAGTGTAAAATTAGTCTCGGGTATGTAATAGAATATTTTTTACTCTATTCAAATATTTTAAATAATGACCAAATAGAAAGGAACCTATAATCACAGAACTAATCGGTTCCTTATAAAATAAAAGGCGAATACCACCAATTCAGCAACAATGGATTGAATTCCAAATGCCTGAAATGAATCTTAATTTATCATCTGTATATAATGTCGACATGCTTCTATTTATACGTAGGTCTAGATGTATGCAACCAAAAGGTTGGTGTTTAAGAACACCACCAAACCACACACAAAGTTTTTGCTTAAGCAGTTCTTTGAAAAGTGTGTTAAAATACTCACAACTGATTGATTCATTAAAAGGTCATATTTTGCTGGACTTGTCAACATCCTAAGTATTTGGACCTTCAATTTTTCAGAAAAGTTAGCCTGCAAACAGTATTTCCTTCTGCTAAAATTCTGAAAACAGAACTCACATATTTTTAGAACTCAATTAAAAAAATCATGCCCTATCTGTGCTGAAAGGCAGCTGAGTTTTTAGACAAATGGTGAAATGAATAGCATGTGGCAATTGTGTAAGATCTGATCCTACCAGGATTAATTTGAGGATGGTCTTACTTCCCTCACATACGCGATGGGTCAGGTTAGGAAAGATGGAGAGAAGGATACAAACACCTGCCACATAAAATGCTTCTATGGAAGGGCTCTCATTTCATCTTCATCACACCCCTAAGATAAAGAATTGTCACCACACTGTCACAATTGAGGGAAAGGGGAGGGAAGGCCTTGAAAGGTGGAGGAACTTTTCAGAGGTCACACATAGCAATAAATGGGCTGGAACTTGAATTCACCTGCTTCTTTTTTAAATTGTTTTATGTTTATTTAGTTTTGAGAGAGAGAGAGAGAGAGAGCGAGCGCACAAGCAGGGGAGGGGCCCAGAAATACACATAGAACCCCAAGCAGGATCCAGGCTCTGAGCTGTCAGCACAGAGCCCGATGCGGGGCTGGAACTCCCAAACCATGAGATCATGACCTGAGCCGAAGCAGCACTCTTAACCAACTGAGCCACCCAGGTGCCCCACAGCTGTTTCTTTCTTAAAAATTATATTCTTCATAGGGTATCTAAGGATTCCACATGTAACAGATGCACTATATTACCTCTAATAATGGAATACTTTCACTGTTTTCCCATTTGTCAGCTACATCATTACTGTAAAGGCCAAAGCACACATCCAGAAACCATTGAGATTTGAAAGGCTCAGGGGAGCCTGGGTGGCTTGGTCGGTTAAGCGTCCGACTTCGGCTCAGGTCATGATCTCACGGTCCGTGAGTTCGAGCCCCGCGTCGGGCTCTGTGCTGACCGCTCGGGGCCTGGAGCCTGCTTCGGATTCTGGGTCTCCCTCTCTCTCTGCTCCTCCCCTGTTCATGCTCTGTCTCTCTCTGTCTCAAAAATAAATAAACGTTAAAAAAAAAAAAATTGAAAGGCTCAGAGACCAATTGCTGAAAAGCTCTGATCCAAAGCGACTAATTTAGAAAATTCTCATCAACAAGGAAACTTAGGAGAATGTATGTAAAAGTGGTTCCCTGCTTTGGGAACAAACAAGCCATAGGTCTTCTTTTCTTTTTTCTTTTCTCTTTTCTTTTCTTTCTTTCTTTTCTTTCTTTCTTTTTAAGATTTTAGTGTTTTTTAAATGTTTATTTTTTGAGAGAGAGAGAGTGTGTGTGCATGCACACGAGTGGGGGAGGGGCAGAAAGAGGGAGGCAGAATCTGAAGCAGGCCCAGGCTCTGTGGGGATTCTCTCTCTCCCTCTCTCTGCCCTTCCCCCACTAGTGCTCACTCTCTCTCTCCCTCAATATAAATCGGGCAAGCCTGATGAGGGCTTGGTTCCATGATATGAACCAAAATCAAGAGCTCTTAACTGACTGAGCCACCCCGGCACTTTTTTCCTGAAACATTCTTAAGAGAAAAGAGAAGGAATACCTTTATTTCAAGGCATTAGAGCAGTGACCTCCCAAGGGAGTAATTCTGTGAGTATTTCACCCTTTGTGATGTATGTTCTATAAGGTTCATTATATACCAGCAGATGAATGAGTGAATGAATAAAAAAGTTAAAAAAAAATTTTTTTAACGTTTATTTTTGAGAGAGAGAGACAGAGCATGAGCAGGGGAGGGGCAGAGAGAGAGGGAGGCAGAATCTGAAGCAGGGTCCAGGCTCCGAGCTGGCAGTACAGAGCCTGAAGCGGGGCTCGAACCCACAGACTGTGAGATCATGCCCTGAGCTGAGGTCAGACACTTAAGCAACTGAGCCACCCAGGTGCCCCATGAATAAAAAATAGTTTCTAAATGAAAATAATACACAGGGCTATGGTCCTTTACAAAAAAAGCTTATTGGAACCCCCCCCAAAAAAACCCAAACCCCCAAAACAACTTTTAAACCTTTTAAACATAGGTTTAAAAGGTCTTGGGGCGCCTGGGTGGCTCAGTCGGTTAAGTGTCTGACGTCAGCTCAGGTCATGATGATCTCTGGGCTCATGAGTTCGAGCCCCGCGTCGGGCTCTGTGCTGACAGCTCACAGCCTGGAGCCTGCTTCAGATTCTGTGTCTCCCTCCTCTCTCTCTGCCCCTCCCCTGCTTGCGTTCTGTCTCTGTCTCTCAAAAATAAATAAACCTTAAAAAAAAAAAAAAGAAAAGGTCTGGAGGGCACCGGTGTGGAAAATTGCTCACACAGGCATATTGGCACTAAAGCTCATAAGAGAAACTTTGTTCCGCTGGGGCATGAGCAGGGGCCCTCTTCAATCCAAAGAAGGAAACAGAGGCATCCTCACCTGTAAAGTCATAGAGTTGCGGCAAAGCATCCAAAATGATGCCAACCAGAGGCAAGTAAAGGGCAGCGATTTTGACCTTCATCTCTGGTTTGACGCAGCGCGGGTCCAGGTCGTGAGAGCTCAGGAGGCTGTGGACGGCGCTGACGGCTTTCCTTTGCACTTTGCTGATCCTAATGGCGCAACACAGAAGGTCAGAGGTCATGGTGAAGGGAGATGGACCAAAACGCTCTCAAACAGTAAGGAGGGACCAGAACAGCCCTGAGCATTGCGGTGACAATGGGACCAGAACAGCCCTGAGCATTGGGGTGACAATGGGAAAACCAAGCAAAACAGGGTAGACGTGTGTCTAGAATCGAGGACAGACTGCCTGCATTCTGGTCCTGGGTCTGCTGCTAGCATCATGTGTCAAAGTCCATCATCTTGTAGTATCAGTACGTGATTCCTCTGTATTGTTGGGTAACATTCCACTGCATGGAGAGATCACATTTTAATTACCCATTCATCAATTGATGGACATGGGGATTATTTCCACTTTTTGGTTATTATGAATTATGGACACTGCTTTGAATATTTGTGTATAAGTTTCTGGGTGGACATAAGTTTACTTCTCTTGGATATGAATGTACTTCACACCTCAGAGTCGAATTACTGGATTTTATGGTAACTCTATGTGTAACCTTTAGAGGAACAACCAAACTGTTTTCAAGGGTGGCTACGCCATTTTACACCCCTACCAATAGTGTCTGAAGGTTCCATTTTCTCTCTGCCAACACGTGTTATTATTTATCTTTTTTATTATGGCCATCCTAGTGGGTATGAAGATGCTATGGACTGAATGTTTGTGTCCTCCCAGAATTCCTATGTTGAAACCTAATCCCCAGAGTGATGGTCCTAGGAGGCGGGGCCTTTGGGAGATTACGTCATGAGGATGGAGCCCTCATGCGTGAGACTAGTGCCCTTAGAAAAGAGACCCCAGAGAGCTCCCTGGCCCCTTCTACCATGCGAGAATATAGCAAGAAAATGGCCATCTATGAACTAGGAAGTGGGTCCTCATCAGCCTCTGAATCTGCCAGCGTCTTGATGTTGGACTTCCTAGCCTCCGGAACTATGAGAAATAAATTTCTGCTGTTTATAAGCCACCTAGGCTACAGTATTTTTGTTATAGTTGACCCAAGCAACTAAGAGAGAAGGAGTCATGATCTGGCTTTGATGTGCATTTCCCTGATGGCCAACGATGTTGAGTATCTTTTCATGTGTTTGTTGGTCATACCTTCTTTGGAGAAATGTCTATTCTGATCCTTGCCCTTTGAAATATTGAGTTATTTGTCCTTCTGTTATGGAGTTGTAAGATTTAAAAATTACGTAACAGGTACAAATCCCTTATTAGATCTACGTTTTGCAAATATTTTCCTCCCATTCTGTGCATTGCCTTTTCATTTCCTTGATGATGTCCTTTATGTCGCCCAAGTTCTCACTTTAGTGAAGTCTAGCTTAGCTATTTTTTTTTTTTCTTTTGTCGTGCCCACTTCTGGTGGCAGATCTACTTCTGGTGCCTGATCCTATTTCGTGGAGAGTATCCGTGTGATTTCATCTAAGAGGTTTGCAGCGTCAGCACTCACATTTAGGTCTGATCATTTTGAGTTAACCTCTGCACAGGGTATGACATGGAGGGCCCGACGTCATTCTTTTGCACGTGGATACCCACTGGTCCCAGTGCCGTCTGTCGGAAACATGACTGTTTCCCCCACTGAATTATTTGGGCACCCTTGTCAAAAACCAATCGACTATAAATGCGAAGATGTATTCCTGAACTCTTAATTCAATTGCACTGATCTATATGTCTATCTTTGTGTCAGAACCACACAGTCTTGACTACTATTGTTTTGTGGGAGGTTTTGAAATCAGGAAATGTGAGTCCTTCAATTGTGTTCTTTTTCAAGATTGTTTGGGCTACACTGGGTCCCTTGAATTTCATATGAATTTTTAGGGTCGGCTTGTCAGTATCTGCAAAGAAGCCAGCTGGAATTCTGAGTGGGGTTACACTGAACTTGTAGATCAGTTCGGGGAGTAACACCATCTTAACAACACTGAATCTTCTAATCCATGAATATGTCATGCCTCTCTGCTTTGTTTAGATCTTTTTATTTCTTTCTAAAGTGTCTTAGAGTTTTTGGCATACAGGTCTTGTACTTCTTTTGGTAAAAAATTTAGTCCTAAGATTTTATTATTTTTTGATGCCATTTTTAATGGAGTTGTTTTCTTAATTTCATTCCACATTGTTCATCACAAGTATATGGAAATATAATTGATTTTTGTATATTGATCTTGTACCTTGCAACCTTGCTGAACACATTTATTATGTTTAATAGGTTTTTAATGGCTTCCATAGGATTTTCTTTTTTTTTTTAAGTTTATTATTGTTTTGACAGAGAAGGGGAGAGAGAGAGGGAGGGATGGAGAGAGAGGGAGAGAGAGAACCCCAAGCAAGCTCCATGCTGTTAGTGCAAGCTGGGCCAGGGCAGAGAGAGAATCCCAAGCAGGGTCCATGCTCCATGTGGGGCCTGACGCGGGGCTCAACACTGGGCTCAGTCTCACGTACCACGAGATCATGACCTGACCCGAAATCAAGAGTTGGACACTTAACCAACTGAGTCACCCAAGCGCCTCGTAGGATTTTCTATAAACAAATCATGGTATCTGTGGACAAAGATAGTTTTACTTCTTCCTTCCCAATATGGGCGCCTTCATTTCACTGTCTTGCCTAATTGCCCCGGGTAGGGCTTTCGAAACAACAATGAGTAAAATAGAAGTGGCAAGAGTGGTCATTCCTATCTTGTTCCTGGTCTTACAGGGAAAGCAATCAACCTTTCACTAATAAGTATGATGCTAGCTGTGGGTTTTTCATAGATGCCCTTTACCAGGGTTGAGGAAATTCTGTTATATTCCTATATGATTTGTTGATTTTTTTTTTTTTCAGAAAAAGGTATTGGATTTTATCAAATGCTTTCTCTTCAACTATTGAGATGATTGACTGGGTTTTGACCTTTATTCCATGCATACAGTATATTATATCAATTGATTTTCAGATCTTAAACCAATCTTGTGTTCCCAGGGTAAATCATACTTAGCTACCGTGTATAATCCTTTTTATACATTGTTGAATTCAGGTTTTCAGTGTTTTGTTGAGGATAATCATATCTACAGTCATATCAGTCTTTTGTTTGCTTTTGGTATCAGGGTAATGCTGGCCTCATAGAATGAGTTGGAAAGTGTTCTCTCTCCTGAAGAGCATGTGAAGGACCTAGCACAGAGATGCTCGATAATTTCCATATGCTTGAGGAACATTGTGGATTGAATGATGTGTAGATATTTGTGGGCACCCCCAGGTAAAGGGGGCTCTAGGGAGACCCCTTAGAAACTGGAGCCGTGGCCCCTTTCAGAAGCCCAGATACTGAGACGTATCTGGGGCCCTTACCCTTGAGATGGGCAGGTTGTTGGTGAGTCTGTTAATTGCCTTGGCAGCAAAAGGCAGTACTAATCAAGAGGAAGTATTGTTAGACCATGAGATTTTTCTGAGGTTTCAGCCCACGTGGCAAAGTCACTAATAAGTATGTGACAGTATTTCTAAGGACTTTCCAGGGGAGCAACTGACAACCCAGAAATCAGGGATTATTTGTTGCTAAAGGAGAAACACTCTTAATTAGCTACCTTCGGGGGGGGGGGGTAGAAAAGGTACCGTGTGTGTGTGTGTGTGTGTGTGTGTGTGTGTGTGTGTGTGTGTCTGCAAACTAAGGTGATTTTCTTTGTGTTCAAACCTCATTCTCAGCACCTTATAGGTCGGGGCACTTTGTGTTGCTTTGAAAATTTATGTTAATTATAGGGTAGAAAGTTCTACCGGGAAAATAGAGAAGAGTTTAGTTAGGTTGGGCGAAGAAGATGAGATTGAAGCTCTCGAAGGAGGCGCTCAGGACCTGAATTCCTGAAAAGAGGCAGGATTTAGAGTGAAGACCATTCAGTTTCCCACACTGGCCTCCCGGGAGGCAGGGACAGACATTCACTTGGGTAATATCGTTATGGACAAAGCACTTAGGATATGTTTGTGATTTTGCAGTTGCACAAGCTTGAAGATGCTCCCTTCAAGTCACTGTTTCCTTCCTTAAATCACAAGCACTTAGAGAGAACTTGAAAACTGCCCATTAGACAAAAATCCGTAACATCTAGCAATGCTGCCACTAATCAGCAGACTGTATTCCAGAAACTCCTTTAGCATAGGAAGGAAGAAGGGAGGAGCAGTAGGAAGGGGTTTTCCAGAGAGGGCGATGGTGTGCTATGGGAGGGTGGGCCCTGGGAGAGCACTCAGGAAACCAGGGCTCTACATTTGGTTTTGTAATGTAACTTTGGGCAAGTTCCTTCAATTCTTCGCACCTAACCTGAACATCGAAAGAGTTGAGCCCAAATTATTTTCCAGTTCTAACGATCTGAGTGCCTGAATGGCGACATTTACGGAGCCGGGGAGTTTTGGCTGTTTGGGGCACTGGTGTATCTCTGATCGACTCTACACGCCCCAGGGTACGCATTTGCTAACTACTGAATGGGATGCATATTTTGGAAGGCATTGTCTCCTTTTGTGCCATCGGGCAGACGGTGGTTTTCTAATCCTATAGCTTATGGAGCACAGGGAGAGAAGGAAAGAAGAAGGGGTGGTCTGTCTGCAGCCCTGTCCATAGACTTTTAAGACTAGATACTCCGACATGCCCCTGGGTGATCAGGCTTCTAAGAGGTGAAAGGATTTACAAGCCCTGGACCTGAGGCATCTCTTCCCTTGTGGGCAGGCCTCCCTGCAAGAAACTTAATCTGGACACTGGGTAACTGCCTTCCCATCAGCGGCCACTTCTTCAATGTCAACATTAAGCAAGCAGCATCTTGCTGCTGCCTCCGTGTGTACGCAGATCACCCGGGGCACGTCTCATAAATGTCTTTGTTCCTGAGGAGTTCACTAATCAAAGCATCCCCGGGAAGCCTGCTGTATTAGAATTGGGAAATTCTTCTCAATGAATCAGTGGCTGCAAAAAAGCCGTTTTGTGGCTTCTCTCTGTCCCTCAGGGCTTTCCACTTTCCTATCCAGCCCCATTTTCTCAACACGTGAATGTTTCTACTCTTCAGAACGGGTGAATGGTAGAGTTTTTCCGCCAAGTCGGAAAGGTTGGACGGCAAACTTGAGTAAGGAGGGGTTTTTTGTGTGTGTGGGTTTTTGGCTTCGTATTCCGATTGAAATGTCAGAAACATACCCTTCCCCCTCAGCATCGAGGGCGGCAGCCAGTTCAGTAAAGAGAAGTCCGGTGAGGAAATGCTGCTGGCGGTACTCGGGAGTCAGATCAAACATGCTGGCAATCTTCTGGTCCTGGAAACTGGAGCAGGAGCTTGAGTTCTGCACAAATGCAAGGAGCAGTTCTTTGAGTCACAAGAATGGTCTGGGGCCTCTGGGTGGCTCAGTCGGTTAAGCGCCTGACTCTCGATTTGGGCTCAGGTCATGATCTCACGGTTCGTGAGTTCGAGCCCCGTGTCGGGCTCTGTGCTGACAGTGCAGAGCCTGCTTGGGAATCCCTGTCTCTCTCCCTCCCCTCCTCTCCCCTTCTCCCCCACCTCTCTCTCTGCCCCCCACCCCACCTCACGTGCACACCGTCTCACGCTCTCGCTCTTTCTCTCTCAACACAAATAAATTAATTAAAAAAAATAAAAACAAACAAATGAACAAAATCGCAACAGCCAGCGTTTACGGAGCCATGCTGCCACGAGTCTTTGCAAGCATTGTCCAGTGCATTCCCCACCTGACGGATGAGGAAACGGAGCTGCCCGTAGAGTGGTCACTTTGCTTTTCCCTCCCACGAACAGGGAGCTGCCAATTGGGAAAGATGAGAATAAAGCAGCCAGGGTCTCTCACGAAACGACCAATACTCCGTTCCCCACCCCAGATCGAAAGTGAAGATTCAAGTCCCAGGACACCATGTGGACAGGGAACCGGCAACGGAATCCAACGCTGTGGCTTCGAGCAGGCAATTCCGTTGAGACTTACAAGTCCCAGGCAATTCCCACGCTCTCCCCGGGGTGCACTTTCTACTGCACCAAGGGCATCTGACGTGTCCCTGGAAATCCTTTGCTGCCGGTGGGACTGGCCTGGCCACTGGCTGGGCTTACTAATTCCCCGGGGCGGTCAGAAGGGAAACGTGGCAGAAGACCCAGGGCAAAGTTAGCACACGGGGAATCACTGCTGTAAGTCACGTCTCCCCCAGTTCATGATGAGATGGTGACGTCGTTAACAAGTGGCTCATAGCACTTGGCATAAATGGCTAAGTTTTCTTTTTTTTTTAATTAGTAAGACCAACCTTCACCTTTGTTGTTGGCATCAAGGAATACCCAACAGAAATAGAATGCAATACTGAGAAATCTTGTCTGCTGCTCTGAGCCACTGATTTGTCACCAATAAATGGAATGTGATTGTGAAACGGTATTTCCTTAAAGTTTTTTTCTAGAGGGCACTAGTCCCTTGACAAATCTATGGAGGGGTGAAGAAAGGTTTTTAGTAGTTAAATCGCTTTGGGAATCAGTGCTTATTAAATATTTTTCTTCTCCACCCCTTGGGTATTTATAACTTACAGCAACAAGTTACAGACTCGTGGGTAGCCGACCGCAAAACAAACAAACAAACAAAACCAAAACCAAAAACCTGTTAATACAGGGTCTCTAAAACTTAATTGACACTGGAGCTCTGTATTTGCATAATGCTCCTTAACATCTGGTTGACCCTGGGGCCCACTGAACCTCACCTGTGAAATACTGTTCCACAAAGAAAGATTGGCCATGTCAGTCAAAGCCTTGTCTCTAAATATGACACGGGTGTTATTTATTTATTTATTTTTGGCTGATAGAGAGTAAGACTCATTAGAAAATACACTCCCTATAAAAAGAATGCTTGATCAGTTTATGACAAGGTCTTCTTAGTGCTTTAAGAACTAAACTATTGGAGTCTGATTCAAGATGGACTCAACTTGTGCTGAACTCCATTTCATAAGAGTATCAACAGAAAATTCTAGGATAGCTCAAAGATGTAATACCCACGTCAAAAACCGCTATTTGATCATTATGGAATTAATATAAAGGAATATGCCATTTCATAAATCTTAGGGTTCTGGAGTTTAGGAAAAGGAAAGTGAGCAGAGAAGACGGTCAGCCTCAAGTGGAAAGACAATTAATGCCAGACAAAGGAAGCTATGTGACTTTTCTATGAATTTCTAGATTTCCGTAGTGCGTACGAATTCCTCACTCTTCCTTACCCCAGCAGAGACCCTTGAGCCTAGGAAGGAACCAGTCACGCAGCTTGTAAATGATCAGTTACATGGTACAACTTTGGGTACCATACTTATGTGTCTCTGGATCGAGCAATCCGGTGTGAACAGCTCCATTTTTCTTTTCATTAACAAGACCAACCTTTATAGGAATAAATGACTAGTTCAATGAAATAGCTTGAGGAATTCTTTCAGGGATTACCTGGGAAGAGATGGAGAGGCAGGGGGACTCTGGCGCAGTATCGGCATTCATAAAGAAGAGGTTCAGATTGAGGTAATGCTCGTGGCTGCAGAGGATTCTCAGAAACTCCAGCCTCATGGAAACGAGCATCGGAAGGTTGTTGAGCTTGGCCGACAGCTGGGAGGAAAAACGAAAACAGCAAAGATGGGTTTATGACAAGGTAAATGGAGTTGAAGTTGGCAGAGGCAAAAACCTCCCTTCTCTCCGGATTGAGACAATCAACTTAATAAAAATTCATGGGACTTGGGCGCCTGGGTGGCTCAGTCGGTTAAGCGACCAACTTCGGCTCAGGTCACGATCTCGCGGTTCGTGAGTTTGAGCCCCGTGTCGGGCTCTGTGCTGATGGCTCAGAGCCTGGAGCCTGCTTCGGATTCTGTGTCTTCCTCCCTCTCTGCCCCTCCCCTGCTCATGCTCCCCTCTGCCAAAAGTAAATACACATTTAAAAAAATAAAAAAAATTAATGGGACAGTGCAACAGAGGGAAAGTTGTGTATCACAGGGAGGCCCACTGAGTTTTCATGCATACTCTTCCCCTTAATAATTCTAGCCTAGCAGCTGTCCAAAATGTAGATTCTTGACCTGACCCCCACACTTGTCAAATCTACAACACCGTGGCAAACCTGTGTTGCAAATAATCTGGATGTACGTCTTCTGTGTAACATAACATCATTCATTTCACAAAAAGGCCACTTTGTCTAAAGAACTAAATGAAAGGAGTTGACCCCATATGGGGCCGCACAAAACCCCTGGAATATGACTGGATGACTCTCATGCCACTACTGTTTTTTTGCAGTTTCTCATTAAAGGCCCCAATGGGGAGTTCTCAGACCCGTTCCCCACATAAAGGCATCCTATTATTGAAGAAAGGATGTAGCCCCTGCAAAAAAAAGCTGAGGAATTTGCCCCAAAGTAAGAGAGGAGGAAGTGGAGGAGAAAGAAGAAGCTGGGAGGTTTCTGAGGAAGTCTTCCCTTAAACAGACAAACCATGAAAAGCACAGCTAATGAGGATCGTCAACAATACTGTCATAACACCGTATGGTGACAGGAGACCGCGCTTGTGGTGAACACTGCCTAACGTATAGAATTGTTGGATCAATACGTTGTATACCTGAAACTAATATAACACTCCACGTTAATTTTATCTCAACCTAAAAAATTAAGATGAAAACAACACCAACGAGCCATGAAATAAGCAATGAAAAGCTGACACCAGGGACAATATGGAAGAGATCCCTTGCTTCCCTCAGGGAGAGGGACCAGTGAGGACCCAGACTCCATGGGCTGTGACTCAGAGGCAGCTTCTTTGAAGACAAAGTAGGGAAAGGATGGACCTGATAGACCTTGAGCCTCTCCATATATATCACCATCAACACCCTCGGGCCCCCGCACGGGAAACCAAGCATCTCATCTGTGTGAACGGACGTGCCTTCTCTTCTTGCACTTTCAGAGTGGTTTCATAAACGGTATCATTTAAGGAGCAACATATTTTCAACCATTTTAGGAGAAGCCATTGGGCGGTGGGTCATCCATTTTGCCTATAGGATCAATCGGTCTGTAGCTAGACATTTACTGGAAACAAAGGGATACCATTACGGATTACGTAAAAAATAAAGCATGACTTTTGTGTGAACAAAGTTACCAGAACCTATACTCTTTGTCACTGTGTCTTGCTGGCTGACTTTGCACCCGTGGATTCACCAGTAAACTGGACTGATTAGAACTTGATCTTATGCCCCTCACTGGTCACTCACCAAGAGTTGTTGGGTCAAACTAGTCAGAGCTTGAAAGCATAAGATATTTGTCCTTGAAAGAAGCCCGCAGTATAGGTATCTTAAAAACCTCCCTTGAGATTTCATTAAAGACAGAAGTTTCAAAAATAATTTTGGTGATATTTAGAAAAGAGCAAGGTGCCATTCCAGAAACATCTTCCCCAAAGGTCAGGACCCGCAGTGGTAGCCTTAGTGGCACTACCCAAGGATGGGTGTTAAGTTAGTGGCACATTGAAAGTGACATCAAGGGAGTGAAAAACTAGATTTGTCTATCGTTAGTGACTATTAATAAAAGGCTAAGATCATACCCATTGTCACAAGGTCTATAAATGGCAGAAAACGTGATAGGATGTTTGAATCAGGCTATGCAAAATGACAAAACCAGAGGACTTTGGAAGAATAAAAACTTGCCTCAGGTATGATGTACATACTGTACCTACATAGCTGGGGTCAATGGAGTAAATCACCATTGACTGCGTCAGTGACCACTTTAGGCCTGAGGGCCACATTAATTGTACTAAGCAACACCCACAGATATCACTGGCAAACAGAGCACAGAGTGAAAATGTTAAAGCCTGGATAAATCTAATCCAACTCTGTCTTTTGGCCAATAAGGAAGCCACTCATGTAAAAGTTAAGCTCCCCAGATCGCAGAGGAATTTAATGGCACCACTGGGATAAGAACACCGGCTTATAGATTCTGACTCGAAGGCTCTCTGGCAGCTGAGACAGAAAAGAGGAAGAAAAAGAGGGTAAATGAGAAGCACGCCTTACCTTAAAAGCGAAGGAAAAGACGGAAAAGAGAAAGAGAGAAGAAAGGAAAGCAAAAGAGAAAATCATAAAGTGAGTTTGCAGGGCGGGCAGACATCTCCTTTGGAGCGCCTCCTTTGCCTTCTGGTAATGAAAGCTGCCCACGTGTCACAGAGATTCTCTCTTTCACCAAACTCGAGTCAGGCTCCTCTGAGCTCTTTTGCAAATAGGCCTGCCCTTGGACATGTCGTAGAGAGCTCGATTTCAGCAAAGATCCTCCTGAGTCAGTTTAGCCAGAGTCTCCCAGCCTCAGTATCTGACCACCTTGATATCTCACTGACTTCCCCAACCCTCATCCCTCACCAGCCCCCTGGCTTGCCTTCACCCAGAATCCTGTCAGGTTGGTTTAGCCAGAATCCCCCTCACTCCTGATATTCCTGCTTATGAATTCCCCCCCCCACTAATCCCCCTACTCTGCTCCCTGGTTCTAAATTCCCACTTTTCCTTATTGTATTTAGAGTTGAGCCCCATCTCCTGTACTGTAAAATCCCATTGCAATGGTCCCCACATTTATACAGATGGTCCTGAATAAAAGTCTGCCTTAGTGTTTCACAAGAGTCATGAAAAATTCTTTCTTAAACAGCAGCTAACCTCGGGTCTACCATGGTATTCTAGTATCTGCTTTGTATATGTCCAACTTTAAGTTTTGAAAAAAGGGATTAGCTTATATTTGTAAGTCATCCAGCGACCTGTTTTGAAAACCAGATTAATTTATATTGGCAATTCCTCTGAAGACCCATAACCCTAAACATGGGGGTGGCAGAGAGGAATGGCGTCGTCCTTCACCCCTCCGTGCTGGTGGAACCTGGAACGGAAGATCCATGTAGGGTCAGGAGACCGGGCTGCACAAGATGTCGGTGCTCTGAGCATTTTGCGGTTTCCTTAGGATTCTCTTTTTATAGGCGGGTTTCCTTATTAGGAGTTCCTTCAGAAAAGTCATGGTCTGTTTTCGGGAGTTGGGGAAGATCCTTCTATATTGCAAATGAGGAAGTGAGCCCCAGAAAAGTTGAGTGAATTACTCAGCATCATGAAGAGATTAACCACAGAAAGCAAAGCCTGATAGAACAGAGTGATGAGTCCGCTGTAGCCTGGAGTCAGGCAAGACTGGGTTTACCAACCACGTTCTTTCCAACCAACAAGTTATACGACGCAGCTTTCTCATTTGCAAAATGTAGAGGACACCTTGCAAGGATTAAAGATACTAGTTCTATCAGATACTCAGCACGGTGCCTGGTTCACAGGAAGAAGGCAGCCGTGGTGACGGTGCTGGTGCTGGTGGAGGGGGTGGGTGGCAGTGGCAATGGGAGTCACAGGTGGCGACAGTGCTGGTGGGTAGTGGTCACAGTGGCAGTGACAGCGGTCGTGGTGGGTAGAGGAGGAATGCGGAAGAAAGGAAAAGCCACAACAGCAACCACTTGCAGGACACCTGCTGGGACAATTTAGGGGGACAGCGAACAAAAGAAGAATCCTCCTTAAACGTCTGAGGAGAGGGCTGTGGTAAGATGCTCCTGGGGCATGAGATATTTGCTTTGCGCTCAGTGAGGTCTGGGCTCTTTGGCAGATTCCATCAGGGTTCTTTAAAGTCCGAATTCCAGGGGCGCCTGGGTGGCTCAGTCGGTTGAGCGTCCGACTTCAGCTCAGGTCACGATCTCACGGTTCGTGAGTTCGACCCCGCGTCAGGCTCTGGGCTGATGGCTCAGAGCCTGGAGCCTGCTTCCGATTCTGTGTCTCCCTCTCTCTCTGCCCCTCCCCCATTCATGCTCTGTCTCTCTCTGTCTCGAAAATAAATAAACATTAAAAAAAAAAATTAAAAAAAAATAAAGTCCGAATTCCACAGCCACATTTTAATGAATTACCCTTATATGTGAAAAGAGACCCCATGCTTTGAATTCTAGACCTGGTCTAAGAGCGAATGCCGCGGTCACACGATTTCTGTTAAATGTTGCAGTGAAGAAGACCATAGCACCAACAGCCCTCGAGTCTCACACACGACCTTGTCGGCCCCTTCGGGTTGGCAAATGCTCCAGGAGTCCGTGCGGACCAGTGTGTCTAGTGAAGCCCGGAAGACAAATGACCAGAAAGCCCACAATGCACGGGAGTCAAGCTGTCTAACCTGGCAAGGAGCATACCATGGCAGTGACCACAGCACTGGAGGAGAAGGAGCCAGAAACAACACGGCTAGGTCTGTGGGACACTCACCTGGTTGCAATAGTGTTTGATGAGGTTAAATACGAAGCCACGATCCATGAGCGACAGAAGGTCGTACAAGAAGAAAGCCAGGCTGATGTTCATCTTTTCTGCCTGCTCGTTTTCCTTAAAAAAAAAACCAACACGTGAATCATTTTGCGGTAAGCCCCGATCATGACCAACCGAGTGCCTGGTAGGGAGGCTGGGACACACAGGTCCTACCGTGTCCCTGGGGGAGACACTGACACTGGGCAAAGCTGGTGACCCGGCAAAATTGTGGCAAAATACAAGTTAGCCCTTAACGGGTGCCAGGAGTGTTGGGCTGAATCAAGCAATTCTTTATTCACTGTTAATATTTAGGTACATTTCCTTCGATTCCTTTTTTTCCCTACATGTGTATGTACACAATTGAGCTCAGTCTCTATAGACCATGTTGGGCCTTGCATTTTTTTCGTTCGACATTGTACCACGAACCTTTCCCTGCATTTTTAACATTTCTTCAAAACTAGTTTTTAATGGTTGTCTCGTATTTCTCCACGTGGCTCTGCCATAAATTATTTGATTCTTGTAATTCTTGTCTTGGTAAGACGAACTTGAAACATACCCACAATCTTCAGTGAGACAAGTTGTTAATTTATAAGGGTTGTCGAGAAAATCTCATCAGGATAAAGAATTGGTTTTTACCTCAGGAATGTTTTTTTTTTCCTCCAATTAGGCAACATTCCCAGCCCAAGAGAGGTCAGAGTTACACACGGTAGAGTGACCTCTTGCATGAAATGAGACGAGGGCTTTTGTTGTGGTTACTTCTCGGTGCTCATATTTTTGACATCTTACAGCACTTCAGAGTAAGTGGGGATTCACTTTTTCACATTTACGTCCTTTTATTCTCAGAATGAGAAATCAGCGTTCTCTGCCTCTAGTGAAAATGCGATTTGAAAATAGTTTCCTTTGGTTATGATGGGCACGTTGCAAACTCAGGCCAAGCTGAGCAGACACTGGGATGGACAGAAACCTGACACAGAGGAGTTTCCACAGTATCTCTGAGTGGTAAGTTCTCCGGCTCCAGCCGTCCCGCACAGGGGCCACTCCTGGGCAGTTGACGTAACTGTCTGACTGTTCTGGGCTTGGAATCATCAGTCCTGGCCTCGCTGCTGGCTGTGTGGCTTTTGGAAAATCTTTCAGTCTCACTGAGGCTCCTCATCTGTGTCTGACAACACGGAGACTCCACTGCTGGGCTCAGAAAGTCTGCCGTCAGAAATAACCGAACGGAAATCTTCTCCTGAGCACTTCCTACTATATAAATCCTTAATAACGATAAAGGTATTAATGATGACCACTGCTGCCTCAAATTTTAGAGCTGCCTTCTAAAATTGTTCTACTTCCGGGGGCACCTGGGTGGCCTAGTTGGTTGAGTGTCCGACTTCGGCTCAGGTCATGGTCTTGCAGTTCATGGGTTCGAGTCCCGCGTTGGGCTCTGTGCTAACGAACAGCTCAGAGCCTGGAGCCTGCCTCAGATTGTGTATCCCTCTCTCTCTCTATCGCCCCCCTCCCCACCCTGCACGCATGTTTTGCCTCTCTCTGTCTCTCAAAAATAAACAAATGTTAAAAAAAAAAACTTTAGGGGCGCCTGGGTGGCGCAGTCGGTTAAGCGTCCAACTTCAGCCAGGTCACGATCTCGCGGTCTGTGAGTTCGAGCCCCGTGTCAGGCTCTGGGCTGATGGCTCAGAGCCTGGAGCCTGTTTCCGATTCTGTGTCTCCCTCTCTCTCTGCCCCTCCCCCGTTCATGCTCTGTCTCTCTCTGTCCCAAAAATAAATAAACGTTGAAAAAAAAAATTAAAAAAAAAAAAACTTTAAAATTGTTCTACCTCGTTTTATTTATTTTTAAACTTTCTATTTTGGACTAATTCCAAATACAAAGAACTGCTATATGCTCTTTAACTGATTTATCAATACTTCACATTCTGCTATATTAGCTTTATCATTCTCTTCATATATATATATGTATATATATATAAAACAATTTTTTTCAGCGTTCTTTGAGAGTAGGCTATAAAAATCATGCCCATTACGCCGTAATACCTCAAGAGGTATTTTCTAAGAACTAGAATATTCTGCCCATATCTATTCCCCCAGTACCACTCCAGGGTCCCATCCAGTATAACTATACTGAGTTGTCATATTTAGTCACATTTAAATTACTGTCTTAAGATGACGCTTTTCCCTGCTGATGAAAATACAAGATGCTCAAGGTAAAAGATTGAGAGAATAAAGAATAAAAGGCCCAGTTACCTTCTGAGGTTTCACTAGAAGGGCTGCAGTCTCCGAGGTGACCACATTCACAATAGTCGTTATGTCATCTTTGAAACGGTCGGAAAAGCGAGTCCTCCGAAAATTGTCGCGTTTGTCCATGTTATGTACATACTGGGCCATGCTTTTCACCTGCAGAGGGGGTGGGGGAAATGTCAACACAGAAACAGGTGACCTGCTTCTACGCTGTGGAAAAGGGGGAAGGACTCGAAGGAAGGCTCCTTAACGGCGGACTTTCCAACTCTTGATCTGCACTGGTGGTTGCCCAAGCAGACTCTGGACAAAAAATGCTCCTGGTGCACAGAAGGCTACCATGGTGGCAGGAGGTGGGAAGGATGTCCTCTTCTTGACCCCAAGTCAAGGGGCTTCCTTCTCGCAGCTCACCAAGCCAGGGAACTTCATTCTTTAGCTGCAATGCTAGAAGACTCCCCTGCTCTCGACCGCCTACGGGAAGGCAGACACAGATTGGGCTCCCGTGGCCACTCGGGATGATGGATCTCAACACATTACACAAGAGGAACTGTGTATGATACTGTCTTTGAGGTGAACTGAAGTCACCTCTGTCCCCAAAACTACAATAAGGAGAAGAAGGAAGAGATGATCCCCTTGGGTTTCAAGTTGAAACCGGGAGTAGAGTTTTCTAGAAACAATTCTATATTATGCTAGGCAGAAACTTAGCCACTATTTGGAATGGTGCCTCTAAGATAAGTTATGTTTTGAGTTCAATAAGGCTAGCTGGTTTTATACATCTTTTTTAAAAAATACTTAATCGTATACTTAAAAATGTGTATTAAGAATGTGTGTTCTGATAAAAACCTGTGTGTCTGCTGGTGATTGCCTGTATTATGATAGCACAATACCAGCACCACATCCACCACAATTTAAAATGAAGATCATGGGGCCCCTGAGTGGCTCAGTCGGCTGGGCGTCCGACGTCAGCTCAGGTCATGATCTCAGTTTGTGAGCTCGAGCCCCACATCGGGCTCTGTGCTGACAGCTCGGAGCCTGGAACCTGCTTCGGCTTCTGTGCCTCCCTCTCCCTCTGCCCCTCCCCTGCTCATGCTCTGTCTCTCTCTGTCTCAAAAGTAAATAAACGTTAAAAAACATTTGTAAAAAATGACGATCATGATTTGTTTTTTGCACTTCTTCCCAAGGCCTGGAGATTCGTGGGTCAATACAGGCCCCCTTGACACTCCCAGAAGTCGTGTCTGGTCCTCGCTGGAAGTTGCTTAGGGCTGGCGGGGACATTCTGATGGGCAAGGCTGGGAGTTCTTACCCTAGGATGCCTACCCTCGGAGGTCATTTCCGTGAATGTGCCCAGGCTAGTCAGAGAGTCGTGAAAAAGAAATGGCCCCGGGAGTTAACCGCCCACATCTGCCTGAAGATGACGCCCTGGGTCAGAGCTGGAAGAAGGGGGGACAAAGACAGTTGTATGGGAAAATGTGTTCCAGTCCCAAGGGCCACAAGGGAGGACTCTCAGGCACTACCAGCAGATTTCTGTTTCTAAGAACGCAGGACCAACAACTTTCATTAGCACCGAGACAAGCAGAGATAAAAAAACAAAGAGAAGGTAAAGTAAGAAGAGAATAAGAGACAGGCTGTGTGTGTTTTATGTTTTCAGATAATACCAGGGCCAGCTTGAGGAAGCCCTACAGACTTAAAATCCTAGAGCCCAGCGTAAGAACCATGGATTCTCTTCCCTGCAGGGTCCTGCTTGGTTCAGGGCACACGGAGGTGTCTGTACCCCCAGAGTCTCACACACTTGGTGGGAGGGAGGACCAGAATGAGAGGTAGGCACTGGACCTCATTCTTGTCTGACAGCCGCGTCTCTCCCACTTTGCTCCTAACAAAGGACCTGGGAAGACAAGGCCTCTTTGTCTGAGCTGCCCCGATCCTGATTTTCTTCTGGCTAACTCACCCTGGGGCACCAGGCTTTTAGAACTCACTGTTATATCCGGCTCCTGCCTGCGGGGCTTGGCCACCCTACAACCGGTAAATAATTCTCACAATTCCGTACTTTCAACTGATGGCCTCTTTCCAGACTGTAAGTAACTTGCCAGCTACTGTGTCCTTGGGCTCTGCACAGAAGAACATCCACTGGAAACGCCAGTGGATGCTCGGTCTGTTATTTGCAGGTGGGGTAAGGCAGGAAAATACGATCCCCCATAGTGGTCTTCATGACCCATGCACAGCAGGGGTGCCTCTGAAGAACCCGCTGGTGCAAAACTTCATGTTGTGAGTAAACTAGGTCACCCATTGACCTGTGGGTCCCCAAAGTCTGGCCCAGCGGTTTCTCAAGGGTCACAGGGATTTGTTCATTAGCAAGCATGAGACTGGCCCCAGGCTTGTGTTCAACACTCGGCTGCCACAGTGGCTGTTCGTTAGCGCTCGGGCATTAACGCAACTGAAGGGTGTTAAATGGCCCGCGTTGTTGGCCGAGTCTGAGGAGATGGTCCTTTCTTTCTCCTCAGGCTTCTTAGGAAAAAAAAACGGTTTTGGTTTTTAAATAGCTTCCTGAGCATCCATGAGGCAAATGCACACGCAATGCATGCTGGACTGGATGTCCTGTCTGAGTCTGGGATCCGTTTCCTTGCAAAGTTCCGGCAAAGTTTCCATTTGCCTCCACTCCGGCACCTGCATCCATTGCTTGGTGTTCTGCGTCAGCCTCTGAACCTTGGCAAGCTGATCTCTACGGACTACGTCTCTCAGGCCTCCTTGTCCTTGGGCTTCTGCTTGGAGTTGGCTAATGGGAGGGGACCGGGAGGGAATCAGTGAGGGAGAGGACACGGAGGTCCTGTTATACGTCCCCTCTGCTGACCTCATCGGGGCCGCGGCAAGCTTCTGCTCGTGGGGACATTTCTGTAGGAATCCAGCTCCTGCCATGGGGACCCTCTGCTCTGTCTCAGCTTTGTCTTAAGTCCCAGTTGCACTGTTCCCGGCCCTTGATCCTTTAGAGACAGATAAAGACTCCTCCCTCCGTGCCTTGCCAACCCCATGTGCTCACACCTGGCCCAGTCGCTTTGATGAGTGCTTCCCTGTGAGGCCTTCTGAGAGATGCCAAGGCCGTCCTACTGGGACCCTGGCACACTTTGGTTACAACACCCAGAGCCCCGGGTAAGAGCAGCGTCTTGGGTGATCTGTCTGTGGACCAACCGCTTCCATTGGCTCAGATCGGCAGGAGATTTCTTCCCAACTCCCTCCTCTGTTTAGCATCAGGGACTCCTAGAGGGAAGGAGGGCTAGCAACTTTAGCTTCCACTTCCTCTCCCAGGGCCACAGAGTCCTAGTCAATAAATGTGCAAGATCAAAAGCAATTTTCACCTTTTCCATGGTTCTCTGGAACCGTGGCTCCCTGCAGCTCTGCATAGCTCCCTGCAGTTAAGGGCAGTAAAGGGGTACAGACGAAGCCTTTGGCTGACCCGCAGAGCCCTCCTTAGGGCCACCACAGTTCCTGCAACCCCATCTATAGACTGGGGGTGAGAGCAAACTCTGGCCTCCAGGCTGTTCGAGGACTAAATGAGACAATGCTTAAAACGGTGCCCGGCGCATAGCTGGGAAGATGCACACTACATTTCGGATGGGATTATTTTTCCTTCCTCAGGGATGCCAGCAGTTACAGGATTAGAGGAAGGACAGTCATTGTGACACCTTCAGAGAATACAGACGGAGCTCTAAGATGCCAGGTGGAGCCACTGAGCCCTCAAAAGGCTGAGTCCATTCTGGCCGGGCATGGGAGAAGCAGTGTATTCAAGGTGACTTCTGAGTATAAAAGTGTCGCATGTGATTAATACATTAGGCTAAGGAAGCGTTTTGTAACTTTGAGCTTCCAAGGAGAGGCAAAGTGGCAAGAGGACTGACGTTGTACGAGAGCCCTTGAGTCTCTGGCCCTCGGGGGCTGAGCGGGCTGGGCAAACCCTGCTTCAGTCTTCGTGTCCTGTGTGTGCAATGGGGATGACTCCCCAGGGTACTTCTCACACACAGGTCTTTACTGGGGTTTCAAGGACGTATTGAGGAGCCCTTAGGGCTGCTACTGGAACCCTGACATAGCAGAGTTTGAGAACCTCATCAGAGTTTTGGCTCTCCGGTCTCGCAATTGTGCTTATAATATGTAACTACTAAATAATATCTAAGAATGACTAGGTGACATGTGTGTCTACATATGTGTGCGTGTGTATGCGTAAATGACGTGAGATATTTTTTAACGGGGATACCTTGGGACTTGGTTTGTTTGAGATTCCACAACATCAGATTTCGTTTTTGGTACCCGACTTTTCACGTGCCATCTGATAGATGAATTAGGTTTAAGATTATCTGCATGAATTGTGTACAGATGGACAATGACCCGAGTGAATCTCCTTCACGTGGAGAAACTTGACGGCGAGTGGGGTGAGTACAGGGACGTACAGGAATGGCATGTTGGTGTTGATGCTTGTCATGCCTCAAGAGGGTTTCAAGGCCAGTTCATTTGCTGCCAGAGCACAGAGCTTGTGTCTCAGGGCTGACGTTGTTGCTACAAGACTTGGAGGCTGTGGCCGCCCACCTTAATGAACTTGGCTTTTAGAACGGGAAATTGTGGTGGGTACGAAGACCCTCGGCTCTGTCGACGCCTCGCGGGGCAGGGATGGTGTGGACTAGTGGATCTTCAGGGGTGCTCACAAGTCCCCCAGGGAGACAGGTTAATGTGCACTCCTGGGGTCCTCCTCTCCTTACCTCATTCAGTAGTCCTAGGGAGGGTCTCTAAAATCCGCTTCATTTTTACTAAACACGCCCCCGGGAGATTCTGTTGTAAGAATTCCAGACTGTGCCTTCAAAAGATGCCTCTCTAGCAAACACCCTTCCCCAGCTAGGGGTCGGGACTCGGTGAAAAGCTCAAAGATTTGAATCCTGGATGTTTTTGTGGCACGGGCTGACTTCCTTTTAACCCGATTGCACATCTCTTCTCATTTCCTCCCCAGGATGACTTTTATTTTTGTTTCCTTTGACCCCTTGTTGTCTAATATCTATCCTATTATTCAGTACTGTTCCCTTTTTCTTAGGCTTGAACTTACATAGATAAACTAGAGCTCAGGGGGAAATCCTACCCTCTCTCTCTTAAAACAAAAATTACTGACTTAATGTCACAGCGGAAAGAACCCAGTGACTATAAAGCTAACTCTATCACTAAATCCTAATCCACTCCTAACCCTAATCCCTGAGATTGTCTGTATATACATTTTTATGTACAATTGACTCTTGAACAACATGGGTTTGAACGGCGAGGGTCTGCTTACATGCGGATTTTTTTTTTTATAAGTACAGTACAGTCCTGTAAATGTATTTCCTCTTCTTCATGATTGCTTAACATTTTTTCTTTTCTCCAGCCTACTTTATTGTATGAATACAGTATATGACACACATAACGTATAAAACATGCACTGACTGTTTATGTTACTGGTAAGGCTTCCCGTCAACAGGAGGCTCTTAGTTAAGTCGTGGGGGGAGTCAAAGTTATATCTGAATTTTCATCTTGGGGGGGATGGCGTTCCTCTCCCCTACAGTGTTCACGAGTCAGCTGTGGTTGGTATCTATGCTTGTATCCCTTTTTCATTTAACATCATATCAAAATTTATCTCCATTTATCAACATTGATAAAACGGACATTCTTAGTTGCTTTCTTTTCCCTTCCAGTAATGATTCAAAAACTGGGTATTAGTATTGTTCTTTTCATGCGAAAATGAAGGACTACAGCTGTGCCTTCTGCCCTTCTAGTAGAGATCTGATAGAAGTTGGAGGGTAAACAGATTTGCAAGTTTCATTTTTTTTCTTTCCCTAATAAATATCAGTTGGTGCTTGTCTGGTACCAAGCAGTGTGCTGGGGCTACAGAGAGGATCATAAAGACAGACCCAAATCCTAGCAGTTGAATAAGCAAGACGGAAAGACAAATATAAATTGGGATGATTGCTGGAATGGAAATAAACAGGGTGTTTGAAGAACAGCAGAGAGGAAGACATATTACAGCATAAGCGGGTCAGAAAGGCCTCTCAGGGGTGGTGACGTTTAAGCTGAACCCCGAAGAGAAGAACCCAAAATGTGCGTGCCTGGGCGGGGGCAGGGGATGGGAGGTAGGGAGGGGAGGGAGAATCTGAGAAAGGCTTTGAGGCTGGAAAGGCCACGGCATCTTACAAGAACCAAACTGGGAACGACGTGGCTGAATGAAGAGAGGAGGATAGTATGAGCCCAGGTGAGAGACGGAGGGAAACATAATCGTATAAGGGCTTCATAAGCCACGATAAAATTTGTGCTTTATTTCTGGTATGCTGGAAATTGGTGAAGGGTTTTCAAGAGGAGGGCAACACGACCTGTTTAGAATCGGCAGCCCCCGTGCGAAATGACCCGGCCAGCACAAAAACGAACACGTGCAAGGAGAAAGGAATTGTAAGAAGCACCCGGCAGACGATGGCAGCTCAGCCAGGTGTGGGGCGGTAAGGATGGCAAGAAGCTACGGCGGGAGGGACATTCTCAAGGTGGCATTGGCAAGCATGGGTAGGAAGACGGGCAGAGGAGTGAGGCAGAGTTGGATTTTAGGGAACGATCCCATATTTTCAGCAGGAGCAACTCAGGGGAAAAAACGTCAGTCCCCAACCTGGGCAACTGCGCTGCCTTTCTGCAACATGTTTCTCACGCCCTACAGGGTAGACACACAAACACGCAAGGATCTCACCAGAAGCTCGAAGAAGAACCAGGCGTACTTGAAGACGGTTTCTCTCACCATCCCGGTACTGACCACCATCTGCAGGGCAAGCTCCTCGTGGAAATGCTGGACGAGAACCAGAGAAACCAGTCTGAGATGGCAAGGGCCTTCCACACTGACACCTCTTCTCTCTAGTGGCTTGTTAGTTACTGACGCACATGTCCTAGGTGTCCCAGACCGCAGCTGGATGGCAAGGTCAGCGCTCAGGTAACCTGACACGGAGAATCTTCTAGGCAGGTGGGAGGAGGCTGGTGGTGGTATCATGGAAGAGGGCTAGGTCTGAAGGAATGGCCTTTGCCTGGGAGTGACCCTGCAGGTGGGGCTGAGACTGTTACTTTCCTCTCGGCCCGTGGGGCAAATTATCTGTGTGACCACGTGCAAGCCATTCCTCTCTTGGCTCTCAGTTTTCTCATCTATAAATCTGCTGGTTGGTGGCAATGGTGGTCAAACTGGAATGCGTGTGTGTGTGGAGGGATTGTTGAGACGCGAAGACTGCTGGGTCCGCCCTCAGGGTTTTGGATTTGGATTTGGATCTTGTAAGTCTGGGGCCAGACCTGAGAATTTGTATTTCTAACAGGTTCCCAGGTGACGCTGGTGCTGTTGGTCCAGGGACCTCAATTCGAGACCTGTTGCCTAGGTGGTATCTAAACTCTCTTCCAGGGGTGCCTGGGTGGCTCAGTCAGTTAAGCACCTGACTCTGGCTCAGGTCAGGATCTTGTGGTTCATGGGTTCAGGCCCTGCGTCGGGCTCTGTGCTGACAGCTCAGAGCGTGGGGCCTGCTTTGGATTCTATGTTTCCCTCTCTGCCCCTCCCCTGCTCTCTCTCTCTCTCTCTCTCAAAAATAAAATAAACATTAAAAAAATTAAGCTCTGTTCCAGATAAGACAATTCTTGTTTTTATAATCGCACCATGGCATTGTAGGAAACACGATGGGTTGGGCTTATGAGCAGATCTTCTGCATTAAACAGCGGGGAACTCAGCATTTCTCAACTCCTATGTCCCAGGGTCAGATGCTGGAAGTTCTCGGCTTTGCTCTATGTCTACACTTCCTTTCGAGTTATCTAACTGCTCAACAGCAAACGTAGCAGGTGGTGACTGTGGCATCTTTGTACATTTCCCATTCCCTGGTTTATCTGACTACTTATTAATGCTTTGACAACAGCTTTGCTTGGGAGGAAGTTCAAGAATAAAGGTAAGGCCACCAATTCATCTCAGTTTTCCTGAGACTTGGTCTGGAAACAGAAAAGTCCTGCATCCCAGGGAACTCTTGGTCCTGGGCAAACAGAGATGGGCGGCCACCTTAACTAATGGCAAAAAATAGCATCTGCCTACTTTTGTTGGATTTCGCTAATCTGGTGATCATAAAACCGAACATAAATATAGATGAACTATTTTTTATTGTTCTGTGGGTGAGAGCTAAACTATTTGAGGGGTGCCTAGGTGGCTCAGTTGATTAAGCATCAGACTCTTGGTTTCAGCTCAGGTCTTGATCTCAGCGTCTTGAGTTTAAGCCCCACACTGGGCTCCATGCTGGGTGTGGTTGATGGGGGGGTGGGAGGGAGGGGAGGGTGGGTGATGGGTATTGAGGAGGGCACCTTTTGGGATGAGCACTGGGTGTTGTATGAAAACCAATTTGACAATAAATTTCATATATTGAAAAATAAATAAAATAAAATAAAATAAAATAAGGAAACAAAAAAAAAATGATTTGAGCATCCTAATACCACATGCGAGGGCACCAGCAAAACGGCAGTTAAGTCTTCAATCCCTAAAACAAAAATTGATTATAGCAAAGGCTGCCCTTGACAAAACCTTACAGCACCCACCCTGAACAGTGTGCAAGGAACCCAATTTACTATCTCACGGACATTAACATTTGAGAGTTAGTAAGCTAAAGGGAGACTCATGGAAAAACCCATGTGCAGATGGCTGGGTATTCTATTTATATCCTTAGCCGGTTAATGGCGATGGGTGCAAAATGCTTAGATGTTTCAGCTTGTCAGGAGGCCCCCCCTTCATTCTTCCAGGTGAGTCAAATCTTTATAATCTTAACACACGGAAAGAAGGCATTTGTCTGCTGTTAGGAGACTGCCAGGAAGCTCACCCCCTTGAGAGCGCCAGGAGGCGGAAGGTTAATGTAGCAGGTGGTCTAAGTGTGCCTATAATGTAAGTTGGCTACGCCCGGATCTTGCCCTGGTAGGAAAGACACGCTCCACTAGCTTCAAAGGTAACCTCTGGAAAATAGGTCAGTTTGACTGCCAGAGTCTTATGGCAAGAAGAGATTAGAGGATAAGCTGCTTCTTAAAGTAATTTATGTTGCTTACCAGGCAACATTATTACAAGAACACCTTGCTCCTGACGTTACAGGAGACAGCCAAGCAGCTAAATCCTTTTTCGCTCAGCTACCGAAGAAACACTGTCTCAGCTGCCCTCTGAAATGAAAAGATTGGCTTCTGGTCATTGAAACCAGCAGGAACAAAGTCAAAAGAAGGCAAGTGCAAAACCAAACGCGATGGCCTGCCTTAAGGAAGCCTGGCTGCGGGCAAACCATGGTTTTAAAAAGAGGGACTTTGTAACCAGTCACTGCAAAGCCCCAAGCTAAGTTTCAGAGTAGGTGCAAAAGTTATTGTCAGCACCTGGCCCCATCTTTTTTCACTTCTTTGAAAAGTAACTCCTGGTACCTCTCCCCAGACATAGGGTGCCTGGACTACTGAAAAGTCTGCACCCCCAGGCGCAGGCAGCACCCCCACCCCGCCACACTTGATCTTTCCCTCACTTGGTCCAAAGTGAGCTGAGCTGAGGCTCCTTCCCTCCTTGCATGTTTCATAAACATTCCCCGTGGCGTCAGCTGTTGCAAACGGCTTACTGTGTTATCCTTCCAATCAGCATACTTAGATTTTAATAAGGGGCTTGAAAGACACTCAAGGGCTTAAGTAACTACCATAAAGGAGCAATTCTTGGGTGCCTGGCAGAGGAGAAATCCTAAGAAAGACACCCCCACCCCTTAGACCACACAAGCCGTGACTGGGGCAGGAGAATTTTTTTTATATAGGATGCTCTGGCGAGCAGTTTGTGAAGTCTCTGAACTCATAAGTAAAGCTGATTAGAATGAATTAAGTTTATTCGTTATTTGAGAGAGACAGAGACAGTATGAGTGGGGGAGAGGTAGAGAGCGAGGAAGAGAAAGAATCCCAGGCAGGCTCCATGCTGTAGGCTCAGAGCCTGACGCGTCGCTTCATTTCATGAACTGTGAGATCATGACCTGAGCCAAAATCAAGAGTTGGTGCTCAACTGACTGAGCCACCCAGGCACTCCCGATTACGAAGAGTTTTGGGGCACCTGGGTGGCTCAGTCGTTTAAGCGTCTGACTCTGGCTCAGTTCATGATCTCGCAGTGTGTGAGTTCAAGTCCCACGTTGGGCTCTGTGCTGACAGCTCGGAGCCTGGAGCCTGCTTCTGATTCTGTGTGTCTCTCTCTCTGCCCTCCCCTTTGCTTGTGCTCTGTGTCTCTCTCTCTCTCTCAAAATTAAATAAATAGACATTAAAAAGATTTTTAAAAACGAATGAATTTTGAGGAAGCATTTCCTGTCACTTGATCTAGTATTGAAATAACTGATACCTAATTATTGCCATTCACTTTTGTTGAGAACGAACTGTCCTCGGCTTACCTGCTACTGAAAAAGAAACTAATGCAGTGCTTCTAAAACCGTGTCCTGGATGAGCATCACCTGGGAACTTGTTAGAAATGCAAATTCTTGGGCTCCACTTCAGATCTATTGGATCAGAAACTCTGGGAGTAGGGTGCGGCCATCAGTTTTAACAAACCCTCCGGCAGGGCACCTGGGTGGCTCAGCGTATCGAGGGTCTGACTTTGGCTCAGGCCATGATCTCGCAGTTCGTGAGTTAGAGCCCCGCATCGGGCTCTGTGCTGACAGCTCAGAGCCTGGACCCTGTCTCTTTGCCCCTCCCCTGCTTGCGCTCTACCCAACCCCCGCCCCCCAAAATAAATAAACATAAAAAAAAAAAACCTCCAGGTACTTCTGAATGCATGGAAATTTGGAGAACCACTCACTGAATAGGAAACCAATTGGTCAAAAAATGGAGGATGAGGGACAGAGCTACAAAAGTGTGTGTGTGTCAGGAGGGTGAGAACGAGGGAGGAGAGCACTTTTATGGTGTCTATTATAAATCATAGTGAGAGGACACGGGCAGATAGTACTCACACTGCCCGGCTCTGTACCTTTTTGCTGGCTGGCCTCGGGGCTGTGGTCGAACTGGGAACATCGTTGTTGCCAGAGCCATAGTAAGACATTCGGTTGCAGTTACGATCAGCAATCTGAAAAACACAAACCATGATGTATCTGTCCACTGACACTGGTTCACTGCACAGATGAGCCTGCGGTCTGGGAATCACAACCTCAGAACTCATTTCCAATACATTTCTGCCTTTTTTTTTCTGGCTACAAAGGAAAGACAATTGCCATAAATATAAAACAGAGCAAAGAATGTAAGGTCACATTTAATTTTATTGTTCCTGAGATAATCACTGTTAGCAGTTTAGTGTGTAGAGTGACCCATAGTTAAAACCTCGTTAAGAACACGGGCTGCCAGGGGCGCCTGGGTGGCGCAGTTGGTTAAATGTCCGACTTCAGCCAGGTCACGATCTCGCGGTCTATGAGTTTGAGCCCCGTGTCGGGCTCTGGGCTGATGGCTCCGAGCCTGGCGCCTGTTTCCGATTCTGTGTCTCCCTCTCTCTCTGCCCCTCCCCCATTCATGCTCTGTCTCTCTCTGTCCCAAAAAATAAATAAACGTTGAGAAAAAAAAAAATTAAAAAAAAAAACACAAAAAAACACGGGCTGCCGAAGTCCCTTCCATGTTGTGACTTTATTGGGAGGGCGTGAAAAATAAAGTGTGGGAACAGCGCCTCTCTGTGGGCTAGTATGGTACTGTCGTGGGCTCTTAAATCACTGTATTTTAAAAATTGTCAAAAACCACTGCGGACAAAACGTTCTCCCCTTGCTACAACACGATTAGAAAATTCTTAACCCAATCCACATAGAAATTTAATAATTTCATTTTTATTAAGGACACCAGAATGATCAAGGCTGTCCTTGATAGCTGCAGGCTATTTCCCCGCCCTTCCCCCCAGGGGCCATCAGAAAATGCTAATGCTTAAAGGGACCTTAAATATGAGGTTGGACCATGGTGTGCTGGCAAAGGTAACAACCGGCTTCTGAGGGGGAGGAGCTGGTGTGCAGCATTTGCCTATTTCTGTGCTGTAAGTGCTTTCATCGTGGCAGATTTCGGGTTAACATAACGTCACTGAACAGAGCGTTGGGAAGAGATGTGTCCTAGCAAATCATTCTGTTGTATATCCTCCATACAAATACAATAGACACAAATGACCTCAAGAACACAGATAAGAGTAAAACGTAGTAAAATAGCAAGGAAGGGCGTTTCAATACTACCTTTCTAAAGTGGAATAATTTTGGATTTATGGACAAGTTGCAAAGGTAGTACAGAGTTCTTGTGTACCCTTCTTTGCCCAGTTCCTCTCGATGTTAGTATCTGACATAACTATGATACCTTTGTCAAAACTGAGAAATTAACATGGGCTCATGACTAGCAACTAAACCACAGATTCAGATTTTACCAGTCTTTCCGCTAACGTAGAGTTTCAGTTTTAACATGCAATCCAAGATACCATATTACATTTAGATTATTTTTTAGTTAATACAGCTTATTTAATTGTTAGTTTATATAATTTCATTTTTGACAGTGTCTGTGGTTAACATCTGGCTCACAACATTTCAGAAATTTGACCAAATTCTGACTCTCAGAAGCCGTGGGTTGATTGTGGAAGTCAAAAAAGGTAGAATAGAAACAATTTCATATGGTGCACACTCTAGATTGTTAGAATCTTTGGTAGTGGATCTCTAGGTGTTTCTTAAATTCATCCATGGTTCAGAAACTCCATAGAGACAAGGAAAAGGAGGCCCAGGGCAGGATCAGACTTGCCCCTGACCCCTCAGTTGGGGGGATGATAGAGTCGAGACCCAATTCTGGTCTCCAAATCATTTTTCTCACAACACACTGTCTCCAGTGGGAGGATTTTGTAAGAGAAATTATGTCAACACCTAGGAGTTTGATTTATCATAATCAGGGGAAATCAAATTACTCTAAAAGCTTATCCACAGATCCATAGATAACTGGGGAAAAAATTCAGATGGCAGCTTTATGGAAAAACAAACAACAATACTGAATTATACACTCAGGAGTGTGAATTTCATGATTCTATCACAATTTTGAAAAAAATGTTCAGGTGAGACACATTCTACAAAATATCTGACCAGGTCTCCTCAAAACTGTCAAGGTCATCAAAACCAAGGGAAGTCTACAAAATTGTCCCAGCCAAGAGGTGACTGAGGAGACAGGACTACAAAATATGCTGTGGTATCCCAGATGGGATCCTGGAACAGAAAAGTGGCATTAGGGAAAAACGGATGAAATCTGAATAAGATATGAAACTTTAGTTAATAAAAATAATAATGGATCAACAATAGTTAATTGTGACAAATGTACCATCCTAATGTAAAATGTTAATAAAAGAGAGACTAGGTAAGGAGTATACAAAAACTTTCTGTACTATATTCACAACAATTCTATAAATTTTCGAGTGTTACAAAATAAAAAATTGTGCCAAGAAAAAGCAAAGAATTCATGGTAGGAAAACAGGATAGCCCAAGTCATCAACCCTCTCAGGATCTTGGTTTTTGTTTATAAAACCTGGCTTCGCTCTTTGGAACTATTATATGGGGAAATCAACTTATGGATGTGAATGAATATTTAAAAACAACAATGGCAACAACACCATTCTAGTCATCTGAAAAGCAATCAAAGTTACATTTGCTTCTTTGCAAACAGAATCCATGGACCCCATGCGGCTCAATCAGCTATCCCCTAAAGATTTCCCACCAGTGGCAACTAACTGAGCAGGTCTTCAAATGCCAGGCTTGCCTCTGCCCATTGGCAGAATGGTCTCAATCACTTCCAAAGCTGAAGCCCTGAGAGCATTGGGCCAGCCAGAGCAGGGGCAACGGTCCCGGTCGATTTCGTGCCGTTTTGCCAAGTTTCGGTGAAAAATGAAAAGAGCTCGTGTCACCTTTCAGGGTTTGACACCTTCCCTACCTTTGACGACATGATGTTCTTTACCTCCTCGTCTGCCGCACAGTGTGGCCCCGCGAGGTCTGGATTACTACTGCTCATCACCCGCGCCTGCAGCAGCTTTGAACTCACGGCGGCAGCCGACGTGCGTCCAAAGGTGTGGTAGCGAGGGTCAGGGAGGCCAGCGGGGGCGCCTGCACCCAGCCAGGTACCGACATGTCAACAGAAAGGGGATCAGTTACTTACTGTGCTTGAAAGGGGAAGGGAGGGAGTGGAACGAAAACCCACCTGATTAGATCTTGGAATTAGGGTCTTATATCAAATACTGGGGGAGGTCCAAGGGGCAGTTGATAAGGTGGGAGGCAGCAGGGAGCTGGGAACACACACCTCATCCAAAGGCAGAGGCGGCTACTGAGCCAACCCCATGGCTACTGGAGCTTCTGATGGTTCTAGACAAGCTAGAAATGTGGACTTCTAAACTTATTAATATTTACATTAAGACAGCTTTAAAAGTCCCGCGAGGTGTTCTGAGATCTGAGAATCCAAGGAATCCTCTGAGCCTCATATCAGTTTTCACTGTGATGTGTACGTCTTCAAAAGTGATTATGTGAGTCTATGAGATATTACCAGTTCTGTAAAAACTCAATCGAGGGGCACCTGGGTGGCTCAGGGAGTTAAGCGTCTGACTTCGGGGTAGGTCAAGATCTCATGGTTTGTGAGTTTGAGCCCCGCATCGGGCTCTCTGCTGTCAGCTCAGAGCCTGCTTCGGATTCTGTCTCCCTCTCTCTCTCTGTGCCTACCCTGCTCACTCTCTCTCTTTCTCAAAAATAAATAGACATTAAAAAAAAAAACTTACACAAAAAACCTCAGTCGAGATTACAGGTTTACTTGCAATGAGGCTGCGTGGACTAATACAAATGGCAAGTTTCTTTGTAGGTAGGACCTGGAGGTTTGTCAGCTTGGTTTTGCTACTTTTCATATCCTGCTGACTAGAAGCACGGGGCGATTCTTACCTCTGTAACTAATTGGGAAGACTGGAGAAAGGCACCGTTGTTATTTCAAAAGTTTAGTTTGGGGGAAATGAGGACAGGGATTTCTTTTCTTCATAATGAGACGTTTAGGAAGCAGTGCTCACCACGACAGTCAGACATGTGTTGTGTCCCTGGTCATTATCATCCTAGCGTCCTACATTCCTGTTGTCATTGAGCCATCTTTGAAAAGAAAAGATCCTCGCCTGCATCAGAAATTACCCACCGGGTAAAGACCAGTGAGAGTCATCCCACCGGCGGAAAAAAAGAAGTGCCTACGGTATACAAAGAGGGAGCGAGGCAGGAAGGAAGCAAGAGGGAAAGCTCTAGAAATAAACTTCTCAATTCAGCACTCACGTTCCGTTTTGTATCACTGATACAAAAATAAGTGACAAATGAACAAAATGGGTTTTACCTGGAAAAAAAGTTTCCGTGGAAGAGGTGATGTTGGGCATTTTCTTGTATTTTTATTTACGTGGCAGTGGGGTGGGGGTGGGGGTGGGGGTGGGGGGCCTGCCCACCAGATGCCCACACCGGGGGCAACGCTACCTGACTTGGGCGAGTCCCTGGGCGGCTCCGGCAGGCGGAAGACGTAGTGCACGTACGAGGCCAGCAAGCAGTTCCTCCCGTGCTGGTCCTTGGCCAGGTCCTTGCTGTTGTGCAGACTGTTGGCGATGGCCACGACGGACTCAAAGGCAAACTGGGAGAAGTTGGCTGAGGAACCGAGAGAAGTAGCCTCATCATCAGTCGTTAATGAATCCAGGTGGAATGTTCTCTAGGGCTGGGTCCTCAATGGATCAGAGGCAGAATGTTCTCCGGGGCTGTGCCAAGGAGTCCTCGCTGCCGACCAGCCGAACCAGGCAGGTCACCATGCGGGCCGGGGCAGAGTGAGCGGTTTTAGGGCCGCCCTCCGCCCCGGCTGTGCTTACTGGGAACGACTTGCACATTTCCTTCTCCATCTCCCCCTGTGGCCAGGACTTGAGACGGGGTCTACTGTGGCTCTTCACAACAAAGACTTGAGACCGTCTAGACCCCCTTCCCCCTCTCAACCGTGCTGTGACCTGGTGTTACTCAGCGGGACCCGCACTGACATGAGCACTATCACCCGGGAGCCAGTTAGACATGCAGACTCTCGGGCCCTGCCCCGGACCTCCGGAGTCAGAATCCGCATTTAACAAGATGCCCAGGTGATTCTCGGGTGCGCTCGGGTCTGAGATGTGCTGTTGCAGCACGCAGATTCTTGGGGCCACAGATTAAACTAAAAAGGGAGATGTGGGGCGCCTGGGGGGCTCAGTCGGTTGAGCGTCCGACTTCGGCTCAGGTCAGGATCTCGCGGTCCGTGGGTTCGAGCCCCGCGTTGGGCTCTGTGCTGACAGCTCAGAGCTTGGAGCCTGTTTCGGATTCTGTGTCTCTCTCTTTCTCTGACCCTCCCCTGCTCATGCTCTCTCTCTCTCTGTCTCAAAAATAAATAAACGTAAAAAAAATTTTTTTTAATAAAAATAAAAAAATAAAAATAAAAAGGGAGATGTAGCGTGCTGTCCTCTGTAGTGGACCCGCACAAATGATTGATGACTGCGTACAGTCTTGTTCAGGAGCCCCAAGCCCTCCACGGTTTGGCCCCACCCTAGGTATCCAGTCTGGTACCTTTTCTGCTCAAATTCAGCTCCCTTTAAAATGAGGTAGCTGTTCAGTCCCCACCGTGTGTCTTGCTCTGTCTCAGCTCTGCCATTTTTCTCATGCTGTTGTCCTCACCTGGAAAGTGCTCTCTGCTCGCACCGACAAAATCCCAGCAGCCCTTCAATGATGGGCACAATCCCCCCTCCTCCACGAAGGCTCTGACACCACCCAGTACAGGGTTTCAGTGACACCGACACATAAAGTTCTTTGGCCGTTCCTGGGGGATCTCTGTCTCTCTGAGGAGGCATCCAGCCTCCCGGCATCCACCGGGGTGAAGGGCATTTCTCCTCCCTTCTTGTCTCCCCACCGTGCCTTCCATAGTCCCTGACAGATGGGTTCTGAATAAATGCTGTACCTTCAGTGCCTCCAACTATTTGGTCCCCCAGGACAGGCAGCAACTTGCTACAAAGCTCAAAACAGGTGAATGAACACTCTGTCTAGTGAACAAGTCTATGTTAAATAGCTGGAACATACGGGGAACCTGGGTGGCTCTTGTCGGGTAAGTGTCTGACTCTTGATTTCGGCTCAACTCATCATCTCACGGTTTGTGAGTTCCAGCCCCGTGGGAGGCACTGAGCTAATGGCGTGGAGCCTGCTTAGGATTCTGTTCCCCTCTTTCTGCCCCTCCCTCTCTCAAAATAAATAAAAATAAACTTAAAAACACTAGCTGGAACAGACAAAGCAGGGTGCAGGTATGTGGGGGCATGGGAAGAAATCTGGGAGGGGGGTGAGCTTGCTAGTTTGCAGGAAGCTATCCGGAGAGGCAACAGCTCCACGAACGACACGCTGGCCTGCCTGTGACAAGGATGTCTAACCTGTGGATGCACGAAAGAAGCATCCCAGGACACGATGCACCCGAGGGATTCTTCCTGGCTCTGCAGGCTACCTGGCATGTTCTAGACTATGAGTTCACGGCCCCTCCCCGCCAGCTCACTCATGTGCCACGGCCCAACTGTGTTACTGACTTCTCTTCTGACACTCCCAGGAAAGGGTCTTCTGATACTGTTTTCTGAACCTCGTTTTTTCTAAACCAGACATTCGGGTTTTCTGCCTTTGTCTTGACATCTTACTTGCACATTTTGGCCTTTTCCCCTCCGCCCCGCCTTCAAAGCCATCTCAAATACCGTCTTCTTCCTGGGACCCTCCTTCATCCTCCCAGATGGATGTTTTCACCACCCCTGCTCCGGTATTTAGCGTATGTGTCCCTATGAGGACTTCTGTTGGTCCTGCTGCTCTTTGCCATGTTGTAAGTCCCATACGCCCTTGACTGTTCCTGCAAAGCCTACAACACCTAGCAGAGGACTGGAGCATGGGTGGGACCCAAAAGACATCCGCTGGACTGGAGGGCACAAGACCACATAAGTCCAGCTGAAAACAGCCCGAACAAAGGTGCCTCACAGCTGCTGGTCTCCTGCAGGAGTCCGGGGAACCGCCGGACCCAGGTCATACCTGACATTGTCCCCAGAGGAAGTCTTACACATCGTACTTAGTGCCAACGTGTTCAAAGTAAGCATTTAAAATATACTGTAAGACAGAAAAACCACTGAGTGGTTGCTGGGGACTGAGGGGAAGGGTGAATGGGGAGTGGCTATGGATGGGTAGGGGCTTCCTAAATTTAGGGCTGATGAAAATGTTCTGGAATTAGATACCAGTGACAGTTGGACAACTATGTGAATGTGC
This sequence comes from Acinonyx jubatus, assembly GCF_027475565.1. Lineage (NCBI taxonomy): Eukaryota > Metazoa > Chordata > Mammalia > Carnivora > Felidae > Acinonyx > Acinonyx jubatus. The sequence goes on along the minus strand of NC_069391.1, from coordinate 82,503,510 downwards.
TAAAAATCAGTGAATTGTGGGGCTCCTGGGTGGCTCAGTCAGTTGAACGTCTGACTAGTGATTTCAGCTCAGGTCATGATCTCACGGTTCGTGAGCTGGAGCCCCGTGACGGGCTCTTTGCTGACAGTGCGGAGGCTGCTTGGGATTCTCTCTCTTTGCCCCACCCCTGCACGCTCTCTCTCTTTCTCCCGCTCTATTTTTCTAAATAAATACATAAACTTAAAAAAAAAACAAATGAGGGGCACCTGGGTGGCTCAGTCGGTTAAGCGGCCGACTTCACCTCAGGTCATGATCTCGCGGTCCGTGAGTTCGAGCCCCGCGTCGGGCTCTGTGCTGACAGCTCAGAGCCTGGAGCCTGTTTCAGATTCTGTGTCTCCCTCTCTCTGACCCTCCCCCGTTCATGCTCTGTCTCTCTCTGTCTCAAAAATAAATAAATGTTAAAAAAAAAACAAATGAATTGTATGTTTTAGTGAATTTTAAGATATGCATATTACATCTCCACAAAAAAGCGATCACATTGAATTTCAATTTAGAGAGTTCCTTTCCTCCCATTTAATAGGAACTGTCCGACTTCTTGAAACCCTATTTCTTTGTTGGTCAAGAAGACAAATATCTCAGAGGTAAAATAAATCCATCAATTACAAGAAATGGAACTTGAAAGATTGCCTCCGATCATTCAGTACATATGTCGTTAAAAGCTGAAATTTTAAGCATCCTACATTAATGTGCATTTTTTTTTTTTTTAACATCCAGGAAGTCTCAAAAAATAAAATCAGTGGACTTGGCTTCCCTGGACTCACATCATCATTGGAAAGGAAGATAGCACCGCCCCTGTTCTCAGGATTTCCGGGAAGTCTCGGTTCCCACAACAAGGCGCCGCCCCCCTCCCCCGGCCCCGCAGGCCTCCCACCTGTCTGGCCGGCGATGACCATGGGCTGCACGGAGAGCTGGAAGAGCTTGTCCAGCACCAGGTGCAGGAACAGCACCAGCGGCTCCAGGCGGGAGGAGTTCAGGCAGATGAGGCTGAGCTTCAGCTCGTGCTCCAGCGACGTCTCGCTGATCTTCTGGTCCAGCACGCGGATGGGGAAGGTCACCTGGCTCTCCAGGGAGTGGCAGAGGGTGAAGAACCTCTCCAGGTGGTTGTCCTAGGGGGGCAGACGGCACACGTTGCACGGGACTCACCCCTCCGTGCTCACCAGGGGGTGCACAGACACACACAGCTCCAAGCCTCTCATCCCGCATTCCAGACCAGGAGTTCTAAGAGAAGGCTGTTTTATACTGAGGGTATGAACTCCTCTGTGCCATGGTGTGAACAAAACAATCGCTTCTTTAAATTTTTTTTTAATGTTTTATCTTATATTTGAGAGAAAGAGAGAGAGAGAGAAAGAGAGAGAGGAAGCATGAGCAGGGGAGGGTCAGAGAGAGGGAGACACAGAATCCAGAGCAGGCTCCAGGCTCTGAGCTGTCAGCACAGAGCCCGACGCGGGGCTGGAACTCGTGAGCAGTGAGATCAGGACCTGAGCCGAAGTCGGAAGCTCAACCGGCTGAGCCACCCAGGCGCCCCAAAACAATCTCCTGATAACTATTAACTGAAGAAAACATGCTTTGGACTCTGGCATGGTTTGTAAGCAGAGGCAAGGACACCAGGTTAGACACGTTGCCAAACAGGGGGCCTGAGCACACGTAAAGTGCAGGCAGGGGCCAGAAAAGGAGGGCATGTCGAACTGGCATCGGGGAAAGCTGGAGAGATGGCAGGATGGCAGAGGGAAATGAGACAGCAGAAGAAAACGTTGCAAATGGGACCCCCTCGCACAACGTCTCAGCCAGCAGGCAGCAGGGCAGGTCCTGGGTTCCTTAATCTAGGGGCTCCACATTTTTATGAGGTCTTCCTCATTTAAACCACAAATAAAACCTGAACAGGCCTGGACGTCTCCACAAAGAACCAAAGGTTGTTTTTGTTCTACCCATGCACAAAGATGGTCACTGATGTTTTACTGGACCCTGTCCTTACAGGTTTCTCTGCTGTACCCCCAGCTTCCTTCTGGCTGATCTGAAGTGGACCTTGAGGTTCCTTACCTGGGTGTGAACCGAGGAAACAGCTTGCACTTCAATATTAAATACTCCCTTATGTCCTTCAGCCCACTTAATGGGAGGGTTCTGTAAAGGGACTTTCTGTGTTAAAGAAAAAAAAAAAAAGATTAGCAATTCAGTCCCCTTTTCTGATCACCGACAAGCCGAGTGAAGCAACGTGACCCTGTAGATGTCAGGGTTCTAAAATATAACCCCCCCTGGAAGCCTAATCTGAGTGGTCCAGGAGTTAGGAGCCCTGAGTTCAAGTTCAGTTCTTCACAGAATTAGTTACTGTTACTTTGAGAAGTCAAATAAACTCCCATTTTCTTATGCTGAAAGGAGGGATCAGAAGTGAGTGATGTGGGGCGCCTGAGTGGCTCAGTGAGTTAAGCATCTGACTTCGGCTCAGGTCATGATCTCGCGTTCATGAGTTCCAGCCCCGCGTCAGGCTCTGTGCTGAGAGCTCAGAGCCTGGAACCTGCTTCGGATTCCGTGTCTCCCTCTCTCTCTCTGCTCCTCCCCCGCTTGTGCTCTCTTTCTCTCTCTCAAAAATAAATAAACATTACAAAAAATTGTTAAAAAAAAAAAAAAAAAAGAAGTGAGTGCTGGGTCTTAAACTCCCATCCAGCAGTGATAATCCTGGATGCCAGGGAGTAATACTGCAGCGATTTCCCCATTAGTCAGGAATGTCAAGACCAAGTGTAGAATATCTTACAAGACATGAAATTTTAATGCTTTCAAGTGCCCGCAGTTTCTTTCCCTTTTAACACTGTGTTTCCAAATAGCAGTCCTGGTAGGCTCCCGCTTTAATTACTCAAAAGGACTCTTTTATATACCATTTATAGATCAGCAGTTGTTCAGTCCTTAGGGACTTGCCTTAAATTCCCACCAGAATTGTCATCCTCTAGAGACACCACCACACAGCGTTGAGTGAGCCCCGCCCAGCCTGGCCCAGCCACGTGAGTGTGGGCATCTCCCGCCTTCTAATGGAAGGAGGCTTGCTGTATCTACAAGGGGAGGATGTGTGCATGGGGTGCGGACCCTTGGAAGTCCTCAGACAGACTCACAAATGGGGGCTCAAAGCTGGATCCAGCCCACAGACAAGTTCTGTTCGGCCCAGTGTTGGAAACTTTTCTTTTTTTTTTTAATGCTTATTCATTTCTGAGATACAGAGAGAGAGGGACAGAGTGTGAGCAGGGGGCGGGGACACAGAGACAGGGAGACACGGAATCCTAAGTGAGGCTCCAGGCTCTGAGCTGTCGGCACAGAGCCCGACGCGGGGCTCGAACTCAAGAACCGCGAGATCATGACCTGAGCTGAAGTCGGATGCTTCACTGCCTGAGCCACCCAGGCGCCACAAGAGCCCTTATCTTTTAAGATAATTGTAAAATATTTATAAATGAAATGATATAACATCTGGGATTTGCTTCAAAGTAATACTGACTGATGCAAACCTGCGCCAGGCAGACGAGGAGCACGAGAGCTGGTGCAGGGCCAGTGCCTCTGTGGTGACCACGGAGAGGCCACTGGGCTCCCTTAAAAGGGTGGACTGCAGCACTGTGCATGCGCAAGAGGTGGCACAGGAAACAGGAGGAAGCAAAGACTACCGACATTGGCATCTCGGGAGCAATAAAGGTATCCAACTGCAGACAGCGACAAGGGACCCAGAGGAGGAGAACCCGGCGACAGTTAGTGTGGGAACCTGCTAAAAGGATCTGTGCTGAGAGCAGCTGTTGTCGCGGAAGGGCTCTATCTGCCTTGCGCTTTACAATACGTTATTCTGTGAGTCCCTTTGTCGTGGCGAATGCAAGGCGGTGCTTCCTTGGGTGCAAGGTGCATTTGCCAGACATTCAGAACTGGGGATGCCTCAGTGAAGGGGGTTCCACGTCCACATCTGCTCCCATCCTATCAGAGCAACGTGCTCTCAGAACATGCAACACGCTGAGAGACGGCCGTCCTCCAAAACATGCTGAGCATCCTCAGTCACATCTAAGGGAATGAGAAGTGCATCTGGGCAGGTGGTCCAAGACCATGGCCAGCCAGGAAAGGGCTCCTGGCTAACTTGGCGGTTACCTCTGCAGAATGCATGGAATAGTTGGGGGGCAGCTTTTCCAAGGCAACTGGGAGACAGTAGGATCCCGTTTGAAGGCGTTCATTTAAGAGAATTGGCAGCCACTGAAACAGATGATGTAAAGAATAAAGTGGTATTTATTACAGCACATAATTCTGGCAATTTATCTAGCTCACAATAATCAAATGCAACTAAATGATGATTAGATATTGACCAGGCCTCTTTGTGGCAGTAATTTCAGTCAAGTTCTTTGCATTTTAAATTCCCCGAGAGCTCCGAAGATAGTAATATCCATGATTTAGTGCTTTCAGAGCCAAAGGAGTAGCATTTTTCTTTATAGCCAGTGTTTGTGAGTGTCTGAACAAGATCAATGTTTATCTTACCTTTTATATACATATATATATATTTTTAAAGAAACAACTTTCTTCCCCTTGGGGAAAAAAGAGCTAGTTTTATATGTGGAGCATATATGTTAAACCTGGAAATAATGGACAACGCCATGCTTTTTTCTAAGTGAGCGTTCTTCCAGAATCTAGCATCCCCTAGCTCTCCCTTCCAGAAATATGTCATCTGCTACATCAAGTCATGTTTGCTTTTTGCTATCATCTGGCTTGGCGTATTTTGCTACTTCTAGCAGGAAAAAAAGCAAGTGAGTAGAATTTAGTTGCTGATCTCTGCAGGGACCTTGAGTCCCTCAACCGCAGGGTGAATCAGCAAGTTGAAAACGACTCACCGAATATCCCAGAAGACTTTCCACGGAGGCTCCTTGCTTCTGCTGACAGCTGATATGATAGAAGGTGAACAGGAGGTGGTGATGTACTGTGAGCTTAGCAGGAAGCTTAATTTTCACTTCTTCATAGAAGTCAGGAGACCTGTTTCAAAAGCACATTACACACAAACAACTTTTAGCAAGAATGATGACTTCTCTGACTATAAATTGTAAGGCCAGAGTCCTTTTGCTCCTCAGAATTTGCCTGCTTGGTGTGTGGCCTTTTATTTTTTTAAATGTAATTTATTGTCAAGTTAGCTAACATACAGCACAGAGGGTGTGCTCTTGGTTTCGGGGGTAGATTCCTGTGATTCATCGCTTAGATACAACACCCAGTGCTTGTCCCACCGAGTGCCCTCCTCAATGCCCATCACCAACTCTCCCCTCTCCTCCACCCCCCGGCCCAAAACCTCAGTTTGTTCTCTGTATTCAAGAGTCTCTTATGGTTTGCCTCCCTCCCTCTCCGTTTGAAACTATTTTTCCCCTTCCCTTCTCCCATGGTCTTCTGTTAAGTTTTTCAAGTTCTACATACGAGTGAAAGTTCTACATATGAGATCTGTTTTTCTCTGACTGCCTTATCTCACTCAGCATAGTACCCTCCAGTTCCATGCATGTTGCTGCAAATGGCAGGATTTCATTCTTTCCCACTGCCAAGTAGTATTCCATTGTATATATAAACTACATCTTTATCCACTCGTCAGTTGATGGACATTTAGGGTAGTTCTCAGTTAAAAATGAACTACCCTACGTCCCAGCAATAGCACTACTAGGAACTTATCCAAAGGATACAGGAGTGCTGAAGCATAGGGGCACATGGACCCCAATGGTTACAGCAGCACTTTCAACAATAGCCAAATTACAGTGTTTTGTTTTTTACTCTACATCATTCTGCTCCCAAGCTGGAGATCCTTGGACCAACCTTATGCCCCCGGATATACTTTGCCTACCTAACACCGCTTACAAACTAAAGGTTTTGTCGGGGTCAGGGGGGAAAGATCTCTGCACACACAATGGAAAAGTTCAACTTCATCTGAAAACGGGATAAGGCTCAGAGTCTTGCGGTGACCTCCTTTTCTATCTCCACCCCAAGAACAGGGACTGGCATGTGGCTGGCACTCATCAAAGGAATTTGGATTAGCAAATGAATGATGTTAGGAAGGAAAAGGAACCTGATTTTAGTGAATTACAAAGTCCCAGATACTTTACTAAGGGCTTCATGTATATTATTCAGTTCATTGTCAGCCCAACCCAGGAAAGTGCGTTCAGAGAAATGCTTAATGGACCAAGGTTATCAAGCCAGGATCAAACCCAAGTCCATCTGACTCTGTAAGGGTGGACTATTCATCTCCTCTTCGTGTGAACTGTGAGTAACGGTTTAGACGTTATTCTGTGACTCAGTTTACCCACAGAATAATGAGTGTTCCATTTCTCTTGGCCAACTTAAATCTCCTTAAAGTTGACAATGGGGCAGGTGTGGAGTGATAGTTAGAAGACAAGTAGACAGAGAAAGGAGAGCTGGTTTTGTTTCTGGCCCCCTGCAGTATCTCAGAGCAAGGTAGGAAATTTATTTCTTTATTTAACACCATAAAACTTCTCATTATCATACTAGGACAGAAGGCTCCAGAAAAGGCCAAACAACATTCGGTTCTTAAAGATATTTTCTTCTCCCAGTCTTAGGTAATGGCAAAAAATGTGCATCTCTGACACAGAATCATGGAACTGACATATATTTGCTTGGTCCCTCAGTCCCCCAAATCATAAAACTTTTGGGAGGAATCATCTAAGGGGTTCAGAAAAGCCAGGAGATAATGAGACAACCATGACGTAGGTTTACAACTCTGAAACGTACTTACTTATTATGGTATGTAACGGCTGTGTAAACTTCCTGGAGAAACTCCGGGCCATTAGATTTTCCAAAGATGATCTGTTCGCCAATACAGAAAAGACCAAATGAGCGGTGATATTTGGGTTCATCAAATCAACTGTCATCGGCCCAGGGGATGCTCTGGTCTCACAGAGCTGCATTTTGTAAATTAAGGGTGCTGAGTTTACAACTGATCCAACTGCACACGTACCAATGGGGAACTGGTTATGAAGGGTATATTAGTGACCAAGGGCCACAGGGCTGTGAGCCTGGAAGGCCAGCACTTTCTCCACTCTGCCTCACTGTCTGTATGTCTGTACTCCAGGGCAGAGCCACAGAGTGCTGCCCCAGCAACTCTGGCCCGGGCTCTTTTCCCTCCAGAGACATGGACCTGGTCGCTTGGGTGATCAGGGCCTTCACTGGCCTGTCCACATGTTCGTGCTATTTAGAAAAAGACACCTCTTCTGGCCTGACTCAGCCCTAAAGGCACAGGATTTGACTCATCTTTGGGCAAAGAAAACAAGAGCCCTTTTGTACTAGGTGCAAAAATGACAGGTCCCGGGGCCTGGGGAGTAGAGAACAGGCTGGGCCTGGCCCCCACTTGTCCCCTACGAGAAATTTCTGTGCAGCTGTACCCGGCTGCCCTGGGAGCCTTGCCAGGGGCCAGAGCAGAGAGAACCAGGGGCATTTCCTTGAGTATTTCCTTGAGCATTTCCTTCCCACCACTGTTGCAAGAAGATACCTTTGGGTAGGTGAGTAAGCCAACAGGAAGATGGTTAAAGAAAAAAAAAAGTAGATACTTCTAGAATGGATTCACTGGAAAAAAATTACTTCAGTAGAAAGGTGTATTAACTGGATTCTGGGACTTGCGTTAAATAATAACAGCTAACTTCCCATCTTATTAGAAGATAGTAGAAATAATACAATACAAATTCTGGCCTTTTGGGTTCCCTAGAGAACACTGTTATTATATATTTATTATTTGATTTAAATTCTGCTTCGAGATGAAGCTCCATTCCCGAAATGGGTTGAGATGGTGTGTGTTTATCATGACTAGGCAATATATATCTCCAGATGTGGTCTGGGGCTCAGGCAGAGTGTATCTCAATGCACATCTGGAAATAGAGCAAACATGGCTGATGCAGTGGGCCCGTCTCTCCAACTCTTATACCAGCAGGGGTGGTTTGGAAAGATTTCGTGATATTTTTCAGTCCTCTCAAACGATCTGCATTTCCAAATTTCACAGACCACTAGGAAATAAGTTAGGGAAGAGACTTTCAATTTAGACTGGCCCTGTTTCCCCATCAGCACACTGGGACCCGTGTCGGACTAGCCACAAAGGCCTTTGCGCACGCTGAGAGGTGTTGGTTGGCCTGAAGAGACGGACTCTGTGTGCTGCTGGGCTTTGGGTGTTGTCGGTGGGAAGGTCAGCACACCCCGGGGTGAGGCACGTATACGTGTCCCTCTTACCGGCATAGCATTGTTAGCATCCTCTCCAGACATAAACTGGATCTTTATTGTAATGTTCCGGGCAGATGCTAGTTTATTAGCAAAGTTCAGCCTCTGTGGGTAGACGTAGAGAAGGTTTCTGGAAAAGAAAAGGTAAAGAACCAGCGAATCAAGTCATGAGCATGATTTTGCCAAGTTCTTCAGTGAATACTAAAGCCTATGCTCATGAGGTAATTATTCTGATGGAGTCTCTCCTTTCTGAAGTGAATGATTTGGGGAGGAGTGAGGTATTATTGATTCTTCCTCTTCAGCTGCAGTCATCGATGATAACCAGCACTGTTCTCTGCTTTGCTACATGGAAAGATGTGTCTGCGGCAGCTCAGAAAGTCCTACCGTCTGAGGGTATGGAAATCTGCCTAGAGGGAGTATGTCTGATCCAAAGAAAGCAAAAAAGGTTCAGCTCATCTTCACCGAAACTCATGACCACATCTCATTTCTTTTCTTTTTCTTCCTTTTTTTCCCTTTCTAATCTGTATGCTGTGGTTTCAATTTTTTCTTGGCATTGAATTCTGGATATGTTTAGCTTTCTTTTCATATATATATTTTTTTAGGTTTGTTTGTTTGTTTGTTTAGAGAAGGGGAGGGGCAGAGAAAAAGAGAGAGAGAGAAATTCCAAGCGGGCTCCGCACTGTCAGCGTGGAGCCTGACACGGGGTTTGAACTCACGAACTGTGAGATCATGAACTTCACTGAAACCAAGAGCTGGTCACCCCTCTTTTCCTACGTAAGATGACTGTTCAAACCTCCAGCCCACAAGTTATATGACAATCACACAACAACAACATGAAAAATATATCCATCCATCAAACAACTATGTGACAGCTACTAGGCTAATTATCATTTTGTGTGGTTTTTTCATTCTATTTGCATTATTACTAGTATACTCCACTAAAAGGTAAACTCTGGGAAGGCAGAGATTTTTATCTGATGTTTTTATCCACTGATGAATCTCCAGCATATAATACTGCCTAGGACATATAGGTGCTATGTAAATATTTGTGGAATAAAGGAACAAATGTGTATATTTTTGAAGAATCATATATCCTTGACTCAAAGAAATAATGATACTAACGATTATAGAGCACTTATCCTGAGTCAAGCAATGTTCCAAATACTTGGTGTTTGTTAAACTGTTCAAGTCTCATAATTATCCTCTAAGTAGGTACTATTGTCATGGCATCATCCCCGTGTCACAAATAAGGAAAAGATGAGATACAGAGGTGTTAAATCATTTTCCCAAAATCATATAGGTAGGAGATGTCAGTCGGGAACTCAAGTCAGGGAGTCTGGCTCCAGAGCTGGGCTCTTAACTACTAAGCTGTATTCCCTCTGACAAGACTCCCACAGAAATAACCAGAATGGTCTTTCCATCCTGTGTTATTCATGACATCTCTCGGTGACAAGCGTGCCTCATTTTCTGGGTCTTATTAACAGATGAGTGTCAACAGTACACAGGGCTGATTCAATTAGTGTCACCTTCTTTGGGCAAACGTCTTGTCCTTCTCACACTTGGTCCACTGTTCTAACTCCTAGGTAACACAGTCTCCTCAGACAGATACATGCTCGTCCCAAAGGCTTTCAAGAGGACAAAACTACCTTTGTGTGAACTAGACACAGGAGAGGAGTGACCAAGAGAGAGAGGACCAGGTGACCAGATTTTTCCTTTGTGAATAGTAGGTTCTTATAATACTTTATAAAGATTTGCCTGTTAATTGATATAAGGGTTTCTTAACCTCACCGTTACTGACGTTTGGGACTGAAAACTTCTTGTTGTGGGATGGTCCTGTGCAATGTAGGACATTCAGCACAATCCCTGGCTTCTACCCATTAGATATTAGGAGCGTCTCCCCCCTACTCAGTTGCGACAATCAAAAATGTCTCCGGAAATTGCTAAATGTTCACCCGAGGGGTCCAAATCACCCCCATTTGAGAACTACTTATCTACACATGTGATTTTGTGTGGTAAAGATCTGTTCAACTATACCCAGAAGATTTCCCATCTTTTTTTTTTTTTTAATGTTCATTTATTTATTTTGAGAAAGAAAGAGCACACATGAGCGGAGCAGGGCAGTGAGAGACAGGGACAGATGATCCGAAGCGGGCTCTGCACTGACCGAACAGAGCGTGACGCAGGGCTTGAACCCACGAGCCGCAAGATCATGACCTGAGCTGAAGTCAGATGCTCAACCAACTGAGCCACCCAGGTGCCCCAGATTTCCCACCTTTAATAGATATAGTCAATGCCGTTCACTGGGTCCATGTTCAAATGTAAAGTATGCTCTATTGGAAAAGGGAAAAGTCAATACTCAAGTACAAGGCAGAAGATGAAAATTTTAAATCTGTTTAATTTATGAAGTCTGTGGTAGTGAGGGACTGGAAAATCAAAAGGGAAGGACTAAGCTGGCATTGACTCTCGTCTTGCATCAATAACCCCTTCGTTGTAATAACCAGATTTATCCTGCAGTCACGTGTGTGTGAAAGTGGTCATTTTGGACCAGCGTTGCATAAATGCCCAGATTTACCCCATGGCTCTTCCTTGCTACGACACTGTCAGCGGGGGACAACACTAATAGCCACAGCCCTGGACAAGACCAAATGGATGGGCTGAGTGAACCCGCTCCTGAAGGACCTGGCTGACAGCCCCACCTCAGTGATTTGGTACCAGATGTGTAAATAAAAAGCGAGCCATGTGACAAAGTTAATGCTCCAGGGAGAGCCCCCTGAACTATCAGGAATGGATGCAGTGATCCTCAGAATCCCTGGTCTGGTCAGGCAAGAGGAAGTGAAAAGCTTTCTGAATGTGTTGTGATGGGGGTAGCCCTCAGAGCTGAGAAAATACGAGAATGCAGGGGCTAGAGCTGGGCCTCTTATAAAAAAATCATATTCTCAACCTAGCTTCGCTTTCGTAACGAAATGTCGGGGTTTGATATTTCTGTTCCGTCATATGTTTCACGCAACTTATCACTGTTGAAAGCAACGATGCTTATTTCACTGAGTGTGGTAAAACCTTCAGTCTTACACCAGCTATCAAGCAAGGTTAATTCCGTTAGCCTGCTGGTCGCCGGAGGCTGAACACAACACAGCAGTGCCCCACCTGTTCCACAGAACCCTAGCGCTTTGCAAAACGTTAACAAGTATGTGGGGAAGTGGAGGAGCTGGGTGACCAGATGCTGCTGGGAAAGACTGGGAGAGACCAAGATACACAGGTTAATGTGCACCGTGAATTTGCTGTCAGGGGAAAAGAGGCCGCTCCCTTCCCTCAATGTTTTGACCTGAGAACTCATTTCATTGATCTGTTCTTTCATGGTATGTTTCACATGCGTAATGTTCTGAGAAATCACCTGGGAAAACACTGAAATGAACTTATCTGGGGACAGAGGAGCATCCCACATCGAGGGAGGAAAAACGCATCACGATTCTCTGCTCAAAGAGGTTGCAAGGTGATGAGGGACACTCTCAGGTGCTCAAGGAAGAAAATGCTACTTGGAGCTATCAAGAACACACAGGCGCTCTTTTCTTCGGCAAGTGCAAAGGTCAGGGAGGTCTTACTTTACCCTCGACTCTCTGTATTGGGCAATTTTCTGGAAGCACAACGGGGGTGACACGGTGCTGGTGACAGATCTAAACTGCTGTGTCTCGTGACCTCTCTAGGGCACTCTGTGTCTTGCACTGTACTTCTGATGCCCTAGCATGGCAGCGGCTGGCGCACACACTTCCCCCTGCCTGCTGGCCTTTGTTTCCAGCTCTTTCTAGCTGCCGTCCTGTCCTCTTGTTGATCTCTTGTGATCTCAGGATCACAAGTGGCTGTAAACGGTTCACTGCAGTGACCGCTTCCTACACTTCAGTGAAAAAGAATATAATTGCAAGGCAAGAATGTCATCACAAGGAAATTGATTAAATTTAGCAAACGGGCATAATATTCAACAAGCTTCAAAAGCCAGGAAAGCGTCGATGCCTTCCTCCGAAACGCAGGTGTCAGGCTATGATACAGTGAAGGGATGGATGTAGAATTTGGGGGGTGAGAGCTGGGAGCCACCCAGTCCAAGCCCCAACTTTTGAACACGAGAAAACAGAGGCCCTGGGAGGGTTGAGGAAGGGTTCACCCTCTGAGTTAGCCACAGAGCAGATCCGAGATCAAGTTCAGTGCTGTTCTGAACATAGCCCGTGCCTGTCTCAGCGGCACCTCCCAAACCTTGCCCTGTCGAACGGAGGAAGCCCAACCGCGAGGCTGTTAGGAATGGACATGCATGTCACACTGAGGATGGGATGCCGTTCAAAGTTGGGTGTGGGCACATGGGTAGGGGTGCAGACCCCCCTCTGCTCACTCTTGCTCCCCTTTGCTACTACTGCTCCATCTGCACAGCGAATGCTGCCTGAGCGGTAGCCTCAAGAGTGGTTAACGGCATTGGCTCTGGAGCCAGAGAGCTGGCCTTGGGCAAGTTATGTAGGCTTTTCAAAGGGAGGCTAATAATCACACCTCCCTCGCAGGGCTGTGGTGGGCATTCACGAGTAAGAATGCACTAAGGACAGCTGTGACGACGACGAGGCTTTCCTGCACACAGCTACTAAGTCTGACACACGCCACAACCTACACTCTCCACTGCAAACCACTCTCATGTCTCGGCCGGACCACTGTGATGCTTCCAATTCATCTCTTGGTGTCTACGCTTGTCCCTTATCATCTACTCCCTGTATATCGGTCAGGAGGACCTTTCCAAATGTAAACTAGATTACGGCAGGCTCCTGCGAGGGTTTCCCAAGCTTCGCATCATGATCCCTAGGTGATCGGCCCTTGGCAATCTCTCTGACCTTACTGCTCATTACTTTCCCACACTGGCCTTTTTCTCGAGGGCCTAGAACATTCTAAACGGATTCTTACGTCAGGGCTTTCGCACCTGCTCTTCCCCTTGCCGAGAAGAGCTTTTTCCAGTTCTCCACATGACCAGTCCCTTCTCATCTCCTGGGTTTCGGCTCACATGTCACATCATCCAAGAGATCTTTCCTACCATCCTTTGGAGTTGGCCCACTCCACTCCCTCTCTCACGCCAACTCTCTCTCTTTCATAATCACGATTATGAAAGTTACATGGTTACGACAATATGTATCCATTGTTTCAATCTTGGAGAGTTGAAAAGTAATAAAAAGTATACAGAATAAAATATCAACCACCCAATATCCCACTGCCTTGAGGAAAATCACTGTTCAGAGTAGTGTATTTCCTCCTGCCTTTATTTCCTCTGTACATTCAACATTTTTATCATACTGTATAGACAGAGCTTTTTGTTTTTGTATCACTGAATGTTCAGTTATGACCATTTTCCCAATACACATGGCTTTGATGGCTACATGATTTTTCGTGTTATGAATGTGCCACAATTTGCACCAGTCTCCAAAAATAAACATTTAGGCTATTTCCTTTGTCTCAACTATTAGGCTCTGACGAATCCTTTATCTATCTTGCCCCTTTGCAATGTAGTGTCCTTTTGGAAAAACCTCTTTAGGTTCTATAAAGTTCAGTTTCTTCATTGTTGAATTAATTGGATAAAAAAAAAACCCCACCAATCTACCTTTATTTATGCTGTGGTTGAAGAAATAATGAGCGAAAGTTTGTAAAAATGCTTTGAAGTAGGTGGGTCAAAGGGTCTGTGTAAATCACGACCATCGTCACTCAGATTGGATAAGCAGGTGAGCTGTCCTCACACTCTTCTCCCGCGTCCCAGTACAGGGGCACTGCCTACCTGACCCACTTGTCCTTCAATTTTGCACATTGCTTCCACAGATGATGTTCTCAAACATCATCACTTATGGGTGCTCAGGGTCCTGCTCCATACTAAACGCGCTTTCCACAGGACACACAGGTGGAGGGAAACTTCAAGAGAATTTAGTTCAACATCCCTTTTTGCAAGCTGGAACCTGATTCCAGGGAGGTTAAATGGTTTTGCCTAAACATTTTTTTTTTTAAGGAAGATGTGTCTCCCAAGGATCATTCTATTTCTTACCTCCACAATGCTAAGTGATATGTTTTGTTAAATATGCATGCTTTTAAAGAAATGAATATATGAAAAGCAATAATGTTATCTCTTGGGAGGGAAGATCTATCTGCAGGGTGGGTGATTCACAGAGTCTAAACCAGGTAAGGGTGATTATCAAGAAACTGACAAATGAGCTTGTATTTTTATAAGTGATAAATTATATGTCTCATATCAGCTGGAGAAAAACCCTAAGAGTTATGTTATCTAATGATTCTTGAGAAGGTAGCCTATAACCAAAATAGGCATCACTGGTTATGGCCGAGCGATTTTGAAAGCTGCTTTAGTAAGTGTGGGTCCAGCGTATGTGCATTTAGTACAATCCAATCTTCCTCAGTGCAGACAAAAACGGTTTTCTTTGGTTCTACACGTCACGACATTTAACTGAACACCCGGTATCCATCAACAGCCTTCTTCCCAGAGCCACATCCGATGGCTTCTTTTGATGACAAACTGTTTTGGAAACTTCGAATTTTTTCCACTGATTCAATGATTTTTAAGCTGCTGTAATTGAGCAGCTCCAGGAAGTCAGAAGTTAAACTCGCAGAATTTGATCATTCTTAGATCCAACTGGCGACCACACTCTCCCTGCTCCTCACCGCCTTGGGACTGTCTTCTATTACCTTTCCTGAAAACAGCTTAGCACAGGGGACCTAGAAATCCTGCAAAGCCATAATGCAAAGAACACCGGTGTGCGCCCTACTCAGTTTAGCATATTCTCTCTCCAGGGTGAGAAAACGAAGAGAAGAACCTGTTATTCCAACGATGACATCTGTGTTCTCTCCCAGAGGCTTCTCTAGCTTGGAGTGCAGCTCAAGGAGCAGGCGAGCTACAGCAAAGAGAACATCGGGCACTTGTCGAAACGACTGGACATGTTGAACCGCTCTCTAGTGGAGCTGCTAATGCAAAAGGGCCAGCAGGAGAGAGAGCCGAGCCTGGAGAAGAGAGCCGGGCAGCTCGGCAAGAGGAACGAAGGCGTCCACCTGCTGGTGGCTGAGCTCCAGCACCGGCTGGTTCCAGGTGTGAGGCATGGAGAGAGGCGACAAGAAGCTAAAGTTGCTGGAGTGGGAGAGGGAGGAGGCTGCAATTTTCACGGAGGGGGGGTTCGGCTGACAACAGTGGTGGACGGTGTTGTGGTGAGTGGATCCTTGGTGATAATCTGTGTTGACTGAGATTTTGACAGATTGGAAAATAAGCCACAAGGTAAGAATCATCAAGTTGGGGCTAAGCCTCCTATGAAAACACCTAGTTAAGGGGTGCCTGGGAGGCTCAGTCTCTTAGTTTCAGCTCAGGTCATGATCTCACGGTTGGTGAGATCGAGCCCCGAGTCAGGCTCTGTGCTAGCAGCATGAAGCCTGCTTGGCATTCTTTCTCTCCCTCCCCCCCCCCTCTCTACCCCTCTCCTGCTCGCATGTGCTCTCTCAAAATAAAAAAAATAAACATTAAAAAAAAAAAGAAAAAACCTGGTTAAAAAGAGCAGTGGTACAGAGTAACCCTTTGTGACATGACTGCTTACGTATCTTCCATTGCTGAGAATGGCAACCCAAACTATGTTTGGAATAAAAAAAATGTGTCACTTCCTCCCAAAGGAATGGATGGAGGACCACCTGGTCATGTCATAAAGCCAGAAACCTAGCCTTCTAGACTCTGAGAATATTTTACTTACAGGATCTTGGAAATCCTAAAGAGGATCAAGGTTCAAGGTCAAACAGTCCTTGGTGCTTCTCCTGTGTCTCTTTGAAAGTGAGCCTGAAGTGCGTTCATTGGCTCATCCTCCTTGAACAATGTTGCGTCAGAATTCAGAATATAAAATTTTACCTAGGACAGGGCTGTAAATATCCAGAAACTGAATAGGCACAAAGGGTAAGGTGTAATAGATGATAACGGGGAAGTAAAAAAAGCAATTTGCTTTAGACATAGAATTGGCGTCCATTTTGGTTTTCTTTCTGTTATTTCAGAATAGAACTTATGACAAAGTAGTAATATCAAGTACATACTTTAAAAAAAAAAGGAGGGGGTGGGGTGCCTGGGTAGCTCTGTCGGTTGGGTGTCCGACTTTGGCTCAGGTCATGATCTCACACTTTGTGGGTTTGAGCCCCGTGTCAGGCTCTGTGCTGACAGCTCAGAGCCTGGAGCCGGCTTCAGATTCTGTGTCTCCCTCTCTCTCTGCCCCTCCCCTGCTCGTGCTCTCTCTTAAAACTAAATATTTTTAAAAATTCTTTAAAAAAGGAGAAAAATTTTTAGATTGCTGATTTTGTGACTGGAGTTGTCCCCACCTTCTTTTGAAGATCAGTAATACCCAAAATTTAAGCTGCTTTTATGCCAGGGAAGATGGGCCTCAACGGAGACCTGTCATCAGTGGTCCTTACCAAATGAGACAGGGGTGGAAATGTCCTTTAAAAAACTAGAGAATGCTCTCTCAGTGTAAGGTGGACAAGTCTATTTCCTCACCTGTAAGAAAAAGGTTGGAGATGAGTCTCCAATGCACTAACCCCTGAGAAGTGCTTTGTCAGCTGTAAACGCAGATGTCACTGAAGATGGTCTTCCTATCAAGATGGCATCAGCTGAGTGTGCTTTAGCGGGCAACCACCAACACTCTTCAGGGCTGAGGCCTCAGTATACGTTACTTAGGGAACCCGTCCATCTCTCCAGGTTTCTCTCTCCATCTTTCAATGTCTCTCTGTCTCTGTCTATCTTCAATCTGTGTGCGTGTACCTCTTTTTTTTTTTAGCTTCCCCTTGCTTTCTCTCTTTCTCCATGTCTATGATAAACCTTCTCCCCGCCTCCTCACAGCCCCTCAGCAAAGGACAAAATGCTCTTTATGAGGGAGCTCTCCTCCAGTTCCAACTGGCATCTATTTCCTTCCACATGTGCAGCAATGATGACGTCATGCCAAGGACTGGGACTGGCTTGTGGGCACGGCCACCTTCCCCTCAGGATGACAGGCGGGAGCCCAAGATTGAGGAACATCTTAGGGTTTCATGAAAATGTCTGAGGCCTCCAACATTATTAGCTCCAAAATATGAAAAGTAAAATCTCAAAATCACAATTCATGATTTTATTCATTTTACTATTTTTTAAATGCATTTAAGTAATCTCTACCTCCAGCATGGGGCTCAAACGCACGACCCAGAGATCAAGAGTTGCACACTCTTCTGACTAAGCCAGCCAGGTGCTGCATGATTCTAAAACTCAATGCTTACTTGGGGGCGCCTGGGTGGCTCAGTTGCTTAAGCGACTTCAATTCAGGTCATGATCTCGTGGTTTGTGGGTTCAAGTCCCGCATTGGGCTCTGTGCTGACAGCTCAGAGCCTGGAGCCTGCTCCGGATTCTGTGTCTCCCTCTCTCTCTGCCCCTCCCCTGCTCACACTCTGTGTCTCTCTCAAAAATAAATAAACATTAAAAAAAATTGCAAAGAAAAAGAAAAGCTGAGTGGAGGCATCGTAGTGAGATCAGCTTTGTTAAAATAAAATCAACTGCTTAGTACGTATAACATTTTGTCAGTTCATCAATGGCAACTCTACTGAATTTAACCTAGAGGTGAAAAAATTTTCCCATACTTTGCAGACTGTTTATATATATATATATATATATATATATATATATATATGGGGATATATATATATATCTCATATACATATATGAGAGGGGGGATGGACAGAGAGAGGGAGACAGAGGATCCCAAGCAGGCTCCACACTGACAGCAGAGAGCCCGATGTGGGGCTCAGGCTCATGAACCACAAGATGACGACCTGAGCTAAAGCTGGACCCTTAACTGACTGAGCCACCCAAGCACCCCAATCTCAGTATGTTTTAAATAACACGTGGTCAGGTGCTTCAGGTTTAGGGAGACCTTAAAAGGATCTTGGCTACGGATATGCAGTAGAGGGAGAATAAAATGCCAGCAAAATCAGCTTGGCTATTTTATTAGCGCTCCTAAAGCTTGAGACCCATGTGTTGGTTTCCCAGAGGACCACTAGCAATACAGGCTGAAGTAGATGGGGTGGTAAATTAGTACCCGGCTCTCCTGATACAACACACTGAAACATACTGCATAAAAAGCTCTCCGGTTTCCTCCATAACCATGCTCACCCTACTTTGGTAATTTCAAAGTATTTCTTTTTCTTTTCTTGTGTTTAAAACCTCTTCCTTTCTGAGGCGCCTGAGTGGCTCAGTCGGTTAAGCGTCTGACTTCAGCTCAGGTCATGATCTCACAGTTTGTGAGTTTGAGCTCCCGCATCGGGCTTTGCACTGATGGTGTGCAGCCTGCTTGGGAGCCTGACTCACTCTCTCTCTCTCTCTCATTCTCTCTCTCTCTCTCACTCTCTCTCTGCCCCTTCCCTAGTTGTGCGCTTTCTCTCTTTCAAAATAAATAAATAAACTTAAAAAATAACTCTAGCCCTTTTTGCAAAGACAGAGCCAAAGAATCGCTGAACTATTTGCTGACGTGGAAATACAGCAAAACCGCCTGCATAAACAAGATGCCCTCATTTGAAAACTACGGGGAAAGGTTGGTGGCTCTCACTCCTTTTAGTAATGTGTTAGCAACTGACTTTGATTCTAACAGGACGAAATTCAAGCGCCTGTTAATATCAGTGATCTTAAAGTTGTCTGCGACTTACTCAAACCTTCCAAAGGAAATTGCGAATCTAGATACATTCTTCTAAGGTGGTCGTGCCAGATGAGCAGCTGTGGTTTTATTTATCATTCACATTTCACTGCCAGGAAAATATGTCTTAAATGTAATAATAAAAACAGCTAACAGTATTTGACCCAACTTCACTTAGCAGATGATAAAATACAGGCACAGGGAGCATGTGTAATCTGCCCGAGGTAGCAGTTAGCAAAAGGCACAGTGGGATTCAGATCCAGGTGCCCTGAGGCCAGACCCAGTGCACATAACCATCACTATTTCTAAGAACAGCAGCAAATGTCTCTTCAGGCCACAGACTGACCAGAACTTTATTATAACGTAGTCTTCTAATTTATTATTTACAAGGGCAGAAGGATGTTTGCCCAAACGGTAAGTTTTTTTTTTTTTCAAGGCATGAAATAATAGAGTTAGCTTTGGAGGGTGGGTCCTGTCCCTCGCTATTGGAGGTTTTGATGTTTGAAATACATCAAGAGCAAATTGGAGTCCGAAATCTGAGAGCTCAATATTTGCTATAGCCCAGAATTACCTAGGAAACCTGCAAACCTAACGTTTTAAGCGGCGGCATGCTTTGTAAATACGTGCTTATGAGGGAGCGAAGGCTCTGCGACTCAAAGGACGTCCTGGGAGGAGCAAAGCGCCCGCATCGGCACCACCCGGGAGCCAGTTAGGACGTCACAGACCTGCTGAATCAGAACCTGCATTTTAACAACACCCCAGATGATTCAAACGCACATTCAAGTTCGAGCAGCACGGATCCAAGACAACTGGTGTGTTTTTCATTTGTCAGAAATATGAATCCTGTAGTTCATCATGTTTCCCTTTGTTGTTGTTGTGTTTTTTGCTTGGCTGCCAGGAAGCAAGAGGTCAAATGTGCAGCTAACTTTTTAAGGGACTGCCGAAGACATTAAGATATGTCCTGGTATTAACCTTACCCAGATTTACATTGATTGCCCTCTCCTTATTTTCCTTCTACTCAGAAATTTTATCCTTGTTATACAGCCCCCTTAAGCTGCCCCAAATTATTTTTACAATGAGGTTTAGAAATAAATGCATAAAAATGAGGCATTTTCCATGTCCTGACATTCTACGGTCTCACGCCATGACCTGCGTTTGTTTCTCTGTCTAATGCTTAAGGTTAGATCGAAGCACAAATTTACAAAGGGATCCATGGAAGGTGGAAAGGAAAACCCTCACGTGTAGGATGTAGGGCACGCTCCAGCTTCAGAATTCAGAGAGAGAGAAAGGGACTGTCAAAGGCTCTGTCCTGGGGCCCCAGTCAGAGCCCACACGAGGCCGCCTGCCCTGGGAAACCGCACAGGATTCGAAGGAGGCGCTGGGGATGGCGTCACAAGCTTGTCCCTCAGTAACCGCCGAGCTCAGGAGGCCAGGCCGCAAAGTTTTGTATGCGCGCTGGGACCGCATTCTGAACTTTGGGGACCCCTACCCCCCAGCCCTACAAAAAGCAAATGCAGTTAAGAGGCCAGAGAGACAATGTTACCCAATTGTTTAGAAACACTGCAATAAATGACCCAACACTCTCTCTCTATGGTCCTGTTATGCTTTAAAAAAAAAAAAAAAGTGCTCAAAAACAGAAAACAAGAGAGGGAAAAACAAAGCAAAACAACAGTGAACTCCAATAACTCTTATCACAGCACTTTTCAAGATGGGGGTAGGGGTAAGGAACGTCCATGTTTTCTCAACTGATGAACTACAGTTTGAGCACCACATATGGTGTCTTTATACAGAACTTTTATTACATTGTCTTTGAACATGAACTAGACACAGCTCCTATGACATTTGTAGAGCACCTTTCCTATTACATCAATCCTATTCCTTATTTTTATGATTCATAAAGTTCCTCTTAAGTGAGCGTTTGGAAAACCAGCACTCTTAATAAATAAAGCAGGACTTCAAGCTGGGGCCAAGAGAATGCCACCTTTTAGACACATGTGAATGCACGGGAGCTCTTCTTAAAACCCAGTTACTTGTTTAAGAAAAGTCAACTAGGGGCGCCTGGGTGGCCCAGTCGGTTGAGCATCTGACTTCGGCTCAGGTCATGATCTCGTGGTCCATGAGCTCGAGCCCCGCGTTGGGCTCTGTGCTGACAGCTCAGAGCCTGGAGCCTGCTTCTATGTCTCCCTCTCTCTCTGCCCCTCCCCCACTCATGCTCTGTCTCTCTCTCTCTCTCCCTCTGTCAAAAATAAACACACTTAAAAAAAAAGAAAAAAGAAAAGAAAGTCAACTAGAGGGGCACCTGGGTGGCTCAGTCAGTTAAATGTCCAGCTTCGGCTCAGATCATGACCTCCCAGTTCATGGGTTCTGGCACTGTGTTGGGCTCTGTGCTGACAGCTTGGAGCCTGGAGCCTGCTTCAGATTCTGTGTCTCTTTCTCTGCCCCTCCCCTGCTCATGCTCTCTCTCTCTCTCTCTCTCTCAAAAATAAACAAACACTTAAAAAAAAAAAAGAAAAGTCAATTAGATTTTTGGGGCACCCGGGTGGCTCAGTCAGTCAAGCATCTGACTCTTGATTCCGGCTCAGGTCACGTTCTCACCATTTGTAGGTTCGAGACCCATGCCAGGCTGTGCACTGACAGCATGGGGCCTGCTTGGGAGTCTCTCTCTCCCTCTCTCTCTCTCTCTCAAAAGAAATAAACTTTAAAAAAAAAGTCAACTAGTTTTCAACAGTACAAGACCCAAGGGAAAGTTGGGACATTTACAATCTCAAGTCTTATCTGGACCAGATTCCCTTTGAAAAGGATCATAAATATGCAAAAAATTTGAAACCTGCTTGGGAAAACTGACTGCTTTAGGAAAAAAAGTAAATCTCTCTCCAAGCTTGCTTGAAATATTTCTTTTAAGCCATACTTTGTTGGGCTAAATGAAATTTTACCAAATAAGATATCCATGTTACCAAATTTTTTTTTTTAAACACTGCTTAGATTTCAAATATTAAGAGGTTTAAACATCATCCACTCCCACCTTTGTATGAATTCGTTTTCTTGATTCCTTTCCTCCTTACAAAGAGGCTGGATTTATGGACTGTCGGTGTGAGTGGAGACAGGGGATGGAAAGGAACAGGGGGTCATTATTAATCGTGAAGCTGGATCCGGATCTGGATCCTTCACAGGACAAGGAGTGACAAAACACAGAAAGGTCCCAAATCCAAATTTTTTTATTCCACATATTTTTTTTAATCCTAAAACCTTCTTAACTTGACCCTGACAAAATAGTCAAAACATTCACTGGATAACCGCATCTCTCCCAACTCCCAGCTACCCCCACGGGACCCATGATGTGGTTTTAAGGTCTGTTGTTTGGATATTCATTGTGACTCCCCCGTGGGGGGGGGTGGCGCTCAGAAATGTGTTGAATAGATCAAGCCCCCAGTTGGTTTATTAGACCCCTATTTTCAATGATTTCTTTTCTTCTTCTTTTTTTTTTTTTGGATGACTAGAAAATGTTTAATGAGAATGTAGGGATTGGAACAGAAGTACTTTGGCAGTATACATTTCAGACATCGTGCACAGCTCACCCTTCCACAGCTACATTTACCACTTCACCCAGAGGACTTGATATAGATTTTAGAAGTACACAGATTCACAGATGCTTGGGAGGTGAGAGCATGGTGGGGTGTGAGGGAGGGTGGGGGTGAGGTGCTGGCATACTGGGCAAGCAGAAAAGTGAACATGCTCCCTCATATGTATAGCTTCAGGTTATTCCTCACTACCGATTCTAAGAAAACTTGGGATTATTGGTTTTAAACCCCGTAACAAAAATTTTTTTTTCTTCCTATATTGCGGACTTGTTTTTTGGAGTGTGGGTTACTGATGGGCAGACATGGAGACTCTTCTCACCTTTGAGGATCTGTCAAGAAGTGGTTGTTTTTCTACTAGGGAGCGATGTATTGCAGATGTCCTGGAAATATACCAGGCTGACCGGAAGATTCTCCACGGCAAGTGGTGTCCTCAGCATCCACAGGGGTACTCCGCCCTCTGTCACTCCTCTTTCTACCTCTTTAGACTCCTTCAAATTCACACAACTGGAGCACCCCAACTTTTGTAGTTTGCTCCAAACTGGGGTAGTAGCTTCCAAGATGGCTGCCAGGAACCCCTGCCTCCTGGTATTCTTGCCCTGCGTAATACCCTCCCCTTGAGTGTGGGCTGGACCCGGTGACTTGTTTCTAACCAAGAGAACACAGCAGAAGTCACAGGATATCACTTTGGAGGTCAGTTTTATATAAAGACTCTGGCTTCTGTCTTGCTTACACACAGAGCCTCTCTCCTGCTTATTCTGAGGAAGCCAATTGCCATGTTGTTAAGCTGCCCCATGGAAAGACCAACACAGTAAAATATTCAAGGAGGCCTCTTGCCAATAGCTAGCGGGGAACTAAAGCCTTTACAATCCAAGAGGAACTGAATCCTGTCAACAACCACACGAGTGAGCGTGGAAGCGAATCCTTCCCTAGCTGACTCATGGAGTGACCGCAGCCTTAGCTGACATCTTGACTGTGGCCTTTGAGAGCCCAGAGTCAGTGGCACCCAGCTAAGCCACACCTGGACAAACCACATGGACTGTGAGATCATGAGTGCCTGTTGATTTTTTAAAAAAATGTTTTTTATTTATTTTGAGAGGGAGAGGTGTTGGGGGATGCAGAGGCATCAAGAGGGAGAAAGAGAATCCCAAGCAGGCTCCTCACTGTCAATGCAGAGCCTGAAGTGGGGCTCGATCTCACAAACCGTGAGACATGACCTGAGCTGAAATCAGGAGTCATACGCTTAACCGACTGAGCCACCCATGAGCCCCTGTTTGTTGATTCATGCTGCAAATCTGCAGCAATAGACAACATATGGTTTTAAAAAGCATAGGTCAGGTATTTGCTGACATTTAAACATGTGATTCCTTTATTTATTTTTTTAATTTTTTCTTAATGTTTATTTATTTTTGAGAGAGACAGAGACAGAATGCGAGTGGGTTAGGGACAGAGAGAGAGAGAGACACAATCCAAAGCAGGCTCCAGGCTCTGAGCTGTAAGCACAGAGCCCGACGTGGGGCTCGAACCCACGAGCTGTGAGATCATGACCTGAGCCAAAGTCAGAAGCTCAACCGACTGAGCCACCCAGGTGCCCCAACCATGTGATTCCTTTAAATATTGCTTTACACCTTATAAAATTTCTGCCTCTTGACTGGATCTCAGAGTTATCCTCCTGGCCTAAAGAATATAACATAATGACGACCTATCAGATAAGGTTCTTAATATTGAAAGAGCCTTTTTGGCATCAATCTAATCTCCAACTAAGGATAAAAATTAGAGAATTACTAACATCATAAATCAGGGATGCCTGGGTGGCCCAGTTGGTTGAGCGTCTGATTTCTGCTCAGGTCATGATCTCACGGTTCATGGGTTCGAGCCCCGTGTCGGGCTCTCTGCTGACAGCTCGGAGCCTGGAGTCTGCTTCACATTCTGTGTCTCCCTCTCTCTCTGCCCCTCCCCAACTCATGTTCTCTGTCTCTCTCTCTCTCTCTCAAAAATAAATAAATATTAAAAAAATTAAAAATAAATAAACATAAATCAATAATTTTTGTTCGGGTCTACTTCTGATTCCATTACCTGAATTAATTAATGTCTGTTCAGCAGGCTGTGACAGGTCGGGTCAAAGGTAAGGAGAATGCCCAGAAGTACTGACCACAAACATCCTTCCTTCTTCCCTAACACAGCAAAGTTTTAACGAAAGCTTCCCCAACTAAAAACAGACCAAACATTTCAATAATCTTTGGCTTTGTAAAAGCCTTAACATTCAGGTTTTAAAGACTGTTTTGAGGCAAAATCTGGACCGGGCTGCATTTTTTAGGAGACCACCAGACAGGACTGTCACGTGGCTGATGAACATGAACCAACTTGTATGTTCTTTGAAAGCACAGAGGGAGCACATTTTTTCCAGGCTTTGCACATACTTTCCTAGAACAAATCTGCCCAGCTGACAAAAATACCTACACATACCAGAAAATTTCCAGTCTCTGCTGTGGCTACAACTGACTTTTTTCTTTTTTCCTTTGGTGTGGGGCAGAGACTTTATTTAGTCCCCCACCCCTTCAAAAAGAAAACAAAAAATCCCAGCCAGTGAGTAAATCAATACTATTCATTAAAACACTTGCTGTATCGTTCCTGATGTTTTTAATGTTTATTTATTTTTAAGACAGAGAGAGAGAGAGAGAGAGAGAGAGAGCGCTTGCGTGGGGGAGGGACAGACAGAGAGGGAGGATCCAAAGCAGGCTCCAGGCTCTGAGCTGTCAGCACAGAGCCCAACGCGGGGCTCAAACTCATGGACCGTGAGATCATGACCTGAGTTGAAGTCGGACACCCAATGGACTGAGCCACCCAGGCACCCTCTGATGGGTTGTAATATTGTCAGATCCCTTGGTTTGGGTGGGGGAAGAAAGTAATGCAGTTGGGGGTCTATGAAGACATAAATCGTCCCGATGCCCCCCCCCCCAGCTCCCTCTATAAACACACGCCTGCTTTGGGTGCTTGGGAGAGAGGAGGCTTGACTGGGTTTTGGAGGTGGGGGAACTTGCAAATATCTCAAGGTGGCTGTAGGACAAAGTTGCATGCATGGCTGTCAGCGGGTTGGCATTTTTGTAAGTGGTTCCGGTGTCTCTTAGGAGACCCGGGCTATGCCTCCAAAGAGAGGCGTCACTCCTGGTCTCTTTCAGCACCAAGCACGGTGCCTGGCATGTGGCAGGTGGCCCCAGCATAGTGGCCAGGTGAACGTGTCAACATCATTCAAAGGAGACCAGTTCTGCTAGGTGTGCAAGCTTTTCAAAGGACAGGTATGGTGCTCCGAGGCAGGGGTGAGGAGGGAGGGTAGGGAGGAGTTCTCAATCCCCAGGCTCATCACCAGTGTGATGGTCTGTGCCCACCCCCAGACCACTAGGAGGGCTGGAGCAACTGTCATTGTCATGGGCTGCACCTCTCCTTGCCCTGGAGACACACAGAGTTAGCACCCTGGCTGCTGGCCAGAGACATGGATTCTCAGGCCAGAGTTTGGGTTCCTTTCAACGTGACTCTGGGAGAAGACACTCATGAAATCAGCAGGTGGCCCGCTCCCGTTTATCTTTCGTGGTGGCGTTGTGCTCAGTACTACAGTGATTCTGTGACCACACCAGCTACCGCAGTCCCTGGAAAAATCAGCGACCTCGGAGGGACACGTAGGGGTCTCAACGACTTTGGAGGCACCACCTCCAGAGCTGTGCGTCTGGCCTCCCCCACCCACCTCTGCCCCGGACCCGCCTTGGGGTTCACACTTAGCAACATCAAACATCACTCCCGCTGCAGGTGTCTTCCTCCACGACCTTCTACAAATGGCCACACACACCCAATATCCGCGAATCAAGCAGGGAAAATGCTGGGAGCTGCTGACATGTCTACAGAATCACGTATTAGGTAAATGCTAAATTTCTGGCAAGTTCCTGATCCTCAAAGGGAAAGCTCTACATGGGTACCGTGCAAAAAGAAAGGGTTCACCTGACACTCACTATCGCTAGTGAGCTGGCCGGGAACTTTGGTTGGAATATCTTTACCAGACAGCGTGCCCACCATCCCGTCCTGATGCGTCAACAGACCCTGGACATCACGAGGGAAACTTTCCACCCTTCACAAACCCCCCCTCTATTCCGCTCTGTCAATGCCATTCGCTGAACGTGGCCCTGCCTGCTGAGTAAATCCTAAAAACTCAGTCTGCTACGTCATCCGCACAGAATCTAACTCGTCAAATACGGCCTGGCCTGAATTCCAGAACCAGGGAAGAAAAACTGTGAAGAAAACAGTGGGAATATCAAAAAATTTTACGTGAGTTAACAACGGGCGGTTTCAATGCCAGCTTCCCGGCATTTAAAAGAACTGCAGACGATCTTTCATTTTCGATGATTGGTGAGAAAGGAGCCCCTCCAGGGGCACGAGAGAAATAGGGCCCCTTTTCCAGCCGTCATAGTATCAAAGTTAGTCATCAACTGTCTGCTCTCCTGACCTTCACAAGACCAGGGCTAACCTTCTGAAACAAGACTATGGGAAGACTGATGTCTTCCAATCCAAGTGGTAGGTCCAATCCAATCCTCAATGAGGAGATCACATCAAAACACCTTCCCATGAGAGTCATGCCTTCCCCGGGCACCTGCTTGGAGTTGAATCTCAGAGACAGAGCACACAAGGCAAGCTGGAGAAGTCACCCTGGCTGTACCAGTGCCTTGCAGAGGAGATAATCGGGGCGCTAGAGACATGAGGGACGCAGCTGGCTCCCAGATGCCACCAACCAGAGCAAAATACCGGCGAATCAGCTAAAAACCAATCTGCCTCTACCCCTCCCACATGCCGGTACCAAGAGCATTTAGGGAGTGAGCGGGTTCCACCACTTGCATAAACAGCGTTAGGTCCTGAATCAGGGAGCAACCTACTACCCTCAAGGAGTTTACGATCAGGTTAAACGCAAACACTTAACACAAGTAAAACAATTAAGAGGCGTATTGTAGAGCGGTTTACATTTCACAAAGCACGTTCATGGGCAAAGTCTCTATTCATCTCCCCAAGTATCCCAGAGGTATTCCATTTCACAGATGAGGAAACCGAGAGTCTCTTGACTGTGATCATGGGCACTTTTCCTTGGCACCACAGAAGCCTCCCTCCAGGCTGAATGGTCCTGTTTGGTAAAGACACTTCCTCCCACTTGTCCCCATTAAAGTTGCTCCTCAGGTTTAGTCTCAATGAAGTTTTACCGGTGTCAAAATATTGGCTGGAAGGGGGCCTGGGGAGCCTAAGTGTTCTTGGTTTGCTTTTTCACAAAGCCAGGACAGACCACTAATTTGATGTCTGTTCTTTTTTTTTTTTTAATTTTTTTTCAACGTTTATTTATTTTTGGGACAGAGAGAGACAGAGCATGAACGGGGGAGGGGCAGAGAGAGAGGGAGACACAGAATCGGAAACACGTTCCAGGCTCCGAGCCATCAGCCCAGAGCCTGACGCGGGGCTCGAACTCATGGACGGAGAGATCGTGACCTGGCTGAAGTCGGACGCTTAACCGACTGCGCCACCCAGGCGCCCCTGTCTGTTCTTTACAAAAGCAAAAGCAGCCATCGGTCAATCCACTCCGCCACGCGTGGGTTGGCTGGTGAGGACAGCGGGAGGAAGTCCATCCCAGGAGAACGGATCACCTCCCTTCCCTCTTCCTCTCCTCACTAGGAACGTCTCACTGATGTTATGGGAGAATTACAGCAGCACCCAAGTGTCCTGGGTGATGTGTCCTTTGGCAGCATGTGGCTCAACGATGGTGAAGTAAAAAGTTTTGCAACCGGGATATGTAAAGGCTGGTGATGCACGAGGACAAGAGAGAACAGAACTCCGAGCGTGGGAGGAGCCAAGGTTTCTGGGTTTGTCTCTTTCTCAATTTTCTCAAAGGTGAAATGGAGTACAGTGTGTGTGTGTGTGTGTGTGTGTGTGTATGTGTGTGTGTGTGTGTCCCCAGGGGGTGTGAACTGGCAGCCCGACATGGCAGCGATGTCAATCTAGCCACAGAATGAAGAAACTGGTCTGCTTCCTGTCTTTGGACCCAAGAAGGGATCTCAGAAAGGCTGTTGGCGCTGGTCTTGGGACCCTGATGAGAGAAAAAACACCACCCATGTCACCCTCAAGAAGAAAGTGGCCAGGGGCGCCTAGGTGGCTCAGTCGGTTAAGCGTCCGACTTCGGCTCAGGTCATGATCTCTCCGTCCATGAGTTTGAGCCCCACGTTAGGCTCTGCGCTGACGGCTCAGAGCCTGGAGCCTGTTTCAGATTCTGTGTCTCCCTCTCTCTCTCACCCTCCCTCGTTCATGCTCTGTCTCTCCCGGTCTCAAAAATAAATAAACGTTAAAAAAAATTAAAAAAAAAAAAGTGGCCAGGGCCAAAAGGAAGCACAGGTATGAAGGTTTTAAAACCTGAAGCTCGGGCACCTGGGCGGCTCAGCAGGTTAAGCCACTGGCTCTTCCTTTCGGCTCAAGTCATGATCTCACAGTTCCTGGGATCTGTCTGCGTAGAGCCTTCTTGGGATTACCTGTCCCTATCTCTCTGCCCCTCTCCCCTCAAAATAAATAAGTAATTAAAAAGAAAAACAGAAACTCTGGGAAAAGCTGAGACATGAGCTTTGAGATGTTCTTATTGCTACATGTCTAATTCTTAGCCCGAGGCATGGAAATCTCTTTAAAACCATTCAAATGAGCCAGGAAGTTGAATTCCTCGACTGTCATCCTTAGTGAACTAGAAGATGGCTATTTCTACACAGCTGCACGGGTCCCAGTTTACCTCCTGAAGGTTGTCAAACAAAGAACATAAAACAAATGAGGTGGAACGGGCACATTTTTGGTTTTATAACCTTTTTGGTATTTCGGTTGGTGGGTACGTGAAATTCATTTTTTCAGTGGTAAATATCCATGAAATCCGACTGTATAATTTTCAAAAATTACATCACACTGGAACACTCAGTCCTTCCCTGCTTACCTATCAGTAAATAGCTGAATCTAAATCAGTAAAATTTGAAATAAAATATATTTCACTTTGTGTTATGGGGCTAGCCAGCCTTGTCCCAACCAGTACCCACGTTGTCCCCTGGGAAGACCCTAACACAGCATCTAATATTTGGCCTCAGGGCATTGTGACTTCTGCTGAGAAAGGCCAAGGGTGAGGTCTGAGGCCCAGAAAGCACAGGACGTCCATTATTATGGAGGGCTGTTAAAATACCTCTGCTTTAGGGGTCCCTAGGTGGCGGATGGCTCAATCAGGTTAAGCGGCTGCCTTCGGCTCAGATCATGATCTCACCATTCATGAGTTCAAGCCCCGTGTCGGGCTCTGTGCTGACAGCTCGGAGCCCGGAGCCTGCCTCAGATTCTGGGTCTCCCTCTCTCTCTGCCCCTTCCCCGTTCACACTCTGTCTCTCTCTCTCAAAAATAAATAAACATAAATAATTTTTTTTTAAATACCTCTGCTTTAGAGATGGCCAGACATGTCTGGCGGAGAGTGGATGAACCTGTACCTTTAGATCATGTATCAAGTACACAACAAAGTCAGAACTGAGGGTGAAAAAGCTACAGAGGAGGGAAGATGTTTCCCCCTGCACGGTCCCCCTGCACGATGCAGGAAGTAAGAGGGAACAATTCTCTGAAGGACATGTCATCAGAGGACAAGCCACTTCAAAGAACGCATGTGAAAATAATAATAAAAGAAATAACAAGAGTCTAGAAATCAAAGAAACCAGGCTTTTCGAATTTTAGGAGGCTCCTTCTAATCTGGGCTGACTGCTCAACATCACCATCATCATCATCATCAAATGTGGGCCCAGATGGGTCTCACTTTCGTTACCATTTCCCTGATGCTTCTGCCCCATCCACCTTACGCTGCCCGTCTGTGTCCAAACAGGACGCTGCACCAGCCTGTCTGCCGAGAGCTGTATGAAGGATCCAAAGGAAAAATGACTTTCACCATCGTTCCGTGCACGGAATGGGATCTTTCAGTAGGACGCTCATACTAACACTTAGTGGACACAAAAGGAATGACTATAAACCAGAGACAAATGTGGGGCTGTGACATGTGGCATCAGTGACATTTCCGAACACAGAACCTCTGTGACACTAGTTCATTACTGTTTCACTCACGTCCTTTCTTTAAAACAATTTTTTCTGAGTAGAGTGGACACATGATGTTACCTAAGTTTTAGATGCACAACATAGTGATTCGAAACGTGCCAGATTTCTAAGGTCATGACTAAGGAAAGAAGGCAGATGTTGACAGGTTAGAATACTTGTCTCTGCAAAAAATGACAATAGCCACCTTCCGGGACATGGGGATACTTTCCAGTTTTTCTTGGTCCTGTGCTTCAAGAGCAAAAAAAAAAAAAAAAAAAGGGTGTGTTTTCCTTTAATAAATCAAGACTCCATCTGCTTTGAAATGGAAAAAATAACCAGGTGTGTCTACACCTAGAAAGTGAGCAAATTGTGCCCTCAAGTGGCTGAATATTGTGGTGGCAGGCTGGCTTTGCAAAACTTGCACTTGTTGGTAAGCCATCTTAGCTAACTGGCTCCCTCCTGATTTTCATTCCAAAAAGAAGGAGGACAGCCGAGTTTTGGAGCAAGGCGTCGGGAAGGTGAGACTGTTCCCAATTTACTCTTGAGACCAACTTGCCACAGCAAAGTCAAGCGCGGGGGGGACTTAAGTATCTGGACAATTCAGGCACCAGGAATTCACTTCGCTTTTTGCCTGTGTGGCACTATTGTTCCAAATGAAATGCTAGTTTATAATAAACCCCATATTCCACAAGCAACTGCTTGCTAAGACTAGTAAAAACCAAGGACTGGGTTTTCAGGCTAAAGAACTCTGCTAGAGTTCTTTAAAGATCCCTTGAAAGGGTGACAAGCAGGAATTTAGCCAATAAACAGGCTTGCACAGGTGTGAAAAGTTATAGAAGGTTTGTTTTCACTGTAACATCATTTGTTACAAAAGATTGGCAACAACTTAGATGCTCAGGATCATGCGCTAAGTAAATCATGATCCATCTGAATGAGACTCAGTGCAGCTGTAAGAAAAAAAAAAAAAAAGGAGGCAGTTCTATATATTCACACAGCAGTGCTCTCCCCAATACGGTATTCGACGAGAAATCGAGGTACAGAACGGGGTGAAGATTTTGCTATACTTGCCCTTGTGAAGGGAAAAACACCAGGGCTATATTGGCTCGTACAGATACTGTTTCTCCCCAGAAGGATACATACTAATAACAATGGTCGTTTCCATGGGCCAAAAACAGGACTGAACGGTGGAATTTACACGATTTTCATCGATTTTGTTCACCAGTTTTTCTCTAGTGTTTAGAAAAGGGCCTGGCACACTGTAGGTTCTCACTATTGATAGAGTAAATAAAAGAATAAAAACAAATAGATATAAACACACACACACACGTCTTTAAAAGGGTGTCCCAAAGGCAGGCAATTGGATGGCTAGAAGTTAGGAGTGTGAGAGAATTTTCACTCTGCATTTTTGTACTTTAGTAATTGTGAACCATTAGAATAGGCTACGTGTTCCAAAATAAGTAAAACTCAAACGACTCAAGAAACAAGTAAGAATGGGGAGTTGTCATTTCGACAGTTATTTAAGGAAGATACTGTTTGAGAGTGATTTACATCAGGGCCAATCACATCAGAAACCACCAATTATTCATTAGCAGGAATGCTGGAGTGCTGAAAGCATCTGGGCTATGTTGTAAAAATACTGTCCCCATGTGGAGAGGTTTCCCCGCTGTGTTGCAGCGTCTTGATAAACCACGACTTTCTCTTTGCCAAATTCACCTCACCTGATACCCCAGGGTATGTTGGGATTGCTTCCCAAGTCAGGTGGATGGAGTTGCCTGGTCCTCTCCAGGGGGTCTCCCAGTGGGGGCTGGGCATTTGCACTTTTTTTTTTTAATTTTTAAATATTTATTTTTGAGAGAGACAGAGTGTGAGTAAGGTAGGGGCAGAGAGACAGGGAGACACAGAATCCGAAGCAGGCTCCAGGCTCCGAGCTGTCAGCACAGAGCCCGACGCGGGGCTTGAACTCATGAGCCACGAGACCATGACCTGAGCTGAAGTCGGACGCTTAACCCACCGAACCACCCAGGCGCCCCCGGTACTGTGTTATTAATTTCCCGCTGTGCTTGCTTTGGTAGGGCATAGAATAATTCCCCGCAGTGGACCCTGAGACACCCCCAGCCTCAGGACACAGTGCTGAAAACGTCCAGTCCGGACGTACGGCCGGCTGAGCTCAGATTGGGAGTCCCCTTCCCTGGACCAAATAAAAGTGTCTCTCAAGGACACCGTCCACTCACCATGGCCCAGCTCCTTCCTGACCCTCTCATCCAGAATTACTTCTGGTTCATTCCTTTCCTTATAAATCGTATTCGCTGCATTTTACCTTCCAGACACCCATGCAGGATCCGCTCCCACGTTTCTCCTACCTACGCCCTTCTTTGTATCTCTGTGCATCACAGGTCTGCCGGTCGTTTTCAGACCCCCTCCCTGTGATATGGGAGGCACCTCCCTGTTCAACCAGACATCAGGCGAACCTTGGGAATGCAGACGGCCGGTCTGAGAACATTCAGCTAAATAGGAGGAGGCCTGCAAACAGCTCATTATCCATCAAAGAAATCGTGTTCTAACTGATACACTTGTTCTCGGCAAGCACGGTCCTCCGCTGCAAGTCAGCTAATTGGATGAAAAGACCTCAGAGGCTTCTGGGGGCCAGGCTAAGAGATGAAAACGCACTTTATGTGGCTTTCTCTGATATAATCACCAGCTAAAGGGACGGCGAGGAGATTAACAAGCTCATTACAACCTCAGCACCTGTGATCTCCGCACACACCCCCGTGGCGGCTGCAGAAGGAGACGTCCTGAAAGGTCGTCTGGGCCTTGGCGACAGCCCTGCTCCCCACCCCCCCCCCCCCCCGCCCTGTGCCCCCACCAGAAGGCAGCAGCTGGTGTCCCCGTTACCAGCTGCTGGGCGTCCCTGGGAAATGAGCCAGGAGTGGGCTCAAACATGTTTCTGGCCTAACAACTGGTGCTCTCTTCATCTGGCCGTGGAGAAAGGGGTGCCAAACTCAGATTTGGATAATCCTGTTTACCAACCTCATTTTCCCCGATGTTCTTCACAATCATCACTGTCCTGCTGGTGACTCTGCAAAGGGCCCGGCCTGGGTCTGCGGCAGGGAACGAGGCTTGCAGGACAAGCCTCCACGCCTGTACCCGAGCACGGGGCCCACAGGGGCCAAGGCCCCTGGTCTGGAAGACACCGGCCGCTCCTGGGAATAGCACTTCTGGCTCCAAGTTCACCTCCTCCCTTAGAATGTTTATTTTACACGTGACCGACCCGCTTTGGCTCAGGGGGATATTGCTGGAGCCCAGGGTAGTGTTCCTACAGTTCATGCAGATTCCTCCTGAAATCAATCTGAATAAGGCAGAGGCACCACGGTGGCATCCACAGAGAACAGACGAGGTGGTGACCCTGAACAAGGGGGTAGGAAGGATGGGGGCGGGGACTGAGGACAGGAAGTCAGTTTCAGCCTATCCTAAACCGATTCTGTTTGAGGCTCCATGGCAGATGCTCCTTTAAGACAGGTAAAAAAATAAGTTCCACTGAGTTCTACTCACACGGTGTTCACTAGAAGCCTCACCCGTATTACAGTCCTGTAATATGTGTGAC
Organism: Acinonyx jubatus; assembly: GCF_027475565.1. Taxonomy (NCBI): domain Eukaryota; kingdom Metazoa; phylum Chordata; class Mammalia; order Carnivora; family Felidae; genus Acinonyx; species Acinonyx jubatus. The sequence continues at coordinate 82,469,305 of NC_069391.1, read as the reverse complement.
TCCGGCCACCACTCACATTCAAGGCCAGGAAATTTCCATCTGTCATTAGATCCACGTAATAGTTCCCTCCGCCAAGGGAGCTCTGCAGTTTAGGTGAAAATTACACAAATTTGAAATTCAAATGCTGGATGTGATACCTTCGGGCATTCCCTGCCTGACCCACAAGACGCCCTCTCCCCAAGTTCCAGGTAGATCGAACTTTGACAAGCGAAGCCATTATTTCAAATTCATGAGGTCAACCCTCCGTAAAACAAAGCATTATGCCTGAATTTACTGGCTCTGGAAATTTTAATCTTCATTTGTTTGATTTTGGTAGATGGATGCAGCCGTGACCAGGATCAGAGACCTGGAAACAGCAATGTCAACAGGGCGAGTTCCCCAATGCCAAACCCTTAGGATGGTATCCAGAATCCCACTAAGTCAAAGGAAAACTTTTCAAAAAGAAAGATAAACTGCTGTCCCTGTTACATGATAAGACTCTCAGGAGAGATAAGGCTTTAGGACAAACCCACTGTTGATCCCATACTGTAAACAGGTTTAGAGATCCTTACTTAGGGACACTTTGACCAGAGGGGAAGGGGATAGAAAAGCCACAAAGTTGTGAGTTTCCTGAGGTATAAGGAGATGAGACGGAACAAAAGGCGGGGGTGGGGTGGAGGGGTGTGGATTTTGACAGAAATGAGAAGAGTGGGTCAGCAAAGGCCAACAGTCCGCTCACTGATCTGACCCGCTGTTGAGGCCTAACCCGAGGCTTCCATTTCTATTTTGTGAAATGGGAGGGAGATACAGGAAGGGAGAAGATTCGTCCAGGCAGAGCTGGGTTGCTGCTAAGACCAGCCTAACTGAAACCACTCTAAAGATTTGGACAAGAAGCTCTCCAAATTCCTTGATGTTTCCCCACTAAGAGGTTCTGAGCCAAGTTCACTGTAACGCTCCTTCCTTAGACAAGCTAGAAAGTATGGCGGCCTAGGAGCCAAGAGAAGGCGTTGAAGGAAAACGAGAGACCTGGTTTCTAATGGGCTGGCCTTGGCGCGCCTTCACTGGGCACCTGCGGGTCCGTTTCTCCTGATGCCAAGTCGGGTTCAGAGAAATCTGTCCGGACTTGTCCTGGTTAGTACCCCTCCATCCCTTGAATCATCAGGTGCACTAATGCATTCTGAGTCCCGCTGTGATGTCATTAAGGCAGCATGTTTGCAGCAAGGAGTAGAAAGAGTTGTAAATGCCTCCCCTGGGTGATTAAGTGCTGAGGACAAGCTAAGAATTCATTTGATGCAAGTTTATTCCGCCACAAGTATTTCCTTTTCCAAAGGTAGGATAAAGTTTCTAAAAAGATACAAACACAGTCTCCACAAGCAAACATTTTCATGCCTTCATCTCCCCCTAGGGAGTGGGGAGCTGAAACCACTAACCCAGAAATACTTATCTAAGGAGAGGGACTGGGGCTGGGTTTGTATTTAGGGAATGAGAAAAGACCACGGAGAGCTGCTTTAGAAAGGATGAGGTAGAGAAATGACTGCGTGGACTTTACTGGTACTGAAAGGAAGAGGCTCATTTTTTTTTCATGTTTATTCATTTTTGAGAGACAGAGCGTGAGCTGGGGAGGGGCAGAGAGAGGGGGAAACACAGAATTGGAGGCAGGCTCCAGGCTCTGAGCTGTCAGCACAGAGCCTGATGCGGGGCTCGAACTCACGAACCGTGAGATCATGACCTGAGCTGAAGTCAGACACTTAACCGACTAAGCCACTAGGCACCCCATGAAGAGACTCATTTCAAACTGAGCGGATGCTTGTTTATATTCCTTTCTGTAATTTTTGGCCTCAATGAATCACTCACCTTCTCTGGGTCTCAATTTTGTGCATCTAGAAATGTGAGGGTGGGGGTGGGAATTGGGTGAGTTTTGAAATTCTTTGCGTTTCAGTCCCACATACACACACGTCATACTGGAAAATATGCATGAGGGTCTGGGGAATCAGCTCACTTGTCCTGCTGGAAGGACTGCGTGCTGGTACAGTTTTGGAAACAAGGGGCAGTATGAAAAAAGCTGAAAATGTGTATCACTGGTGACCCAGTAATTTCACTTTAAGGGACGTTGCTTAGGGACACTTTCACACATGTGCACAGAGAGACAAACGCAAAAATTTTCACCTTGCATAGGGTTTGTAAGAGCCCCAAATTGGAAAATAAAACCCCAGAAATATCTATTAATAGAAAAACAGGAAATGGGTAAGTAAAATATGGCATCTTCACACAAAGGAATACTATACAGCAGTTAAAAAGAATGACTAAATGCTACATAGGGGCACCTGGGTGGCTCAGTCGGTTAAGCTTCTGATTCCTGATTTCAGCTCAGGTCATGATCTCGCAGTTCATGGGATCGAGCCCCACATGGGGCTCTGCACTGACAATATAAAACCTGCTTGGGATTCTGTCTCTAATTCTCTCTCTGCCCCTTCCCCACTCATGCAGGTGCATGCACACTCTCTCAAAATCAATAGACATTAAAAAATAAATGCTATATGAATCTATATTAATATTTCTAAAACACAAGCTGTTAAGGACTTCCCCTTGGTGATCTGTGTGACAAACTGAGTAACTATACAGGATAATGACTGTAATGGAGTGCAACCCACCACATCAATAAAATTCATGAATCCACAATAATAGAGAAGAAAACTCATACTGCTGTATGAAAGTATAAGGTAACATAGAGTATAAAGCTATTTAGGTACATTTAAAATGAATATAAGAATAATATCATTCAGGGTTCACAGGTACATGTATGTATATGGGTGTGTGTCTCAAACCAGAGAAAATAGAGGAAAGAACCCATCCAAGTTCATGGTTAACAACGGCATTTGGGAGGCAAGGTAGAAGTCTGGGACTTGAGGCTGGAGATAAAGGAGGCTTCAATATAACCAGTAAGAATTTACATGTGTATGTATATAAAATACAAGAAACAACAAATGTCATTTCTAGACGGTAGAGGAAAGGCACCTGTTCTAACATTTTTCCCTGCATTTAAGTTTTTTTCTCAAGATAAAAACTAATATATATGAGCAGCAATGGCTTTGGAAGATGTGTGTTGACAAGCTTCCCCACCCCAGCCCCCCGAGAAGGCACTCTAAGAAACCGAGGCAGCCTAACTTGTTAGGTTTTTACCGTCTAGTTCCGTGACGTCCAATATGGTAGCCATCAGCCACGTGCAACCATTTGAACTTAAAGTGAAATTAATAAAGTTAAATAAAATCAAAATTTCAATTCTTCCATTGCACGCACCCCAATTCAAATGCCGAACAGCCACACGTGGTTAGTGGCTATTGTATTGGGGAGCACACGTAATGAAGATTTCTATCACTGCTATAAATGTTACTGGACAGAGCTGGTCTTGAGCTAAAAAGCTTTCTTTCAGACAATGAGAACACTTTTGGTCACACTGGTCTCCCTAATATGTCCTTCTGTATGTATAAAATACCAAGGTAATGACTAGCAGGATTATTTCCTTTCTGGAAAGAATATGTCCACTGTAATCCCAAATTCCAACTATGATGTAACACGTTGTTAAATAAAATTAGATAAACCATTTTTAGAAACTGATCTAACAATTATCCGTAGTTATGTAAGCATCCTATTTCATTTTCCCCCAAACTTAAGGAAGTTGAGAAGATCAGTTGAAGGATAATGAGCGCATTCTCCAAACAAAACTCTACATGTGGGTTCCAAGGTTTTCCACGAGCCTTAGTTTCTTACCTGTACACAGTATGGGGGACATAGACTTCCCGGATTGGAAATTCCAAAATCTCTTTGTGGGGACGCGTCCGGTTTTCAGGAAAAGGTTTCACTGGCAGCATTTCAGGAGTCAGACAGCAGTTGATGATCTCTGGAGCTGGAGAAATTTCCAGTCTGAGCAAGCCTACAGAGGGAAAACAGAACTGTTTCAGTCAAGACGCTGTCATGTTCCACGGAAGTCAAGAAAGACTGTTATACTATATTTCTTTTATTAAAAAAAAAAAAGGGATAAGTTGTGGGAGTGTAAGAATTTTGGAATTCTCAGCTAATTTCTGATAGTTGGAGAAAGATCATGCGATGACCACTTTTGAGATTCAGTTTCTAGAAATTAAAAAGCAAGAAATTGTACAAGGAGTAGAAATGGATCTTTAAACTTCCTTTCAAAGCTACCACACTATAATAGCACACACACACGTGACTACTGGTGGTTTTCAAACTGGGTTCCCTGGTACCCCAGGGTGCTGCAGAAGTGCCTCAGGAACTATGAAATTGCTAATAAGGAAGATGCTCTCATCTTCTACCAAGGCAGCTCACTTTCACTTTTCTTTTTAAACTACGAGTTCCGTACAATATTTTATTTGATAAAGAGGCTCCTCTGTTCAATTATCTGATTATCCGAGACACCAGATCTAGAGCATGATGTTCCGGAAATAGAAGTAAAAATAGAAACAGAGAAGTAGAAACAGAAATAGAAATAGAAACAGATTTTCAAAAAAAGTAGACCAAGTCAGACTCTGAACTCCTATGGAAAAATGCCACATCTCATTTAGCAAACATTATTTTATAAACTGTAGCATCAGACAAGTAATGTGTCTACTCATAAATGGCTCTGGCAAAGCTAGAGAGGAAAAGACAAGCCATCCATACCTGGAATTGACTTGACTCTCCTCTGTAAGGAGGAAGATCTTTTGTAGTCAGCCAAAAACTTGAATAAGTCTTCATCACTAAGGCGATCCCCCTCCTGCAAAAAGAGAAGTTAGGGTTAGCAAGAATGCACCATGGGCTCCTGGGTAGGGGCCAACGATTTCCAGGAAGATTTTGATCTTTAAGTTTTATTCTAACACACTTTCATAAAAATTAGGGTTGCAGCCAATGCTGAAATAATTTAGTTCAACCTCTTGTGAAATATTCCTTCTCAGACCCATATAGCAATGGAATAGAAGAGAAACCCAGAAAACCCAGAAATAAACCCACAATTCTATGGTCAATACATCTTCAACAAAGGAGGAATGAATGTACAATGGGAAAGAGACAGTTCCTTCAACAGATGGTGTTGGGAAAACTGGACAGCTAAATGCAAAAGAATGAAACTAGGCCACTTTCTTACACCATACACAAAAGCAAACTAAAATTAAAGACCTAAATGTGAGACTTGAAACCATAAAAATCCCCCCAAAAAAGCACAGGTAGTAATTTCACTGACACTGGCCATAGCAACATTTTTCTACGTAATGTTTCCTGAGGCTATGGAAATAAAAGCAAACTCTTAGGACTATATTAAAATAAAAACCTTCTGCACAATGAAGGAAACAATCAACAAAACTATAAGGCAAGCTATACTGAATGGGAGAAGATCTTTCCAAATGACATATCTGATAAAGGGTTAGTATCCAAAATACATAAAGAACTGACACAACTCAATACCCAAGAAACAACTAACCCAATTTAAAAATGGGCAGAAGACATGAACAGGTATTTCTCTGAAGAAGACATCCAGATGGCCAACAGACACATGAAAAGATGCTCAACATCACTCATCATCAGGGAAATGCACATCAAAAGATGTGGATCAAAAGATGAATGGATAAAGAAGATGTGGTATATATATACAATGGAATATTACGCAGCCATGAAACAGAATGAAATCTTGCCATTTGCAACGACATGGATGGAGTCAGAGAGAACAATGCTAAACAAAGTCAGTCAGAGAAAGAGAAATATCACACAATTTCATTCACATGGAATTTAAGAAATGAAACAAATGAAAACAGGGGGGAAAAAGAGAGAGGAAAACCAAGATATAAACTCTTAACTCTAGAGAACAAACTGATGGTTACCAGAGGGGAGAGGGGTGGGAGGGGTGAAGTAGGTGATGGGGATTAAGGAGTGCGCTTACCATGAAAAAAATAAACAAATAATAAAATAAAATAAAATAAAGCTCTGTGCAAAGTTTAAAAGAAGGTGCATTCATTGTTATCAGGGTAGAGATTTAAGCACTTCAATTTGATATGCCTTATCAGTTACCTTATTTGGTTCTTTTATACCCTGACTTTGCATTCTCTGGGCTTGTTTCTTTGTTGGTAAAATGGGATAATAATAGATCCTACCTCAAAGGATTACTTGGGAGGAATACAGGAGTGTACTTAATATTAACAGGGCTCAGAAGAGTGCTTCTGGGTGTAGTGTTGGATAAATGATGCCATTCTGCAGATTGATTTGTCCATTTGGTCTGTCACAGGCTAAGACAGACAATTAAAAATTTGCTTCTGGGGCGCCTGGATGGCTTAGTTCGTTAAGCGTCTGACTTCAGCTCAGGTCATGATCTCGTGGTTCCTGAGTTCGAACTCCGCATCGGGCTCTGTGCTGCCAGCTCAGAGCATGGAGCCTGCTTCTGATTCTGTGCCTCCTTCTCTCTCTCTGCTCCTCCCCGCCCCCTCATCCTCTCTCTCTCTCTCTCTTTCTCTCTCTCTCTCTCTCTCTCTCTCTCAAAAATAAACATTAAAAAAATTCCTTCTAGGGACACTTCACGGACAAGAAACAAAAGACTGATCATAAATCTGCAATTAGATCAGATGACTGAATGAAAGAGGAGTGTAATAAAATAAAGACACCTTTTACAAGGGGAAAAAAAAATTCCTTCTCTACTCCTCCCGACCTATTGTTCCCAGCCTCTCAACAATCCTTCTACTACCTTCTTAGGAAGTCTGTGTGACCAATAGAAATCCAGGCCAAAGGTTTCTCTCCCAGTAACTTAAATCCACTCCTGCGAGCCTTATTCTCTGGAACAATACAGAGTAAGGTTCCTTCCTTCTCCAAAGATTTGAAGATAGAGAAAGCATCTTTCCATCTTCTTCCTATCCTCATTTTCTTCACATGTGTCTTGATTAAGAAGACTAAGTGTTGATACTACTCTCCAGGTGCCTACATGAGACAGGTATTCTGCTAAGGGTTCAAGGATTCAAGGGCAAGAGCGTTAATCCAAAGGCTCGGGAAAGTAGGCAGGTGGGTCTTATTCCCAGGTACAGATGAGAAATGTCAGTTAGATACTCTGGCCCCCACCCCAACCAAAGCAATACAATGGGAAGGGGGATATCCCAAACAGAAACAAATGCACATAATATGAACCTTACCATCTTGACCATTTTTTAGTGGACAGTTATTAGCGTTAGTACATTTACGGTGTTGGGCAACCAATCTCCAGAATTCCTTCATCTTCCAAAACCGAAGGCTTCTGTGTCTATTAAACAACAACTCTCCATTCCTCTCCTCCTCCAGCATCTGGTAGCCGTCGTTCTACTTTCTGTCTCTATGAAGTTGATTACTCTAAGAGATCCTGTGGTTTTTACATGACCTTAATGTCTATTGAGCTAATAAAAAGCACTATCTGCAATGGTCACCCCTCTATGAGCAAACAAATATGGCAGAAACGTGGAAAGCCTGCGCATGGAACAGGAGCGAGAGGGACAACAGCTGGGCCAGGAAACCCCAAGACCAAGGGGGAAAGGAATGTTTCCACCGGAGAGTTTTCATAGCCTCATAGATGAACTGACCGTGAGAATTCAAATAGGAGAGTTTGCATTAGTGGGAATGAATCCTTCCGTCAATCAAATGAGCCACCACTTGCTGTATCCCGGTCACCGCGTGAAGAGCTTTACACACCTCGTGTCATCGAACACTCCCAACTGCCCCAAGAAACAAGCACCGCCCTTCCTGTTCCGCAGGTAACGAAACTGAGGTTTGACGAGGTTAACTAACATGCTCCCCTAATCATTACGTATACCTCCCCCTTTGGGCTCCAACACCCAGGCCGTCGTGGGGAGAAATCCAGACACACTGTCACGTGAAGAGATACCTGCTTGAAAAAGCTGTTAATGGTCATGGGGGTGGCCTTGAAGTTGGATCCGACCCCATTTTCCTCCAAGGAGAGGGCTCTTTCAGAAAGCCTTCTAGATTGGGACAAAGTTCTCCGCTCCCCCACGGAACTTCTCCCTGTAAGGAAAACAATCATCATTCGAAAGCATAGGCCTTTCTGTTTGAATACACGGAAGTCATTAACTTTATCATGTAAAAGATAGGTTTTTAAGAATGTATTTTTAAAATTTTTTTTTAATGTTTATTTTTGAGAGAGAGACAGAATGCGGGGGAGGGGGAGGGGAGGGGCAGCGAGAGAGGGAGACACAGAAGCAGAAGCAGGCTCCAGGCTCTGAGCTGTCAGCATAGAGCCTGACACGGGGCTTGAACTCATGAACCATGAGATCATGACCTGAGCCAGAGTTGGACGCTTAACCGACTGAGTCACTCAGGGACCCCAAGAAGGTATTACTGAAGTGTAGTTGACGTACAATGTTACCTTAGTCTCAATGTACATAAAAGAGATGTTCAAAGTCACTATGCCAGAACACCGAACGTGACCACAGTTGTTTTGAATGAAAATTTCCCTCCACTGGCCTTACTTTTCTCAGTCCCCTGGTTGGGGTCCCTAGTCCTCCTGTGACCTGAGTGGAGAAGCCACAAGCAGCCGCGGTCCCCTCCCACGTGGAGCTCAGGGTTGGCCTCCCTGCGAGGGCCAAACTGCGGCCAGGGCTGGGTCTGCAGATGAGCATTAATGAGCCAACAGTGTTTGCTTTTGTTTTATTTTTACACTCGCCCTCCGTTGGGAGAGCCATGTACGCGAATGCCCCTGAATGCATTTGGGACTGTGACCCAAACATGGTAGGGTTGGCTCGTGTACGTTCTGAATCTGGGCTTTCTTCCGCACTCCCTGTGAGCCCCGGGCAGTGGAGCCGGGCTCCCTGGCTGACCCGTCTAACAGGGAGTAGAACCCTGAGTCACGCCCACACCTCGGCTCAGACCCTGGTACTCTGCCTAGTTATGTGTTACCCTGTTTGTGATTTAGGGGGATCTTGTTGCTTCTGTACTGCAAAATTAAGGGTTTCTATTGTGAATGGTCAAATTGTTGGGAACGCTAATGTTGCCACACCCCCTCTTCGAATATTCTCGTACCCTTAATTCTTGCTGTGATGCTGTGAGGCGCTTCGTGCCTCCACTGCCCGCCTGCATTTGCCACACTGCCCCGGTATAATACACCGCACCTCCCAATTACTTCTTAGGAAGCAGCCTCTGACGTTAGGTTAATTTATCCTTGACCTGGAGATTACTGAGGACTCAGCAAACCCTATGCCTGAATCACCTACTTCACGGTGCCCTCTAAAGTCTATGCATCATTCTTTCAGGTAAGGCTACCTGGATCTACATAGAAGTTGGCATTAAACACACACACACACACACACACACACACACACACACACACACACACCCTGTGGTGTGAAGGTCAGGATTCACTAAAGTGAGGTTTGCTATTGGTAAATCAGAAATAACCCAGCAGTTCTGACTGGCAGTTATGCAACAATAATCCAGAACAGCGGCAGCAATAACAAAGTGCCTTTTCCTCCAGTCCCCCGTTACAGGCAGCATTTCAGAAATGTCAGGGCTTAGGAATGCAGGAGAAAAGTGCACAGCCTTAAATATTTGCTGGACACACAGACACTGAGGACAACAGACACTCCCCCACAGGTGGGGTGGGTTGACCTGAAAACTCTGAACCCTCTTGAACATTTCCATACCCAACCTGTTCAGGAAATTAATGACTCAGACCAAGGGTGAGGCGATGAAAAGGAGAAGAAGGGTAAAAAAAATTGGAACAGTCACTAAATATTCTCTTGGCATCTCTGTCACTGCACGTGGCAAAACCAACCCAAAACAAAAAAAGACATCACCACCAAACTTGAAGGGACTGGAAATTTTACTGAGAAACCTGAGTTTTGCTTTCAGAAGCCCTATCTGAGTGTGGCTTTTCTTACCCTGACGAGCCACCCACGGTGGCACTGTTGAACCCACTGTAGACAGTTACTACACTTTGTTAATTCAAAAATTTTACTTTGAAATGGAGGTGGCTATGGAAAATTAACTTTTTAAAGTGTCAGAGCGTCCAGAAAATTCCAACCAAACATCTTACTATAAGAGTGTATTTCAGCTCCACAAATGTTCACGATAATTGCTTTGGGGACCACTGGCCGCTCAAGCATTTGTAAGTCAGTCACAACAGTGTTTCATCCTATTTATCTCCCTCTTCCTTCCCATTCTTCACACCTTACTGCACCCCAAGCCCCCACTAATAAGCAGCTGACCTCAGAGTGAGTACCCTGGAACACCCCCCCTTTCCCACTGCAGTTGAAAATCTTACCAACCATGGACTCCACATCGGTTACCTCCCTGTCCAGGGTGGAGACATTGAAGAAACTTGTTAAGCTTATGGGAGCCCAGGCAAAAGGCATCCGGTATTTCCCCAAACGCTGGCAGAAGGATTCAGCCTGAAGTTTCAGTTTTTCAATCTTTTCTTTACTCTAGAAGAAAGTAGAAAGGGACAAGCAGAGACAAACTATATGGTGCCAGCAAGAAATCAATGGTCTTTGCTATGAATAGGACAGCCATCTCCAAAATCTCTACCCAACTGATTAAAAAAAGTGAATAGGGAGGAAAAAGATACAACTCGTCCTAGAAGTCTAGCTGATAAGAAAATGCAGATTTGAAATGGAAGAGTTTAAAGAAAATCAATATTTAATTATAAATATACCTTCAACTAAAAAAGAAAGAAGAAGAAGAAAAAGAAGAAGTCATTGTCGTCCAAGGCTTGTTATACAAGCTAAACAACAAGTGACTCTTTTAGGGGCTAGCCACAGGACTTGGATTTGCACGACGAAATTTTGGAATGAAAAATTTCACATATTATCTACCAAGCTTTCAAGAGAGCCTGTTTTTCAAAAGTTGCCTTGGGAAACTCCAGAAAAATGTATAAAGGTTGCTAACGACTTCCTCATTAGGTTGACCACACTTCCAAGCTGTTCTTTCTAAGTTCAGAATAGAAGGTAAGTTTTAAAAAATAAATGTCTTGAGTTCAGTAAATCTTATTTGAGATTTATAAGTCCGTAGCAGGACACTGATTAAGCCAAGTAGTATTCCAGAAGGCCATGTTTTAAAAGTCACATTGGAAACTTTTGCAAATGGTTGCTGAGAAAGGATGTCCTTTTCACAGGCTCAGTACCTATGTTTTCTACGTGATTTTATGATGTACAGAAGTCTCAGCCTATTTCTAAATACCCACACCAGAAAGGATATTTGGAAACTGGCTGCTACCATTGAGAAAGTCCAGTAGAGCTCAGGCATGGTTCAGTTTCGTGAGGTCTCTGTGGCCTTCGCAACCTGGATCAGAGCCTTGGAGCCAACACAACAGGATGTGGCTTTGTCCTAGCCAACTTTTTTTAGATGCTGGTGGATATGTCATCATTTGTTGAATTCAAGAATTTATTTCTTTAAAAAGTTATCATCAATGACCAGTTTCTCTTCATTCTTTTTAAAGACACGATTTAGTAATGTCTCTTATGGGGACATATTATAGACTTAACTATTTTGTGGAACTTGGGGAAAATGTCTGCTTATTCTAAAATGTCACCATTTAGTAATACCCCAACATCATACCTTTCCGCCATCGCTTTCTTTGATAACCATGTAGGGTTCTGCGCAGTCTCCAATCTCTCCCTGCTGAAGGACTTTTTCAATCTACCAACAAAAATATTAAAACAAAACTCATGAATTAATCCATACACTGGCATCGGGGCAACCATCAAAACGATATTTTGTGACAATATGTGATGACAGGGAAGATGTTCGTATTACATGTTTTTTGATCTAAAAAAATTAGTGTGAAAAAAATTGGCATGAAGAGTACCCCATAGTTGTGTAAAAAAAAAATCATAAAGGTACATTAAAAGGATGATTGTAGATACACAGCAAATGTTAACAGTAGTTATCTTTGTATGCTGAGATTATGTGCTATTTTTATTTTCTTCCTATTGCTTATGTGTATTTTCTATTTTTAAACCATAAACGTGTATTATGCCTACAATAAAAAATGCAATAAAAGTTATTTTATAAAACAGAACCCATGAGACATATGTAAGAAGGGAAAAACTCATTTTCTTTATTATTGCTTACAATGTAAAAAAGAGATATGGCCTCTGTAAAAGTCAGGTTGGGGACTAAAACCTTCCACAAAATGAATAAATGAAGAGAATAAATTATCTGTAATTGTCTCCCTTGTATTTCCTATTAGGGCCGCTTCTCTGGATTTAACAGACATGGGGGAAAAAAAAAAACAGCGGATGGTACAGCTTTTCACTTTGCTAACTGGCTGGGAGTATGAATTAATGTCACCACTGTCGAATATCTTCTTCCATTTTGCTTCAGGTAAACCATCTGACTGGCCATAAATGTGGCCATCCTCTTTAGGAGAAAGGAAAGGGGCAATCTGAAATTTCCCAACCCTCTGCTCCAAGAAAATGCAGTTAAACCTGAAGCCTGAGGAGAAAAACGAGTTGATCCCATTAGCCTGTGTTGAGATTAGACATCAGTTGAGATGCTGCTTCAAAAAAAATTTGGGACTCTTAATGACAGGGAACAAACAGAGTTGCTGGAGGGAAGGTGGGTGGGGCGCTGGGCTAGATGGGGGATGGGGATTAAGGCGAGCACTTGCTGGGTTGAGCACTGGGTATTGTAAGTAGGTGACTGAGGAATCACAGAGTTCTACTCCTGAAACCAATATTGCGCTATACGTTAACTAACTTAAGTTTGAATTAAAAAAAAAAAAAAAAGAAGAAGAAGAAATCTGGGTTAACGTATTCCATCGGGCACAGATTCTTTTTTGTTGGTTTGTTTTAACAATTTATTGTCACATTAGCTAACGCTCGGCATATACAGTGGAGTCTTGGCTTCAGGAGTCGATTCCCGCGATTCATCGCTTACAGGCACACATTCTTGAGAGGCACTGCCAGATAGTATTTAAACCAGGAATACCCTAGCGATGGAGGGTGTTTCATGGAGTTCAGAGAAAGTGGTGTGGAACTGTTCATTGGACATCTCTCCATCTCCGGGAAACCACAGACCGGAAGTCTCTCACTTCTCACAAAGGCTGATTCCCCCCAGCTGCCCCAGGCTGAGCACACACACCACAACTCTTGAGCTAGAGTCTGACCAGTATCACTGCTAGTCAGCAATCATTCACTCATTCGTTCATTCATTCAAAAACCACTGGCTGAGCACCTTCGGGGCGGTAGCTGCTGGGGAGATAGGTGGTGAACAAGATACGCTTGGCCCCTCTTCTACTGAAGCTCACAGTGGGGAGCTTATGGAAAAAACTGGAAGAAGTTGGTTTTCCCATGCAGTCAATGGCTAAAAATGTGGTCTTTGACATGAAATCTGAACACAGATGGAGAACCTTTTTATTAGGAGCCTGCAGCAACAATGGGAATGCTTCAAGCATTAGTCGTGTATAGTGTATTAGTCACGTATAGACCACAGGAGAGGGGTCTCCAGAATCTGAAAGTGGGAGACTCCAGATCTGACCAGACCAGCAGGTACTGTTCCCTTCCCTGGGGTGGACAGGGTAACGCCAGGTACTTTGTGACAAGTGCTGCAGCTGCTATGAGGGTCCACGGTATGGCCCGTCACGTCTATGTGTAAAACAAACACATGTGTCCTTACAACCAAGGCAGGCAGGGGAAAGGGGGGCGTTGGAATTACCAGGGAATTTTCGTCAGATCAAGAGGGGCTGGTACCACACCTTCCATGTTTATATTGAAAGTTTTAAATCTCATCCTTATTCTCCATCCCTCAACTGAGAAACACAACCTTTAAGCCTGGATAATCTTTCAAAGCAATGGTATATGCAATACTAAACCAGGAAACGCTACCTAAAATACAGTTAAGAATTGGATGTTCAGGGCACCTGGGGGGCTCAGTTGGTTGAGCTTCTGACTTCGGCTCAGTTCTCACAGTTCGTGGGTTCGACACCTGCATCGGGCTCTGTGCTGACAGCTCAGAGCCTGGAGCCTGCTTCCGATTCTGTGTCTCCCTCTCCCTCTGCCCCTCCCCCCACCTCAAAAATAAACATTAAAAAATTCAAAAAATAAAATGAAATCAAAAGAACCTGGTGTTCGGCCTGGGAATAAAAATAAGAAAGAGCTCCTCCTCATTGCATGGCATCTGCCTGCTAAATATTACACACCATTTGCTCTGTATTTAGACAGAAAGAAACAGCAATGATGCCATTACAGTAAAGGAAAAGAAGCCAGAGGCAAACCAGGGCCTGTCTTACTGAGTTTTAAACGTCTTCCCTGTATCCAGACAATTGACAGAATGCTCGTTATGGCCAAATGAATGCATTTGTACATTTGAAAATTTTGGAATCTATTAAGCAAGTTAATAGTAACCTATAGGTAGCTGCTGATACTTAGCAGGCTATGATGGATTTACCAAAATAAAGTCATCCACTAAGAAACAGAGCCTGAAGCAAAATCCGGCTCTATGGGACTAGTGTCTTTGGTTTCCCAGGCTGAGAAAACTTTAACTACAGGGGTGCCAGGGTGGGTTCGAAGCTAATCTTCCAACATGTCTAAGTAATAATATTGCAGGAAAATGGATACATGTGAAGTCTGACAACAACAGATGTGTCTTCTTAGCAATAGGATTTTAACTTTAATGCTTCCTAAAAGCTTAAACAGATCCTCTTCAAGCAATAGTAACGTTTCAGAGTCTTTGTAGAATGGTGAAAAGGCAGCTCACACACCAAGACATCTGCCACTTGTTAGCTGACCTCCATGTCACTTACATTCTTTGGAATTGATATGCTACTCTCATGGGGTCATGGGGGGAATCAATGCGATTATGGAGGTAAGACACTGTGTTAACTAGAAAAGGTTCCAAACCCAGAACTCTGGGTGTACATGAAATCAAAACACCTGAATCTTGGGTTTTTTGTTTTTTTTTGTTTTTTGTTTTTTGTTTTTTTTTTTGCAGTTTTGGGGTAAACAGTCAGTAAGACTAAATATTTGGCTTAAGGTAAGTGAAATATCCAGTGTTTGTTGTTAACCTCTAACCAGGCACTTGGGTGTGTAGACGAAGTCTCCGTTTTTCTCACATCAGAAAAAAGAGTACCGCTGAGAACAAAAGGTCCTTGTACTTGGAACTGTCCCGCAGATTTCGAGTCCCACTGCACATACGCAGTCTGTCACATGGTGCTCAAAAGGGAGGGTAAAATATAGAAAGTATAGCTCACATCTTAAATTGTCAGAGCCTGGACTTGGGAACATTTAACTACAGGTGTCTAGAAGGACATGAACGGAGTCGGGAAAGTCTATCTGGATTTCCTCCACAGCAGCCTCCCAGAGCTGAACAGCCCAGCATAGGAGGAAGAGCTGGGCCAGGAGGAAGGGGGCCTGTAATGTTCCAGGCTTTGTTCTGCAATCACAACGGCCCACGGAGGGCAGGATTATCATCCCCACTTTTACACATAAGGAAACCAAGTCTCAGCAAGGTTTGGGTAATTACCCCAAGTCCTATAGCGATAGGGCTTCAAAGCCAGGATTCAAAATCAAGACTGTAGGCCTTCAAAACCCATAGTTGCTCTAGTATCCCACACAGAATTTGCTTGGAAAGGAAAAAGGGGCAAGTTGAAAAGCAGACAGCGAATCGCACAGAGAACAAGTGGACACGTTCTGACATCTCCAACGTGCTCTGGGAATAACACAACAATGAAGCATCCGAATGCCCGACGTACAAACGAGATTGTGTTTAACTACCTTGACGACTAGGTAGATGTCGGAGGACGGATAGGTGACGGAAAACACGGCAGATCTTGCCTGACTCGACGGGGCAACAGAGGGCGTGTGAGCACGCAGAAATCCTTTGAACTGGTCAGAGTTCAGGTCACAGTGAAAATTTTCTGAGATCTGTCAACAAGGAACAAGGCAAAAAATGAGTCTCACCTGTTGTTCTCATGGTCTAAGTAGGTTCGAAGAGTAAAACCCCACAAAGAAATGTTGCGAAACGAGGGTCATCACAGACGTCTCTAGGGGTTGGTGGAAAATCTGATTCACATTTTGTCACAATTTCTAGATATTCTGGAGCTGTTTGAGAGGTGTTCCTTGAAACACTTACATTTTTATCAACCCGTCCTTATCTTCTGAATACCAGTGATGTGCTAGGCACTGCAGTCAAGAAGGGAAAGATGCCGTCTCTGCCCTCGGTTACTTTACAGTCAAGAAGGAGGAGAAAAGGGGCACCTGGGTGGCTCAATCAGTTAAGTGCCCGACTTCGGCTCGGATCATGATCTCACAGTTTGTGAGTTCGAGCCAAACATCGAGCTCTGTGCTGACAGCTCAGAGCCTAGAGCCCGCTTCCAATTCTGTGTCTCCCTCTCTCTCTGCCCCTCCCCTGTTCACACTGTCTGTCTCTCTCTCAAAAATAAATAAACATTAAAAAAAAAAAAAGCACATCACAGTTGGTGAGGTCTTTCCCCAATGGCAAATTAATAGATTTACTACACAGGATGGCGCCCTCCATCCGTGATGAGGGTACTTCACAACGCAAAAGCTCCCAAACCGAGGTAACATTACACATATGCCCTTTTAAAAATGAATTTAAATTGCCTTGTTTCACTGGTCATCCCATATGCTGCTATTTCTTTTCTCTCTCGATCTCAAACAGGCCACCACTTCCAACAGGCTCTCCCTTTAAGATTCTTCAAAGAACGTAAACGACCAGCATTCCCAGTACAACTGGACGTACCAAAGGTCATCTGCTTTCAGATCTGATATGTTTTTGTTGCATAGAAGTGACATCTGAAAACATGAACCCGAAAAATCACGAGCAGTAAGTGTGCCCTCAGGGATGGGTTGTTCCTTCCTTACCTTTTTCCTTTCTTTAACATCGTAGAGGGCGATGCTGGCAAACAGAGGTTCAACTTCAATCTCGAACCTGTCAGAGAGAGGAAGAAAGAGGGTTTTAACTTAGATGATCTTGAATTTGCTGACAGTGACTCGTTACATAAACTGGCTAAAAATGTCAGTCGTTCCCCCAAATATTTGGATCACTCCACGCAGATGAGAATCGGCACCGGGAGATTCATGGGAGGTTCGTGGAAGTTTCCTACTTACTGGAGATCGTGGTGGAGGCTACCTTCTCCTAAAAAGCACTTGTTTGTGGCACCACAGGGGAGACAGGGAAGAATGGTCCCACGGTGTGATCCAGCATGGCCCTTCTTATCATGGTAACTGCTGAGCTTTCTGATGGTGAAGCCTCTGTCTCAGGTAAAGGCTTTGTTCACAGTGTACCCTTTATCCCTCGGGTAGGAATCCCTATGAATGCAATTCTAAGGGACAAGGCTTTTCAGAGAGTGAAGAAAGGAAACTTCTGTTGTTTTTCCTTGGACTGATGGGGACCATCTGTACGGGTGAATGTCTGCCCTTTCCTAATTCCACTGCAAGGGGAGCTTCTGAGTTAGTAGTTGGTGGGGGCAGGGAACCGAGCACGGCCAATAAACACTGAGCTGAGTGGGTCCAGCGAGAGCTAGAAAATTCTTGGCCCTAATTGCCCATTGCCCTTGAAAGGGTGGGTTTGAAGAGACCGCATACCCGAGGCATAATCCCTCCCCACATGTTATAGCATACACATGGAGCACAGATGTGCAGATTCCAAGTGTCTCAGGCTAACAACCCACGACCTTGGATACGGTCATCTGAGAGCACCAGTAACCAGGCCCTGGACCACCATTGCCTCAGAAGTCATGTAAATTAGGCCAAATTTTGTTTAAGGCATGTGTGAGAGGAGGGCTTTATCACTGGGTAACTCTGTCTATCAAAACACAGGTTTCTTTGTCCCCCCTGAGATCTCCTGAATCAGAATTTCTCTCTTGGGGGGAAACAGTGGTGGAAGGTGTCCCAAAGTCTGCATTGAAAACAAGCTCCCTGAGTAAATCTGACACACACTGGTTTCACCACCAAGACAGCTCGTCTGAGCTGAGGTTACTTCGCATAAGGGGATAATAAATTTTCCACTAAAAGATTTCCCCCCAGGGGTGCCTGCATGGCTCAGTCAGTTAAGCGGCCGACTTCGGCTCAGGTCATGATCTCGCGGTTCATGAGTTCAAGCCCCGCTCCAGAATCTGTGCTAACAGCTCAGAGCCTGGAGCCTGCTTCGGACTCTGTGTCTCTCTCTCTCTCCTTCTCCCCTGCTTGTGCTCTCTTTCTCTCTCTCTCTCTCAAAAATAAATAAATGTTAAAAAAAAAGGATTTCTCCACATAAAATGCAAATGAGACAAATACTTCGTTGTCATCCTCTTTTTTTTTTTCCCATGTGCTACAGACATCTGCACATATGGCATCAGCTTGATTCTTTCTTTTTGCTTGAGGCTTTACATGTTTCTCAAGAGCAAAGCAGCGACAGTGCTAGATCTCAACAGTTTTTGAAAAATTCCCCAGCTGATAAAATCCGTGGGAGTAGAAATAAAATTCTGCAGGTCAGCGTCACTGGGGAAATGGAAGGCCTCCGCGTTGTCATTAAGTTCTTACTATTCATCTGTTGAGACCGCAGGTTGACCTGTAAGAGCTTGCTTTCTTGGGGTGCCTGGGTGGCTCAGTCGATTGAGCGTCTGCCTCTTGGTTTCACCTGGGGTCACGATCTCACGGCCGGTGAGTTCAGGCCCTGCGTGGGGCTCTGTGCTGACAGCGCGGAGCCTGCTTGGGATTCTCTCTCTCCCCCACCTCTCTCTGCCCCTCCCCCACTCGTGCTATCTCAAAATAAGTACAGACATTAAAAGAAAATGATTTTTTTTAAAAAAAGAACTTGCTTTCTTTTTTGTTTTTGCAGCCAGTTTGTTGCAGAGCAGTGGGACAGAGTAGCTGGGCCAATCTCTTTGGCCCATCTCTCTTCTTGCAGGTGTTAAGTCGATATGGATGTTATTTAAGCCCCTTGAGTGGGCCAGGCATACTGGGTAAACACCTCGCTTCTGCTTGAGGTCTGCGTTGGCAATTGGGAAGAACATCAGCAGAAATCCACACTTGACGATTTTCATTGAGAGACATCCAAAAGGCTCTATTTGTTTGTTTTATTTCAAATAATACATGTCAGTCTTCGTGGCCATGTTCTCCCACCTGCTGCTGTGTATTGGCTGGAAAGGTCTAGAAAGTTTGGTGACAAAGGGACACCACGAGGGAGAATTCCTCCAATCCCAAATAGCATAGTTAATGCACCTACGAGGGGCCGGCTGGGGGTGCACCAGTGCCTCACACAACAGGGTGGCCTCCCCGGCAACAGGGAGGAGACCGGCGGCCCCTTCCAGGCAGCGGCCCGGCTGCAAGGCTAGCATTCCGGGCTGGCTTGCCAGGGCTAGCGTCTGCCTTTCTGCAGCCCTGACTTGACCGACTGCGGGCTCACGGGGCCCCTCCTGTCCTGCTACAGACAAAAGCCCCTCTGCCCCTCCCCCCGCTGGGAGAGCCGGCTGGGGGGAGGGGCTGCAACATCAAGCTAGCCCCCAGGACCCAGGGTGAGCAGCGCGGCCCGCTCACACTCGCGTTCTCAGGAGAGGATCTGGGGAGGCTCCGCATTGGAATCACAGGAGTGCAGGGCGGGTAGGAACCTCGACAACATCCCGGGTAACAACCTCATCTATCAGGAAGAACTCAAATTCCCAGAGAAGCTCCCGGGGGTTGAGACACAGCCTTGAGTCCAGAGTCCAGGTGCCCGAAGTGCAAACCAGGGGCTGCGTTAGGGGTCCGTGAATTCACTTCAAGACATCGATGCCCTCCCCCGAGGGCGTGAAACAATACTATGCTCATGTGCTGTTGCCTGGATGGAACATCTAGAACTTAATAGTTTCAGAAGAGTCTGTGATTTGAGGTGGAAGCCTTCTCTAGCGTGGCAGTCTGCAGGAGCAGGCTGCAATGGACCGTCCGGTGGGCATGCAAGACAGTCTGCTCCTGTGGAGGAAAAGCTACTCTAATTTACTTTGATTTACTTAGTTCATATTTTAAAATGTATGTCTATTTGATAATGCATGTAACATTTTATGTGTCTTTTAAAGTTTATTTATTTATTTTGAGAGACAGAGAGAGCATGCACGGGGGAGGGGCAGAGAGAAGAAGAGGAGTTGGAGAATCCCAAGCAGGCTCCACGCCGTCAGCACAGGGCCGGACATCCCTGTAGGACCCATGCGTCCCTATAATGCGTATAGTATTTTAATGTGTGTGTACAAAATTAACATACATATATGGAGCATACAGGGCTTTTTCTCACTATGAAAGTTAAACAATCAAAGAATTTGGAGATAACTGCTTTAAAGTAGATGTCACAGGGTGCCTGGGCGGCTCAGTTGGCTACGCGTCCGACTTTGGTTCAGGTCATGATCTCAAGGGTCATGAGTTCAAGCCCCACATCCGGCCCTGTGTGGACAGCTTGGAGCCTGGAGCCTGCTTCGATTTCAGTATGTGTGTGGGTGTCTCTGCCCCTCCCCGTCTCTCCCTTTCTCAAAAATAAACATTAATTAAAAAAAAAATTTAAGTAGATGTGGCAAACAGTTGGCCCAGAAGAGGAATCCAGACTGCAGACATGCAGTTATGTAGTATTTAAAAAGGAAATTTGGGGCGCCCGGGTGGCTCAGTCGGTTGAGTGTCCGACTTTGGCTCAGGTCATGATCTTATGGTTCGTGGGCCTCGTGGGCCCGAGCCCTGTGTCGGGCTCTGTGCCGACAGCTCAGAGCCTGGAACCTGCTTCGGATTCTGGGTCTCCCTCTCTCTGCCCCTCCCCCACTCACACCATGTCTGTCTCTCAAAAATAGATAAACATTAAAATAATAATAAAAAAAGGAGATGAGAAGATAGTTAAGAAGTCAGAAAATTATGCATAAAAATTGAATTTCCAGCCTCTCTTGAAAAAACAAAACAAAACAAAAAAAACCAAAAGCAAAGCAGACAGTTGATAAAAAAAAAAAAAGGGCCTGTGTACTTGGACGGCAAGAATCAGCTCTAACCCGTAGTAGTGTCCCCTTGGGATGGTTTGCTATAGTCCCCACTGCTCCCTGCTACCCTGTTGTCCCCTGGCACTGAGACTGGGTTTTAGCCGCATCTCACATTGTTTCAACAGCGGTGCGCCGGTAAATGTTTAACAAACAAGTCCCTGGAAAGAAAAAGCTCTGATTTGCAGCATTTTCTGATTTCTATGTTGTAAATATTCCCTCATGGCCAATGTCACGCTACCTGCTGGACTTCACAGAACACAGAGCTGGGAGGAGCACGATCAGCTCTCCTGAATTAATCAGAGCGGACTCGAATACACCACTCATTGTTTTTTAGGTTTTTTTCAGTTTTGTTTTTTTCCACCATCCAGCTTTCCTTGTTACTTTTGTTAATGTATGCTTTTTCACTCAACTACCTTACATGACTAATTCAGGGTGTGCCTTCCCTATTATAGAAGAGGGACAGTCGAAGGCTTGGTAGAAATACAATCGAGTGTAGCTGACTCCAAAGTCTACTCCTCCCACCACCTGACAGGTGCCTGGTTTAGGCTCTGTCGACAGAGACAGTTTCTGTCTGAAGGGCAAGAGAAGCCTCAGTGCCGTGTTTGGGATGTTTGCTGATACTTACTTCAGGGTCAGGACCTTGACCAGTATTCTATTGCCCAGATGTTCCTTAGGACATTCTGGTACCGGACGTATTTCCACGGCATCCTCCTATTATTAAACACATGGTAAAGAAATCATTAGTGAATTTCCACGAGGGGTTCCAGCTGAAGTCAGTCCAGGGAAGGGAAGGCTGCCGTCCAGGGCTCGACTGTCATTTGCTTTATTTCTAATTGTGGGATAACACTTGGACTTTTTATCCAACCCCAAGCTTCAAAGTCAACATTGACAGCAAACAATTTCTCCTTTCAGAAAGCTAAGCATTTAAGACAAAGAAACAGAGGGAGGAAGGAAGGAAATGCGAACAGGAATATGGCTGAGTAACATCCACCAGATGGCATTGCAAAATCTAATACCTATTGTTGGTATTGTTGGCTTTTTTTTTTTTTTTTGCTTGCTCTAAACACACATTCAGAATATTTCTCCCGTCAAAGTTTTACTAGTAAATATGTGAGCTTCAGGCTTGAGGTGTGAGTCAGAATAGCTCACGTCAGGCTACGTGTAAACCATCAGGACTAAAATACAGTGTCTTTCTCACTTCAATGTTCTCTTAAACAGATGATATAGAGACTTGGGGTTGAATATGTATAGGTTCTACGCCTGCATATCCATCTAGAGCTGGCAAAAGTTCTAAGGACAGGAAGCGCAGCAATGACAAATTAGCAATGACTTAGTAATGACAAATACACCTGTCTATTTTACCATTTTGGGACTCAAGACTTAAAAAGAAATATCAAGTCCCTGAGGCAACTTTCAACATTCAAATCTGAGCTATCATAATATATTTAAAAAAATTGTTTTTTGAAGTTTTATTTATTTTCGAGAGAGAGAGAGAGAGGAAAGGCAGAGAGAGAAGGAGACACACGATCTGAAGTAGGCTCCAGGCTCTGAGCTGTCAGCACAGAGCCCAACACGGGGCTCGAAGTCACAGATGGCGAGAGCCTGACCTGAGCCAAAGTCGGACGCCCAACCGACTGAGCCACCCAGGCACCCCGACAGTATCTTAATTATATCCATATATTCAAAGATATCAGTGCAAATCCCTGAAAACTTGAATTCCTGCTCTTACAGTAGACTCTCTAAACACTGGTGGTCTGCGACTCACAAGGGTCCAAAGAAGAGTCGTGTCTAATTATATTCTCCTGGCCTACAAATGATGGGAGCTTTCCACCAAATACCCCACAGCGACAGGTAACATTTTTAAATGCAGCAGTAGAATCCTGTCCTCGGTAAATCTGTACCCAGATGGGTGGAACAAAGTAGCAAACCAGCTGTACCCTAACCTCCGTTCCTCAAGGCCCAAGCCCGGGTTCATCAGATGGCCACCTTGCCCACTGGAACTGCTGATCGTGTTTCGGGAGAGCCACTGCTTGATGTCCACACTGAGTTCAACTCCCTCCAGAACAAGCTGGCACTTGTGGGGTGATCAGAGCTGACACATTGAAAAGCGAGGCCTCCTCCCACCCCACTCCATTGGAGAAGAACCTCAATACATATTCATGGGCTTCTGAGGCTACCTCTCTGGTCTGGATTCCAACCCTTGGGATCCTTGGCTAAAAGCTTTTCATTGGGAGAATGGGAGCATACACAAAATTAGAGACAGTAATGTAGTGAACCTCCCTTACCTGTCATGTAAGTTTCCACAAGCTCAACTCAGGGGCAACCTGGGTTCACCTACAGTCCCATTGACTACCTTCTCCTCCCACCCCCACACTCAATACTGGATTACTTGTAAGCAAGACTCCAGACATCATATCATTTCTTCTGTAAATATTTCAGCACAGATCTCTACAAGATAAAGACTTTGAAAAACACAGAGCTATAAAATCATTATGACTCTTAAGAATTAACAGTAATTTCTTATCATTGCTGCATATTTAGTCAGTTCCAAATTTCCCCAAAATGTATCCATTTTGGTGTGTGTGTGTGTGTGTGTGTGTGTTTTGCAGTTAGTTTGTTAAATCACAATCTAAACAAGGTCTACATATTGATGTTTTTCCTAAGTCTCTTCTAGTCTACATGCATTTCTTAAGTGTTATAGTTGTACGCAGTAGGAACTAGCTTGCAAAGGAGAAGAGAAAATATGAAGCTTTAGAGGATGTTTGTTGTTCTATCTTGCTGAGTGTGTGTGTGTGTGTGTGTGTGTGTGTGTGTGTGTGTGTGTATGTGTGTGTATTTAGAGAGAAAGAAATGGGGGGAGACAGTAAGAGAGTAAGAGACAGTATGAGAGATGTTCTTCCATCAGCTGACCCAATGGATCCTGGGGCCAACTCTAACTCTGCCTGCCTGTGATCTCATCATGTGAGCCCCCCCCCACTACTTTTCTTCTTAACTGGTTTTTAACTGGGCTCTGTCACTTGCAGCCTCAAGAGTCTGAATGCAAACTCTTCTGCAATTCAGAGTATAGTGGCATGGTTTTAGGGACCAACACATAGAATACCTTTTACAGAACCCACAATGAATCAGGGAACAGACATGCCTCATAGAAGCTTAGTGGTTGTGGGGCACCTGGGTGGCTCAGTTAGTTAAGTGTGGGACTTTGGTTCTGGTCATGATCTCACGGTTCATAAGTTCAAGCCCCGCATTGGGCTCTGCGCTGACAGCTTGGAGCCTGGAGCCCGATTCTGACAGATTCTGTGTCTCCCTCTTTCTCTGCCCCTTCCCTGCTCATGCTCCATCTCTCTCTCTCTCTCTCTCAAAAATAAATAAACATTAAAAAAAAAAGAAGTGTAAT